>NC_073696.1:244877470-245221845 GCF_029784165.1 Wyeomyia smithii
ACTAATACAGCAATGCGCAAATCTGTTGCTATGACAACTGTTAACCAGCGCATGCGCAAATGTGTTGTGTGCGCAGTGCAACTAGATCGGCAATTTTTTTATCAGTGGCAGTTTTAATTGATTATAAAATGATGACAAAACATTATTTTCAACCTTTCAAAAAGAGTTGTTTCTTTTGCTTGAATATTAAAATTGTTTTCGCATAGTTTCAACGTTATCTGGATATAAAATCTAACAAAACTAGAAAACGTTGTTAGATATACAATGACAAAAACCTAAAGTGATATTGGTTACACTGCAAGCGTTTTGTTTATCTTTTGATGGCGCGTTTTGACCCGCTTCGAATAAATATAGAAATCGTTCCTATAATTTAAATAATAATTTGATCAAGTAATTTCAAGTTGGGTGTTGAATGCTACGACTATTGTACTAAGGAAAAGCATTTTACAGGTACGTAGTGTTGTTATTAGATGGTGTAATGTCTTACGAAAAGACCAAGTGAAAGTGATTGTCATTCTTGAACTCATGTTATTAAAAACATCTCCAAAGCCAGAAAGAACGAGCTTGATTTCGAAATGCGGTTGTATTACTGATGGAACTACAAACACAATATAATAACACAAGTTTTCAATTGCGCTTGTAATACACTCATATGACTACTTTCGTTGTTACTTAATTTCTAACATGTTTTGTGTATTACTTGGGCTGTGTCTGTGTGCCTGTGTGTCTCAGTGTGTCTGTAAGTGTGCATGTGCAACTTTTTTTTCTCACTCACTTTGCGCAGAGATGGTTGGACCGATTTTCATGACATTACATGCAAATGAAAGGTCTAGTTGCCCCATAGGTTGCTATTGAATGTCATTGAAACCGAACTATAACTTTGGCCGTTATTTATAAACATGTGAAATCACGTTTAAAAAAACATGTTCCAAAGACTGCTTCAACTCACTCACTTTGCTCAGAGATGGCTGAACGGATTTTCACGAAATCCGTTGCCAATGAAAGGTTTAGTGGCCTTATGGTATGAATTCCATTGCCATCGTTCAGTGCCCAAGTGTTTTAAATTATAAAAATAACGAAACTTTATTATCTCCTGAACTACGCAACCAATTTTTACACCAGGTCAAATGAAAAGACTGCCTTAAAAATCCCTACCTAATGGTTTTTATATTAATTAATCATGTGGTTCAAAAGTTTTCAAAAGAAACGTGCTCTGGTGGCTGTCAAAACTCATTCATTTTACTCAGAGATGACTGGATCGATTTTCACAAAAATAATAGGGAAGGTCCGTTTGCCCTACAAAACCCTATTGAATTTTATTGTAATCGGACTGTATCTTGTCCGTTATGTAGGAAAATTTTAAATCACGTTTTGAAAGAAAACATATTCCAAAGTCTACTTAATCTCGCTCACTTTTCCCGGAAATGGCCGGATCGATTTCGGCGTTCTCAGAGTCAAATAAAAGGTCTAATTGTCCCAAAGATTCTAGAATATTTTTAGCCATTATGTATCAAAATAACGGAAGTCTCTTATTTCAAAGATTACATAACTTATTTGAACAAAACTGGTGTCCTACGAACGGGTTGTCTCTAACAAGTAATTTATTTCATATTAATTTTTTTATGTGAATGTCTGTTTAAAACCAACTGCTTAGATTATAATATGTGGTCTCACCATCATTTTTATTTAAATTGACTATATGTAAGTTTTAGCTATTTTTTGTTTGGCCTCTACTTTTGTTTTGCTATAAGAGATATTAGAGTGGATTGTGCACTTTATTGTGTTGTTTTTTGGCTTTAAGAAGTGTGTTCTACCATACAAATCTCATTAAAGATTATTGATTACACTGGTCAACACAGGTGCACTCAAGAAGTTCAATCCGGAAAAAAATGAAAGATTATAGCTTTTCAATTATTCCTGTGAATTCTTGTGTCCCTAGCCATTACCATTTTTTTAGAGATTCGAATGAGTCTCCTCATAAACATAACGTTAAAGCGACAAACCCGGCGAGCAATTTCTGTACGACATTCTCACGTAAGTTGTCGCGTTTTGGTAATGGCTAGGAGCATCGAAATTCATGAGAATGGTTGAATAGCCATAATCTTTCATTTTTCCGATTTGAGCTTTTGGAATGCGCTTTTTTCATTTCATCGACTAGTGTTTTTTTTTTCTTTGGTCTTTTCTGGTTTCCGGTACGATTTTAACTGTTCATCATTCATTTTGGTTGTTTTTTATGCTTCCTTATTATTATTTCGTTTTTTTTTTTGGTGCGTTGCTTTTCGAATTTTTAATTAAAACTAGAAGTTTTTTCTTTCAAAAGTGTTTACAAGCTAAATTTAGGATAATTTGAAGGTTTTTTTCTCAGTCTTTGAAAGCATTCTTTCCTTTTTTCCAATAAATTTGAATAATTTTTTTCCGCTTTTTCTGTCGCCTAGAGCATTTTGGGGTACAAAGCATTATTATTATTGTTAATTTAACCCTCTAGTGCCCAGTGCCGCCTTTAGGAGATCTTCAGTTGAACCTCTAAAAAGCTTCAGGCAATACTTAAAAAATGTTTATAGAGATGCATAGTGGTTTTTTCGAAGTCTGTCAAAAAATTCATTTGGGTACTAGAGGGTTAACTAGGGACTTCCTTTTTGTTTGCTTGCTCTAATTTTTGAATGTAATTTCTAGTCAATTTGATTTAATTTGTTGTTGCTTTCCGAAGTTTTCCATTCATTAAAGGCTCAATGTAAAGTTATTTTCCTTCCGATTTCTTCTGGAATTTGGGAGCATTTTAGGTTTACATGATACAGGTTTTATGATTTCAGTCTTTACTTCAGTATTCAACAGATCTGTGTTTTATTTGCTCATTCAAATCAAAGTGCAGTGAATTCAGTTAGTTAGCTCTTGTTTATGAATCACGAAATGAATCACAGAACACGGACGATTTCCAACTTTTCTTTGTAAAAAATGTTTAGGTGGACAAAGAGCGGGTTTGGAAAATGTCAAATGTAAAACTCCATTTTAACTGATAACTGTTTACAACATTGTGTTAGTGTATCGAAAAATATGCGAATATGAAAAATAAATACATTTATTTAAATTAAAATACTGTTAACTTATATGCTACCTTTGAAAAGAACTGTTCAGCGTATAAAACTCAATGTTCAACAAGCCCAACCGCCATCACACGCTATTCCGTAGGAAACTTTTACCCCCACAACCACCGGTTGGGGTCGCTTCCCCTCAATGCTTCGCCCTCGCCAATCAGACAGGAACAATTTCCTTATTAAGGAACTTTCGTCTTCCAGCCATACGGTAAGCATGGTAAAACCCATGTAAACAAGCAGAGAACGATCGCTGATAAATTTACTCCCTCCATGAACTGTGCCAGTAACAGGGTCGGATGAGGGTCCTACTGGTCTAACTGATAGTGCACGCACAAATTAGAATTTTAATGATTTTTTCACACCCAATTGACGGCCGAACGAAGCGACGCGACCCGGGGGCGACTCCGAAAACGAATCTCGGCAGGCAATCGAATCCAGCTCACGTGTGTCGTCGCTGTTTGTGGTCTACTGAAGGCATTTTACTTTTGCGCAGATTAGCACCAACAAGTGAACCGAACAGAAGATTTGTCAGCCGCTAAATGAATCGTGAAAGTGACAAATTTGTTAATTTGATTGCATGTACTGTTGCGGAATCAAACCTGTGGGCGGAGCTTGGCAGCGGTGTAATTCATAGCTGTAAAAGAGCATCAAACGCTAAATTGTTGCTCCAGGCAGTGTAATCATGGCACTGTGCCAACAAACTTTTTACGTAAATAATTTCTGAACCAAATATTTACGTACGCTGATGGAGGGTAACTGTTAAAGTGAGGACGGGGGAAAACTTTAATAAATTACGGCACCTTGGGATTGTTACGGTAGCGTTCCGCTTGGAAAGATTATTATCGCTTTCGATATTCATGTTATGTTACATTTCATAGGAATGAAACTGGTTCCAGTCGAGTGATTTCCAACATTAGGGTCGTGCCTAAATCACGAGATCATTAAAAGGGAGATTGGGGAAAGAAAAAAGGAATTGTCATTAAGTTATGCATGCGTGTAATTCACGTGGCACAACCATTTTCGTATAACAATATCAAAAGAAGAAATTGAAAACTGTCAGAAACATTATAAGTTGCAATTGTAATGAAGCAATGTACACTGAAAATATTTTTCGTTATTCTCTGCACGCACATTTCGTAAACATGGAATTCGTAAATTGTACAACACTTTTGCTGGATGTATAGAACATTCGTACTGCAAGTTATCGAATAGAATTGCAACTTTACGCATAATTTGGACAATTCACGAATGTACTTTCATACGAACGTGGATAACAACAAACAAAAAAAAGGAAGCACGAGTATTTACTTGAACGAAATTTTTGTGTTATGTTATTTTTGATTTCGTTTAATGTATATGGGTCATTCCATGTCAAGTGATCAGGCAAATGCAACGACCCTCGCCGATTCGCTTCAAAATGAATAAAATGACTTGTTTTAGGTCAAAACTGAAAAATCCAGAGTTTTGGGTCAATCGGACAACCCCCCTCCAATTGCGGGGCTCTCCATTTTTGTATCAGATTTTGTAAACAGTGTTGCCAACATTGATATTTTCACGTTTAAAAGCTTAAACTTCGTTTATCTCAAAACACCCCCAATTTTTTTTAAATCTGACCAATGTGTCACCAATGTGTTCAGCGGAAAATTTTACAAAAGAATCACCTATCCACAAAATGCAATATGCGCCGTTGCGGAGATATTCAACTTTTAAGATAACGAGTTCGTCAAATTCCAACAATACGCCTACAAATGCGATAAGCCTTTTTTAAATCCCAAACTAAATCACCGCTTCAAATCTCAAAAACTGGTTTCTCATATTCTACTTGATGACACATACCTGAATTAACAGCCATTAAAGTACAACGTGCGTTTCATTAATTATGATTATTTAACAGATTTGTCAGAAATTAACGTTTGATTTTTGTAGTACGTGACGACTTCTGTTTAGCTTTTGGAGTTAAATTGAAACAGGTACCCGATCAGAGCTTGACAATGTCTTCATTAAAATGGTAGCGTCAGCTTGAGGTGTCGCCGAATGCATTCCTCGGATCCCTGGAACAGATTTAATTGAATCGAACCTGGCAGCACTGACCTCTGGTGGATTTTATCGCTCGTTTTATCACAAATTTGAAATTTTTCTTTGAGTTGCAGAACCATTTTCTCTCCAGCATTTTCTAGACCTTCATTTTGCTGGCTAGAAACAGCCTAAACAAATTTTTTTTTAAGTTTTTCATGCCTTGAGTAGTTTTTCTCCACTGTATTTATTCGATCGTTTGACGTTCAACTCACTAACAGGTGATTGACCAAGAGATTGCAAAACCGTGTTAAGGCAAACCAGCTGTGTGCATTGTTTCTGTCTAACTGCGAAATATTGGCCAAACTGTTTTTCATGGCTTCCGCATATAGTTTGCAAACGTTGAACACCAAACTTTGAACAAAATCCATTCTCGTGATTTTAAGTGCGATCGATTGTGATTTTCAGCTGCACACTTACTTTTTAAACTCCAACCTATTGAACACACCATTTTTTTCACTGTCGTGAAAACTCAAATCAACCTGCGTATGTTTTGACAGAAACCGCGTTATGAAAACACAGGAATAAACCATCGAAAAGACCATGAGAAACCTACACTTGAGATGTGA
Organism: Wyeomyia smithii; assembly: GCF_029784165.1. Classification (NCBI taxonomy): domain Eukaryota; kingdom Metazoa; phylum Arthropoda; class Insecta; order Diptera; family Culicidae; genus Wyeomyia; species Wyeomyia smithii. Next base: position 244,883,205 of record NC_073696.1, read on the forward strand.
AATAGTGCTTTTGTTTCGAGTGTGTTTCAACATTTGGTCATATTTGTTGTGTATAACCCGCTCAACTTTTGCGACGTGCAGACGTGTTTTAGATTGCGCCTATCACAAGTGAAGCATTTACCGTTGAAAATTCTTATTCTCGATATATCCCGTGCCGCGTCGCGTGCTACAGTGTCCCGCGATGAGGCGCGAAAATACTTTTAAAATTGACTATTCGCAATTCGCCATAAAGCCGTCGGTTGAAAAACTTTACGGTTTTTGTTGTTCGGTTCTCGGTTTGAAGCGAGAAGAAATCAAACGGCTACAGTGCCACAGAGGTGGATCATGTGCGTTCATAAAGGTCAGTGACCTGTCGATCGCTCAGAGAGTCGTCGATGAACACAACGGGAAGCATGAGGTGGAGTGTGAAGGGAAGAAACACAAGTTACGAATTACGCTAGAACATGGTAGTGTTGAAGTGCGTGTGTACGACCTCCCCGAAGATGTGTTGGAAGAAAAGGTCGTCAACTTCTTGAACGATTTTGGAGAAGTAATCTCAATTTGCGAAGTGTCGTGGGGTGAGAGCAACGAATCCGAGGGCATACCGCTCGGCATATGGTCTGTCCGTATGATGGTGAAGCGGAACATCGACTCGTGGGTAACCATAGACGGAGAGCAAGCACTAATTGTCTACAAGGGACAACTACAATCCTGTCGCCACTGCAAAGAGCAAGCGCACACTGGGCTATCGTGTGTCCAGAATAAAAAACTTCTGTACCAGAAAAGCTACGCGAATGTAGCGAAGCAACCTGGACAGAAAAACAAACCAACTGCCGTTCAGCAGCCTAAACACTCAGCAAGTATGAGACCAACAAACATAAAAACAGTGGGTTCCAAGTCCACCGCTCCATCACTGAATTCGTCTACCGCCTTTCCCGAACTGCCGAAGAGTGCCACTAGCCAGAGCGAGACAGTAGGTCCGAAAACGCTCGAAAGCAACCAGCCCACAGTCGGATTGGTTGCAACACACCAACCTTCAAAAAAAACTTATGATGCGCCACTGACATCCGTATCACAACCGAGAGCTATCGGGAGTGTAGGAGATATTTTTAAAAAACCCTTCCTTACACTGCGATCGCAAAGCAAGAGCAGCAACGGCAACGAAACCGACGATTCCATCGCTTCAACCAGCAGCCGAAGAACTCGAGGACGACCTGCTGGTAAAAAACCACGACCGAACGACGGCGATGACGAGAGCGAGGAGAACTACCAACTATAAATGGCTCTCACATCTTACAATATTTCGTCCATCAACATCGGAACTATAACGAACCCCACGAAACTCAACGCACTTCGGACTTTCATCAACAACCACGATCTCGACATCATTTGTTTGCAAGAGGTAGAGAACGAACAGCTATTCTTGCCTGGATACGTCGTTTTCTTTAACGTGGACCACGCGAGAAGAGGGACAGCGATTGCCCTGAAGCAACACATCCGAGCTACTCACGTCGAGAGAAGCTTAGACAGTCGACTTCTCGCACTGCGAGTGCAGGACACGACGGTATGTAATGTTTAAGGGCTATTCCCACTGCTTCCGTTCCGGGACCGGGCCGGGCCCAGGCTCGTCCGGGACTTTTCATGCATTCACACTGCGCCGTGCTTGAACCGTGCCTGCGCTGCGCTCTGGCTGAGAAATGTTGATGTGTGTATGTGAAAGAACGTCTTTCTCTTTTTTTCATACCGCAGCTCACTCCGCGCGAAATATGTCACTACACATACACGCATCCACCCGAGTGCCTTCCGTGCACTCTCCGGCCAACACAAAGTATCGTCGGCAACGATAGTTTTTCTCTCGCACTGCGGCAGCACGACGGCAACTCAACGCTGCCCCGGTCTGGGCACGGCGCGTCGGTGTGGATGCGTTCATAAGAACGCATGCAATCAATCTCAAACGAGCCCGGACGACACGCGGAGCAGCCACGGCCCGGTCCCGGCCCGGTCCCGGAACGGAAGCAGTGGGAATAGCCCTTTATGCTCCCTCTGGTTCTGCACAACGTGCTGCGCGGGAGAATTTGTTCAGAGAAACGCTTCCCTATTATCTTCGTCACCGTACAACACATACGATTTTAGCCGGTGATTTTAACTGTGTGCTTCGAACGTGCGATTCAAGCAGCCCGAATACCAGCGGTGCCCTTAAAACGATAGTTCAACAATTACAGCTTCATGACGTGTGGGGGAAACTATGTCCGCGTGACGCGGGATACACCTATGTTTGTCGCAACGCGAGGTCGCGCCTTGATCGCATTTATGTCAGCAACGGCTTACGTGATCAGCTGCGCTCAACACATGCCCATGTCTGCTCGTTCACCGACCACAAAGCGCTGACACTTCGGATATGCCTTCCAAATTTAGGGCAAGAGTATGGTCGTGGTTTCTGGTCCCTTCGCCCCTATTTGTTAACTGATGAGAACGTAGCGGAGTTCCAATATAAGTGGCAGTATTGGACACGACAGCGCAGAAACTATGCTTCTTGGATTGAGTGGTGGCTATCTTTTTCCAAGCCAAAAATAAAAAGCTTTTTCAAATGGAAATCACGAGCTGTATTCGAAGAATTCCACGGCCAACAGCAGCATCTCTACAGTGAGCTGCGTCAAGCATATGATAACTACTATCAGCATCCAGAGTTGATCACTACCATCAACCGGCTAAAAGCTGAGATGTTAGCTCTCCAGAGAAGATTCTCACACATGTTTATGCGAATCAATGAAACAGACGTGGCAGGAGAACCCATGTCAACGTTTCAGCTGGGAGAAAGGCGACGCAATAAAACCATCATAACACAGCTGCAAACAGAGCAGGACGAAACAATAACAGAGCCAAGGGAGATCGAGACGCACATGGTCAATTATTTCTCGTCACTGTACTCGGAGGAGATAAGAGAAGAGCATGATAACAGTTTCAACTGCACGATTGTAATTCCACCCAACGACCCGCTGAACGAAGCTTGAACGATCGGCGTTACGACGGCAGAAATTTGGACAGCAATACAGACGAGCGCACCCCGAAAATCCCCCGGGTGCGATGGTATCCCGAGAGAGTTTTACCATCGTATGTTCGATATCATCCACCGAGAGATGAATCTAATAATGAACGAGGCAATGAGCGGCAATCTCCCCCCGGCGTTTTTGGAAGGTATCATCGTTTTGGTGAAAAAGCGAGGCGGCGATGGCACAGCCAGATCATATCGGCCTATATCATTGCTGAATAGCGACTATAAGCTCTTCTCTCTTGGACTCTTGGAGAGAGTGATTAGAGAACACCACGTCTTGAGTGACGGACAGAAGTGCTCAAATTCAGAGCGCAACATCTTCCAAGCCACTCTCGCTCTGAAAGATCGGATCGCCAATCTTCGTCATCATCGGCGTGCAGGAAAGTTAACCAGCTTTGATCTCGATCACGCCTTCGATCGGGTTAGGCACTCATTCCTCTTCGAAACCATGCGGTCGCTCGGCTTCAACCAAGATTTCATAGTTCTACTCTCACGCATCGCCAGCCGAGCTACATCCCGGCTGTTAATCAATGGTCATCTCTCTCGTCCCTTCGTAATCCAACGTTCGGTACGGCAGGGGGATCCGCTGTCCATGCACCTCTTCGTGTTATATCTCCATCCACTAGTATGCAGGCTTGAACGTGTATGCGACGACGATCTGCTTGTGGCATATGCAGACGACATCAGTGTGATCGTTTCAACAACGAGGCAAATCGACGCGATGAACAGCTTGTTCACCCGCTTCGAGATAGCCGCCGGCGCAAAACTTAATTTGCGCAAAACTGTTGCTATTGATGTTGGATGTACAGAAGGCAACACAATTAACACCCAGTGGCTGCAGACAACAAATGTTGTTAAAATATTAGGTGTTCACTTCACAAACTCAATACGCACGAAGACTTCATTGAACTGGGACGCGCTTGTGGGGAAGTTCTCGCAACAAATGTGGCTGCACTCGTTGCGCACACTGACACTGCACCAGCGAGTCACTATGCTAAACACATTCGGAACGTCGAAAATATGGTACCTCGCGTCCATATTACCGCCGTTTTGCGTACATACTGCGAAAATTACATCAGCAATGGGCAAGTTTCTTTGGCGAGGCATGGTGGCCCGCGTCCCAATGATACAGCTAGCTCGTAGCATAGAAAACGGTGGCCTAAAACTACAATTACCGGCATTGAAATGCAAAGCACTCGCTATCAACCGACACCTGCAGGAGATCGATTCACTCCCCTTCTACAGATCCCTTCTCTTCAACGCAAATCCGCGCCTAACGATACCAACGGATCTTCCGGATCTTAGGCAAATACAGTCGAACCTGAGACTGATTCCGGACCAAATTCAACAAAGTCTCTCCACCGGCCACATTCATCAGCACTCTATCAGTGAAACAGACGTTCCTAGGGTGGAACAAAAATATCCAGACAATAGATGGCCCCGCGTCTGGCGGAATATAGCAACGAGAAAGCTAACATCAGCACAGCGAACACAACTTTACCTGATAGTCAACGAGAAAGTCGAGCATCGCAAACTGCTATTCGTGATTCAGCGAGTGGACAATGAAAACTGTACACATTGTGGAAGCAGAAATGTAGAAACCTTGATGCACAAATTCAGTGAATGTGATCGCGTCCGGCCGGCATGGACTAACTTACGGCAAAGAATAGCAGCAATCTTGGGTGGCTGGAGACACCTTAGCTTCATTGATTTAGTCAAACCTGCTCTAACAGGAATAAGTGAAAGGCAGAGAGTGAAAATATTAAAAAATTTTGCAGAATACATATGCTTCATAAACCAGTGTAATGGTAGAGTTGACACCTCAGGATTAGATTTTCATCTTGATTTAGTGAACTAAAGATTAAAAAAATGTTTTTATGTACATAAACGACCTGACAAATAAAATAATTTTACAATATTAAAAAAAAAAAAATATTTAACGAACTCGTTATCTCAAAAGTTGAATATCTCTACAACGGCGCATATTGCATTTTGTGGATAGGTGATTCTTATGTAAAATTTACCGCTGAACACATTGGTGACATCAGATTTAAAAAAAAATTGGGGGTGTTTTGAGATAAACAAAGTTTAATTTTTAAACGTGAAAATATCAATATTGGCAACACTGTTTGCAAAATTGCCAACATGCCATTCGATTGTAAATTTAATAACCTTTAAAAGAGTGTCTTATATTGTCTGTAGCTCTTACGGCCTCTGAGATATGATGATTTTCCAAAACATAGAAAAGGATTTTTTGGCAAAAAATACAAAAATGGAGGGCCCCGCAATTAGAGGGGGGTTGTCCGATTGACCCGAAACTCTGGATTTTTTAGTTTCGACCTAAAACAAGTCATTTTATTTTATTCATTTTGAAGCGAATCGGAGAGGATCGTTGCATTTGCCTGATCACTTGACATGGAATGACCCATATGTTATTGCGTGAGCTTACTCATTTTTCGTACTATTTGTACTATGCAGCGTCCTTCGTACGAATTATTCGCGTAAACTTATTAATTTTTCGTACTATTTACATTATGCAGCGTTCATTGTACGAATTATTTACATAAGCTTATTAATTTTTCGTACTATTTACATTATGCAGCGTTCTTTGTACGAATTATTTGCGTGAGCTTACTAATTTTTCGTACTATTTACATTATGCAGTCTTTGTTTGTACGATTGATTGCGTTTATTTTTAAAACCTTTCGTTACGTATACGAATAGAAATCTGTAACAGTTTTGACAGTTCTGACGAAAGTACCTTTATATTTTTTACGCATTGGTTTCGTTGCAGAAAACAACGAAAGGTTTTCGTGGAATAAACTAAAATATATTTTCAGTGTATGAAGTCTATTTTTGCTTGACAAAAAAAATGAATAAAAAATTAAACAAAGTTTGTAGCCAGGCCCGGATTTGAGGGGGGGCAAAGGGGGCAAAAAAAGTATTGGGGGACCTTTTTTTTTTTTTTGCTCGTCACCTTTCAGAACGTTACCTCTAAATGTTTTTAGAAAAGAGGGCCTCACAAACAAATTTGCCCCGGGCCCCTCACCGTCTAAATCCGGCCCTGTTGGTAGCTATGAAGCAATAAATTTATTCGTCTCTATCAAATGTTTTTAAAAATCCGCGCGGGAGTTTGCATTGATTTTCATGAATGGTATATACATAAAAGCTCCTATACAGAAATGTTAAATCGATGGTAGGGCTCCAATTCCGATGCATCCTTTCTTTGCCGTCACGACGCAAACTCTTGATGATGCCACCTACGAAGGCTTTGAATTAGTAGAACGTGAGTAAATCACCCTAACACACACTCACGATTAAGGTACTTGCATACGAAGCCAGAAATCTACCATTGATTCTTAATTCATGTTTTTTTTTTTCCTAGGACTTAAAAGCGAAGAGGTGCGGGAAAGGGAGACAATCTCCATTCGTTTTCTAATGACTGGCCATTCCGACATCGTACGAGGTAAAACCCAATTCGGTTGTAGCACCATCCATCCATCAGCCTCAGCCGGTGGCATCGGCAGTTCATCCATCGAGGTGCGAGATTAGAACATTCGAAATACAAAGACTGCCTCTTCTCTGATGCTGTTTGATTGGGATGTTAGCATTCGCCTCGGTACACAGGATCCGTATTGCTCGTGTTCTTTTTTTTTCTTTCGGAAGCAAAAATCCTCTCTGCACACAGAAGGATGATGGAGTTCGATCAAACAGTATTGGAATGTTCATTTCCTGTCCTAGCGACAGGGTTGGATTCAGCATGTGTGACATTGAGCCTAAGTTTGTCCTGAGAAGGACTCTATTCCGAGCTGACCAATCGGTCGACAACCAGTTTGCTGAAGGCTTACAAAACATTACCGATCCTAATGACACTCAAACTTCGTAGCACGAGTGATTTATGTTGGGCATGTTTTTCTTGAATTTCCTAACCTCCATCGGTTTTGATCTCCTCTCTGATCTACCGTCCAAATGTAAGGCTATTAATAGGTGCCCCGGTAAATCCTTCGACTTCCGACCATTGATTAATGAGTTCGATAGGACACGAACAGAGCAAAATTTGGCTCGGACGGTCTGGTGTATATTTGAGCTGCTTCGCTACACAACCGGCTGGATTGGTGCCGGGTGTGGCCCGTGCCACGTTCCGCAAACCAAACAATCAGCCAAAAGAAAAAAAGAGAATAATTCATCACACACCAAATCAAACGCACAGTCAAGTTTCCCATGGGAAAACAGATTCCCCAGTATAGATAGCCTCTGACATGCACACACACGCACACACGTTGCCGGTACATAAATTACTATCAGCTCTATCTGAATCGCAATCAACATCGTGAGTGCAAAATTTTGACTGAACTATTTTCTTTGCCTGCATTTTGGTTATTTGTTGCTCACCGTTTCGAAAGAAGCTCATGTAGGTACCTAGTGACGAGAACAACCAAAATATCCAGCTCATTCTCCTCCCGTGGATTTGATTGTTCAACATTCCGGCTGACTTCAGCTCGCTCGTTCTGGTTGCTTGTCTTTGAATGTCGAAGCCTTCTGCCCTGTGCGAGCTGCTAGCTCCCACAGCCAGTGACAGCGTCGCTTGATGGTGTTTCGATCGGATCGAGCAAGCGACTCGCATGCTGGTCATGCAGAAAAATCGGTTCGTTGTTTTTTTGCTTTGCCTTAGTTTTCTCCGCACAGCAGAAACTGCACTCAAGTGCTGCTGGGGTCTGTTAAACGATGCGTAGATGTAGACTGTTTCAAATTGATTCTAGAAATAAAAGCAAAATTTTAGAGTGCTTTTTAAGAGGTAACAGGCGTCTCCATCACAATCACTTCTAGTAACGATTCCAAGAAACTTGTTCCCGTTGCTGAAAAAAATTGAATTGTCATTGGTTTATTTTCTCAAACTGATTTAAACTTTCACGTTTTTCGAAGCCAATTAGAAGTTTGTTTAAAAACTTTTGCTCTCGTACAATATCATGCGTCTCCACCTACATAGTTTAGCCCCAGCTGGAAAGGTTCCATTCGCTATCCGGATTAATTATGTTTGTCCGAGAACTGGCGACTGCTTTCAGCCAGTTCATTTTCAGTGAGTTTATCTCACTACAAATTAAATACAGACAAGGCAACTAACAAATGTGAACGATATGTCTCCCGCCGTCTGTGTTTTGTTCTCGATCTCGAGCAGGCCCGCCGCCACCCACCCGTGATAGTGGACAACTAAATGGTTATTAATGTGACCGTGTTCCGCTGAGCAGCTGGAAGTGATTTACGGAATGGTGGTTTGTTATTGCGTTTCGGTTCGGCGGCGACGAATTTACCGCTCTGCACGGTGCCATAAGTTGCAATTGTTCTTCGGTGAGTGATCACGACATGCGACGACACGCGGTTCCCGGCAGAAGTGCACCGTAAACTTCGAAGCTGCAGGTGTCCCCTGCCTATGCCAGCGTCGCATCGGCTGGTGTGAGTGGCCTTTCCGGTTGGTTGTTTGTTTTCGGTTGAGCGCTCGAGTGATTTCCGATACCTGCGGAGTTAAGAGTTGGGTTAACTATCGTCAAATGATTATGGTTATGCGGATTATTTTTAACTGCGGGGCAATTATCTCATAAATTTAGAAGTGCAATTCAGTTTTAAGGTTCAAAGTATCAAATTTTCTATTAGTGAAGTATTATACAGTATAAACTTATTATGAAATTTCATGCGTTTTGATTGGGTCATACTGATTAATTATTTGACGTGAGACTTGTTTTATAAGGTAACATACTGGAAAAAGTGTACTTAAAAAGTTATTTATCAAAATGCATTTCTAGTATTGAACGGATTTCCTGCAACAACGAGCGACTCGCTTCTAAGAGCTGATGTAGTCGGATCATGTGTCTGATTGCTCCCAGCCAGAAACCAGTACCCCAAAGCATCGTTTCATTAGAGATTGAGAGGATTCAGGTTTAGTCGCAATCTGTTACACATCATAAGTTGTACAGCTTCAGCTAAAACGATGATTGCATCATATTCGTCTCTTTTCCGTCACTGTTTTGAGTTTTAGGGCAGCATTTTTTCAGTTTGTAAGCATTTCTTGTGTATATTTAAAACTTCATTTTCTTTTTAAGGTAGTGAACAGTTTACTGTATTTTTGTACTTTTTAAAAGGTTTCTGGGAAATGTAACAGATTTCCAATGTTTTTTTTTTGTTCATTTTGAGTACTACTTCAAAATCAAATAATAGCTGCGGAACTACAGTTTCAAGAAATATATGTTTTTGAATTACTAAGAATGAAATCAGCAATATTGAGGGTATTATATATTGCAGTCTCCTGCAAAACTTAACGACATGAATAGACACCAACCATTAAAAAATATGACAAAGTCTCCCAGGACTAATCCAATTTCCCGATGGCCAAGGTTTTGAGAGTAGTTTGAAACAGCCCTCTTTCTTAAATAATCTGTTAATCTGCTGTTAGAATCTAATACAAACTGATGTCTTCAATGAAAATATGCTGGAAAAGGCATTAGGAAAAATACTTGGTGTTCATTCAACAACAACGATACGCTTGTACTTATTTGTGTGTCTGTCTGACTGTCCTGTCTGTCTGTCCTGTCTGTCCTGTCTGTCTGTCCTGTCTGTATGTCCTGTCTGTCCTGTCTGTCCTGTCTGTCCCGTCTGTCCTGTCTGTCCTGTCTGTCCTGTCTGTCCTGTCTGTCCTGTCTGTCCTGTCTGTCCTGTCTGTCCTGTCTGTCCTGTCTGTCCTGTCTGTCCTGTCTGTCCTGTCTGTCTTGTCTGTCCTGTCTGTACTGTCTGTCCTGTCTGTCTGTCTGTCCTGTCTGTCTGTCTGTCTGCCCTGCCTGTCTGTCCTGTCTGTCTGTCTGTCTGTCTGTCCTGTCTGTCTGTCCTGTCTGTCCTGTCTGTCCTGTCTGTCTGTCTGTCCTGTCTGTCTGTCTGTCCTGTCTGTCCTGTCTGTCCTGTCTGTCCTGTCTGTCCTGTCTGTCCTTTCTGTCTGTCTGTCCTGTCTGTCCTGTCTGTCCTGTCTGTCTGTCTGTCCTGTCTGTCTGTCCTGTCTGTCCTGTCTGTCCTGTCTGTCCTGTCTGTCCTGTCTGTCCTGTCTGTCCTGTCTGTCCTGTCTGTCCTGTCTGTCCTGTCTGTCCTGTCTGTCCTGTCTGTCTGTCTGTCCTGTCTGTCTGTCTGTCTGTCTGTCCTGTCTGTCCTGTCTGTATGTCCTGTCTGTCCTGTCTGTATGTCCTGTCTGTCCTGTCTGTCCTGTTTGTCCTGTCTGTCCTGTCTGTCCTGTCTGTCTGTCTGTCTGTCTGTCTGTCTGTCCTGTCTGTCTGTCCTGTCTGTCTGTCTGTCCTGTCTGTCCTGTCTGTCTGTCTGTCCTGTCTGTCTGTCTGTCCTGTCTGTATGTCTGTCTGTCCTGTCTGTCTGTCTGTCTGTCTGTCTGTCGTGTCTGTCCTGTCTGTCCTGTCTGTCCAGTCTGTCCTGTCTGTCTGTCTGTCCTGTCTGTCCTGTCTGTCCTGTCTGTCCTGTCTGTCCTGTCTGTCCTGTCTGTCCTGTCTGTCCTGTCTGTCCTGTCTGTCCTGTCTGTCCTGTCTGTCCTGTCTGTCCTGTCTGTCCTGTCTGTCCTGTCTGTCCTGTCTGTCGTGTCTGTCTGTCTGTCCTGTCTGTCTGTCTGTCTGTTTGTCCTGTCTGTGTGTCCTGTCTGTATGTCCTGTCTGTCCTGTCTGTCCTATCTGTCCTGTCTGTCCTGTCTGTCTGTCTGTCTGTCTGTCTGTCCTGCCTGTCTGTCCTGTCTGTCTGTCTGTCTGTCTGTCTGTCTGTCTGTCCTGTCTGTCTGTCTGTCTGTCTGTCCTGTCTGTCCTGTCTGTATGTCCTGTCTGTCCTGTCTGTCCTGTTTGTCCTGTCTGTCTGTCTGTCTGTCTGTCTGTCGTGTCTGTCCTGTCTGTCGTGTCTGTCCTGTCTGTCCTGTCTGTCTGTCTGTCCTGTCTGTCCTGTCTGTCCTGTCTGTCTGTCTGTCCTGTCTGTCCTGTCTGTCCTGTCTGTCCTGTCTGTCCTGTCTGTCCTGTCTGTCCTGTCTGTCCTGTCTGTCCTGTCTGTCCTGTCTGTCCTGTCTGTCCTGTCTGTCCTGTCTGTCCTGTCTGTCCTGTCTGTCCTGTCTGTCCTGTCTGTCCTGTCTGTCCTGTCTGTCTGTCTGTCCTGTCTGTCCTGTCTGTCTGTCTGTCCTGTCTGTCTGTCTGTCTGTTTGTCCTGTCTGTGTGTCCTGTCTGTATGTCCTGTCTGTCTGTCTGTCCTGTCTGTCTGTCTGTCCTGTCTGTCCTGTCTGTCCTATCTGTCCTGTCTGTCCTGTCTGTCTGTCTGTCTGTCTGTCTGTCCTGTCTGTCTGTCTGTCTGTCTGTCTGTCTGTCTGTCTGTCTGTCTGTCCTGTCTGTCCTGTCTGTCCTGTCTGTCTGTCTGTCCTGTCTGTCTGTCCTGCCTGTCTGTCTGTCTGTCTGTCTGCCTGTCCTGTCAGTCTGTCCTGTCTGCCTGTCCTGTCAGTCTGTCCTGTCTGCCTGTCCTGTCAGTCTGTCCTGTCTGTCTTTTCTACCTGTCTGTCCTGTTTGTCTGTCCTGCCTGTCTGTTCTGTCTGCCAGTTGTTATTTTGCTTTGTGAAATATGCCAAAACCATACCAAAACCGGTTTCGTAGAATCACCGTTTTGAGTTCAGTTTTTGTTCGATTTAAGATCTGTTTTCGATTTAGGAACTGTGTTTTTTTATATGTTCAAACTCGGGGGATTCAAATTTCTTCAAAAAATCATACATAGAAGCCAAGGCAAAAAAATTGTTGCACTATGTAATTTAGCGTCAACGATGTAAAAGTAATTTTGCTCCGCATATTTTCCGCATGTCTCATTCATCAATTTAAAAGAAGAAAGTTTTGCGACTCTTTAGTTACACTTGGTTTTAAGTTTTACGTTTTCTCCAACATGCGTTCATGCATAAATGCGTTGAAGGAAAAAGTTGCGTCAGGCAGTTGGTTCTGAAATGTTCACAACTGAGGCTGTACCTAAACTTTTCTTCGAGATAAACACATCAACGAATTTTTCTATCACGTTACTTATTACAATCACTTCTCAAAAATGCAGAGAAAAAACATGACATCATTTGTCAAAAACGTCGGCTGCTATTACCCATTCGCAGCGAAACAAACCAGCGACAAACCTATCGGTTCCAGTTCACATCCGGGAAAGAAAATGCTGCCCTCCTGCTGGCGGAACGCCGTATAAATCCTCCCGTATCTACATTGTACTTTCAGCCAACCATTGTCCACATTTTAAACTGTCCTTTCCGCGGCTCGTTCAGTCAGCGGGTTTGCCGAACTTATGGCACAAGATTACCGTGTTGGAAGTTGACTTCTTTATTTTCAGCTACTCTTTTTTTTCTCTACCTCTTCTTTTTCTTTTTCTGGCTATCTACATTAACCTTCTTGTTTTCCGCAGCGGGTTGCAAGAGGGCAAGACCTAAAGCACCGTTGTTTACACACCATGTTCTACAAGAGGATACCGCCGGTGACCGTTTCTTTATTTTGCTCATGATTTAACCGCACGGTTGAGAGAAAGAGGGTGCCGCAGGTTAGCAGTTGAGGAAAAATCCACCAACTGGAGCATGGAAGTGAACATGCAGCTTACCGCAGTAGTTTTCTCCGATAGGGGTTTCCCGCTGAATCGTATAACCCGTCACAGAGCTGGGGACGAATTCTTTACAACAGTTCCAAGCTGGCCGCCGCTGGTGCTGACTGGTGCGGTGAACAATTACCACGTTAATCGTGATAATTTATTTAGCGTTGAGACAACCAGCAGAGTCGCTATTCAGTTTGCTGAACAAGGTTTGCCTGTACGGACGACGACGACGACGACGGTGACAGTCCGCACTGGATGTTGGCCTGGCTGGTCAAAAGTTCACCAAAGTTGTCCCGAAAGAGAGCGGACACCGACGACGCGGGAGGCCAAATGTTGTGCAGAGTTCCGGAATGGACAGCTGGATAAAGCATTGCAGATAATATTTGCACTGCGGACGGTATTTGATTCCCATGGTGCAAATGTGAGAACATTATATGAACTGGAGTGAGGCTGGCCTCTTGTGTTTGGTACATACGTGCTTCTTGATACAAGCATAAAACATTCTGATTTTCTTTCCAGATTACACAGTTTTAGTTGTTTAACATGGGTTTTATAGTTTTCGTATGTTATATTATTTGAAAAGATTCTACTTTTTTTCACAACATTTATTTGACACGGCAAAAAAGATTCTACTTAGTTGGTCTTCTAGAGATTCACGATTTTTGTACACTAATTCTAAAGAAAATTACAAAATAACTTGTCTTCGACAAAGTTGTTTCGTATAGATTGTGCTACAACTTTTTCCAAGTGTATTTTTTTATGCAAAAATGAGAAAGATGAAGTCCTTTTCTCACTTTTAGGTACATAAAACACAAAATATCAACTTCTATAAAATGTAGAATAATTAATAAAACAACTCAGCTGAAGACACTACAGCTGCAAAACCTTTTTTTTTGGTCAAAATAATTTCGATCACGTTTTTGCAGTTTTAGAAACAGTGTAGTAGGGATCAAAAGCTTAAACTTCTCGAAAAAGTTCCCATGCAGAATTTTGGCTTAATCAAAAACCTCAAAGCGATCAAAGTAACACTTTTTTTTGCCGGTGAAAATATGTACAGAAATTAATTATCGATATTAAAAGGTCAAATAGAATCATTTTTGAAACCAAATATTTTGGGAATTGTTGTTCTATTCGCTTTCTCAGTCTTTTTTAAAGAAATACACTACAATCTAGTGCAATTGCCCTACATTTTGGCCGTTTCAATGACCTTTTTCAAAATAAAATTAAGTTGAAGTTTAGTTTTCCTTCAAAAATGTCACCAGGGCAATTGGAATCGATTGTCGTATGTTTCTTTCAAAGAGAATTTCGCTGTTGAAAATTTCATTGATTTTTTTCTCGGTCAAAAAAGTGAAACTTTGACCAATTGGACTTCCAACTGAAAAAAACTAAGTTAATCTTCTAGACCTTTTGAGGCGACTTGCAATACATAAGTCTTTCTACGTGCGAAGAAAATAACGATCGCCTGGAATCTAGTTCATTGATAGATTGATTTTATTAAATGAATTTTACTTAAGCGTAACATTTTGAAACCCCGGAAAACAACAATTCTTTTACGATTTTGCATTTTTTCACTTTCTAGCTCTTTAATTTTCGGTTTTGTCCGAGTCGCCTACTTAGTTCGCTGTCTATGCGTCCGTCGTTGTTTCTCCTCCGGGAAACAAGGTGTCCAATATCAGTTCTTTATTACGGTAAAGGAATGTCGGAAAAATATAACGTTTCAGATTATAAAACGGAAGGTTGCATCAAATGTCTGCCTTCATGTTGATTCTCCTTCTAAGAAAACTAAGTCCCTCTTGTAATAAAACTGGTCTGAGTTACGTGTAATAGTTCTTTTTAACAAGTTGTAATTATAGCGCGATATTGGCTGGAGGAACGAGGTTCCGATTAGACTTTTTTCTCTTAACATAATAAGTTTCCCTTAGAATAAACCTGGCCAGAGAGGAAAGTTGGATGAAGCAACTCTCGAGGTATTTATAATTTGACGATATTGATGGTATGGAAAGAGGTGCGGTATAGTAGAGCAAGTAAGCCTGAAACGGAAGCGTGTCACTTCCTAATAACATAAAGTTCGGAGTACAAATAACACCTCATAACCGATCAAATGTCTCCGGTCGCAGTGATGAGTCCAAACAGAGAGAATAAGGTTTTTGAGGCCTACAGTCGAACGAAATTCAAAAAATCAGTTCCCAGACAGACAGACAGACAGACAGACAGACAGACAGACAGACAGACAGACAGACAGACAGACAGACAGACAGACAGACAGACAGACAGACAGACAGACAGACAGACAGACAGACAGACAGACATACAGACAGACAGACAGACAGACAGACAGACAGACAGACAGACAGACAGACAGACAGACAGACAGACAGACAGACAGACAGACAGACAGACAGACAGACAGACAGACAGACAGACAGACAGACAGACAGACAGACAGACAGACAGACAGACAGACAGACAGACAGACAGACAGACAGACAGACAGACAGACAGACAGACAGACAGACAGACAGACAGACAGACAGACAGACAGACAGACAGACAGACAGACAGACAGACAGACAGACAGACAGACAGACAGACAGACAGACAGACAGACAGACAGACAGACAGACAGACAGACAGACAGACAGACAGACAGACAGACAGACAGACAGACAGACAGACAGACAGACAGACAGACAGACAGACAGACAGACAGACAGACAGACAGACAGACAGACAGACAGACAGACAGACAGACAGACAGACAGACAGACAGACAGACAGACAGACAGACAGACAGACAGACAGACAGACAGACAGACAGACAGACAGACAGACAGACAGACAGACAGACAGACAGACAGACAGACAGACAGACAGACAGACAGACAGACAGACAGACAGACAGACAGACAGACAGACAGACAGACAGACAGACAGACAGACAGACAGACAGACAGACAGACAGACAGACAGACAGACAGACAGACAGACAGACAGACAGACAGACAGACAGACAGACAGACAGACAGACAGACAGACAGACAGACAGACAGACAGACAGACAGACAGACAGACAGACAGACAGACAGACAGACAGACAGACAGACAGACAGACAGACAGACAGACAGACAGACAGACAGACAGACAGACAGACAGACAGACAGACAGACAGACAGACAGACAGACAGACAGACAGACAGACAGACAGACAGACAGACAGACAGACAGACAGACAGACAGACAGACAGACAGACAGACAGACAGACAGACAGACAGACAGACAGACAGACAGACAGACAGACAGACAGACAGACAGACAGACAGACAGACAGACAGACAGACACACACATACACACACATACACACACATACACACACATACACACACATACACACACACATACGCACACACACATACACACACACGCCACTCATATACAGAAAATGCTCAGTTCGTCGAACTGAGTCGAGTAGTACATCCCAATTCGCACGAGAGTCACAATTAAAATAGGACTTTTTTCTTGCAATCGTCTCCCGAATGTTTCAAAAATAATATGGAAATAGTTTTTGTAATCGAGTAACCATTACTTTTCATAGGAAAACTTGTGTTTATTTTCTCACAAAAGACACTACACTGATTACACTGATTAGAAATCAAATATTTCTTTTATTTTGTCTCTGTGATAATTGAACTGCAATTTATTTATTTTTCTCAGAAGGGTCAGAGACGAAATCATTTAACTTGTGGAACAAAAGTATTTTTTTTATTAAGTAGTCACGGTGATAATTTGAAGTAGCAATGGCTTTTTGTATAAGAATAGTCACCAAGAAATTAGGAGGTACATTTAAATTGTTCTGATAAATGTATAGTGACTCAGGAAATAGTTTTCCCAGTTAGTCACTGTGGCTTTTGTAAGAAAATATTTGTCATAAGTTTTGTTGAATAGAATGTGTGACCTTTTGAAAAAACTTATAAGTTATTAACATTGTCACAGTGATTTTGGTAATAATCTCTTTTGGATATAATAAATATCGGGAAATGTAAACATCGGGCTTCGACCAACAAATGTTATTATTCAGTCCCCGTGACTTTTGTAAGGATCTATATGTTTAATGTTGTTATAAAAGAATATGTGATCGTTTTAAAAGATCCGTAGTAACTATCCACCATGTAACAAGAAAATTAATTCAATTTATTAATGTTACATGTTCCCTAACACTAACGTTCGATTGATATTGCCTCAAAAGAGTCTCCGTATCAATTGATCTTTATTAAAAAATCAAAAAAATGATCTATAACCGGAGGAATACATCTTGTTTACGAGAGCCACCAAGAATAATTGGTGACGAACATCTAAAGTTTGTTGGCCCACTAAAATGGGGGCAATGCTTGCTAAAAGCGTCGAAAGCAGTCGATTATAAAATTAAACCATAATATGATTTAGACGTTTTCCTTGAAAATTTTCATGTATTTTGTAACAAGATTACAACAGGAGTTACTTATAAACAGGCATTTGCCCTAAAAGATCAATAAATTTAATTTTTCGAGCTTCTGAAATATTGAAAATTTTACGAATACTTTCTAAAACCTAAGTTTTTTGAAAGCGCACGAAAATTTTAAGGGGTAGGCGATATACTTTCTCCATGAAAATGGGATTGCATTTGAAAATAGCTCTTGGTATTTATCGCAATTTCAACTTGTTCTATGTTATTACTTATATGTACACATTCATTCATTTCTAAATTTCATCGGCGAAATGAAAAAAACTAAACTATCAATGTTCGGGAGTTGGTCACGAATACCCAAGCAGCAAAATTTGTTTCGATTATGAACTTTGTGCATCACAGCAACAAATTCTTTTGCGAAATTAAGTTGCAGTTACATCTCAGTTTCTAATACAATGACAAAAAAAGCGCAGGAGGTGGAGCCAATTGCAACATTTTCGTTGTTTCAACACAAGTTTCAAGAATGAAACCGCAATGTGTATGAACTAATGCATGGAATTGTATAACAACATAGTAAATGCTGCATGATAAAATTTCAGCTACGAAGATGCATCGAAACAGCAACTAGGGCGCAATAGAAACTTCATGGCGTTGTGGTAAGATTGTAAAACGGCAAATGGTCAGAATGGAAAGAGATTGTCTGTATTGCGATTTATCTTTGATTATTTCTAGAAATTTGAGGATTCGACTCCAGTTATCAATTTCTATTCACTTTTATCGTTTGAACTATTTACGTCATTTTCTGTAGAAACACTTGCAAGGCTCAGCTTTAAATATTGCTTCCCTTATCATGCTAATGGTCATTACCAGTTTTAATTTTGCTTTTTCAATTCATCAGTACCTCAGCATGATAATGAAATTCAAAGCAATTTATCACATTTCGTTTTAGAGACCCACACTTTTTGGACGACTTCTAGTCCAAGTACCCAAAAGTTACAACGCAGTAAATAACCTCATCTCAAAAACAAATATAAGGCGAACTGCCCCATTCAGAGATATCAACAGTTGAAAAGGGCGTATTTGAAAAACTAAAAGCTTAATAGCTTTTCACCCATAAAAGATATCGTTAAAGTATGGCCACCAAAAGTTGCGTCTTTTAAAGCTCTAAAAGTCGTCTGAACATAATTTTACTGAGAAAATTGATTTAAACAAAGTAGAGCGAAAAAACCGTTTTTTAAGAGCCACCCTAGGCAAAATTGCTCTAATTCAGTCAATTTAAGAGCTACAAGAAAGTAGTCTTCAACAAAGCTGCTTAAAATCTAGTGATCTACAACTTTACTGAAAATAAAATTTTATTTTTCCACAAATAAAAATTTTAGTTGGTTTATTTCGTTAGTTCTAGGACCACCCTAATTTTCACCTCAGTTTAAATGTAGACCAAATTATAATAAGCAACTTCGCCATATAAAGTATGGCTCTAAAATCACAAAAATGTTTCGAAAACTCCATTTCCGCCTAAATTGTCGTTCTGTACCACTGTGCATTGGGATCACATTTATACCTTCGGCTCTGCCAGTGATCGCTAGAAAGGTTTCTTGGAGAAAGGCAAAACGCCTTTCGGTCAGAACCAAAAATTTTAACCCAAATTCACTTCAAAAAACTTTAGAACGTCTCCAAAATGTAGAAAGAAAGCACAGTTAATGTGGAATAAATACTTTAAAATTCATGAGAAGTCGAAAAAATGTAATCCTAAATATAACTTAAAGGAAATGACTAAAACACGTTAAGGAAAACAAAAACAAAAATTTTCAAAACGCATCTGACATTAGGATAAAATCAAAATAAAAGGTTGGAACCTGTTTTAAACAAAAATAAATATCCAAACAAGAATTACCTAAAAGAGATAGTTGAGACCAAAATCGAAAAATTAGGAAGGTAAGAAAACTAACATATAATTTAAAAATGAAAGACAACTGTTGTTTCCAAAATTTTTATACATATTATCACGCACATTTCAAACTTTAATTTAAGAAACCAGAATAACTCTTTATTTTGCTATTTGAATTATTTATGAAAATTGAAGTACATAATTTCAAAAAACTGAAAATGTCCGAAAGCGTTGAAAGAAAAAAACACACAAAACTGGGAAAATTCAGTCTAAAAAACCTAAAAATATTGCTTAACCAAAAACATATATTAAAGCAGAGAAGGACTGAACCTTACTAAAAGTGGTTTCAAAAACAAAAGTGACAAAAAAGTGGTGGAAACTTTTTCTAAATTGCGCAACAGTAAGCTAATAATTGATTAGCGATAGGTCTCAACAAATTTCATAACACGTGTATAAACTAGAATAGACATTGAAATTTACCCAATTCAAATGAATGAACCAGATGAGAACCAGATGAACCAGAAGCAGTGAAAATAATCAAAAATGTGAACTCTGATAAAAATGGAAGCACCCTTAGAAGCTTAGGAAAATATACCAATAAATGGCTCCTAATACGGCTTTAAATGCATGAAAATTGAATAACTACGACATATCTCCAAAATAATACATGATCAAAATTAATCTAAAATGTTTGAAAAACGTAGAACATCGAAAAGACAATAACATAAACTAATTCTAAACTAAAAATAACAAATAATAACAATCTAATTTCTTTTCAGGTTACTTACGTTGGGTGATAAATGGTTCGATTATTTCGTCTACTTTTTGATGTCTGCGTTAGGGAAATAAACCAGTTGTTGGAAAATTGTATATGAATATTTAACCTGAAACTTTCCTGTAGTTTTCTCCATGTAATAAAAAAGTAGGAATAAATATAGTATTACGAATATATTGTATATTCTTGCTATCAAACGGCATATTGGAATTGGTTCGTTACATATTCATTTCAGTTTTCAAAGATCGTACCCCAGCATAGTGAAGAAAGAGGTAGTTCTATGTCAAAAAGAATGAATTCCGAATTCAGTTCAAAATGATTAAAAAAGAGTTTTCGAAGGCTAGAAAAAACCATTCCATGATAATGTTGTTGGTCTGAGAAGGGTCTAAATGAAATATAATCAAAATTTGGCCAACAGAAAAAATAGGAAAATCACCCAAAAATATATAAGAAACCTAAATTAATCCACCTAGCGGTCAGACCCAGCCTTTCTCATTCAAACTTTTATTTAAAAAATAGATTTACATGAACGCTTCAATCCAATAAATGTATATTCACTCTTTAGGTTCTAAAATATTGATGTTGTAATCTATACTTATAAAAATGCAGTTCGGTCTGTCTGTTTGATCTAAATAGGCTCGAAAACTACCGAACCGATCGACGTGAAAATTTGTATATAGGGATTTTTGGTCCCGATAAAGGTAAATAGTTTGAGGCCCCTCCCTCTTCTGAAAAGGAGGGGTCCAATATAAATGAAACATAAATTTCTGCACAACTCAAGGACAAACCAAGCAAATGAAACCGAATTTGGCATGTGGATGTTTTAAAGGGTAACAAATATGTCCACAATGGTTCGACGCCCCTTCCTCTTCTGGAAGCACATGTTTCTGCACATCTCGCGAACTAGTCAACTAAATGGGACCATATTTGGCAGGTGAATGATTTTACTGTTAACAAATATGTTCCATAATCGACCTCAGCCGATATTTTGGATTGTAAGATGGCAACTTCCGGTTTCTGGAAAAAGCCAAAAATGGACGATTTCCACCCAATGTAATAATAATCGGATAAATAATGATACACAGGAGCTAAAATCGACCACAGATACCATTTTGAATTCTAAGATGGCGTCTTCCGATTTCGGAAAAACAGCGGCAAACGACCAAATACCATCCAATATTGGTATTTTCGGAATCGTAATGATTATGAATACCATTATGAATTGTAGGATGGCAACTTGTGGTTTTTGGAAAACAGCCAAAAATGGCCGATTTCCGTTTAACATGAGTATCTCCGGATCTAGAATGATACATAGCAGCTGAAATCGACCGCAGACCTCATTTTAGATTCTAGGTTGGCGACTTCCGGTTCCTGGGAAATAGCCGAAAATGATCGAATTACACCCACTAGGGGTGTTTCTTCAGCCAGAATGACGCTCAGAGGCCAGAAATTATCTTAAATACCAGTTTGAATCCAAGATGGCGACTTCCGGTTTGTGAAAAACAGTCTAAAATAACCAAATACCACCAATATGAGTATCTCTGGAACCAGAATGATACAATGAGCTAACAATTGACCTCAGGCACCATTTTGAATCGCTGAATGGCAACTTATAGGAAACTTATAGGAAAATGACCAAATAATACTCAATATGGATATTTCCGTAATCGAGATGATGCATAGAAGCCAAACATTGACCCTTGACACCATTTTAAATTTAAAGACGACCACTTTTTGTTTCTGGAAAACACCCAAAATAACTAAATACCTCCCAATATGAGTATTTCCGGTGTCAGATTGATGCCAGAAAATCTGCTGAAAATGACCGAATACCACCCAATATGAATATATTCAGAATTAAGGTGATGTACAGAATCCAAAAGTCGAGGATGTTGTCATTTCGATAAAACCAATCATTTCAAACGATTTGTTATTAGACTTTGATCATATCCTATGGCCGATTCGTCGTGCATTTTCAGACTTTAAACACATCGCAAGGAATCAATGAATTTGGAACATTCAAATAGTACGATACCACATTTAATCTATGTTGAGGCCACATATATCAATCGAAGCAGGTATAGTTTTAAATAGTCTTCGAATTTCTTTTCTTTCCATAACTTTTGAGTCACATATCAAATTGTTATGACGTTTGTTTTTTGTAAGTTTGAGAGATGACTCGTTCGTATGACACTAGTTATATATAAATAAGCCATGTTATCTTTGTGATAATGTGATAATCGGTTGTGTAGCTACTGAGATAATGAAGTTTCGTGATTTTCATATCGGTACTTTACAGACGAAGTTACATATCGATTACAGTAAAATTCAATAGGGTGTTACGAGGCAGCTAGACTTATTAATTGACACTAATTTTGTGGAAATCGGGTCAGCCATCTCTGAGTTAAGTGAGTGAGTTCAAGTAGTCTTCGGAATATGTTCCTTTTCATAGCTTGATTTCACATTTTTAAACATAACAGGCAAAGTAATAGTCTGATCGCAAAACCAATCAATAAGGTCTTATGGGGCAACTAGACCTTCCATTTGACACTGATTTTATTAAAATCGGTCCAGCCATCTCTGAGAAACATGAGTGAGATTAAGTAGTCTTCAAAACACGTTTCTTGTCATAACTTTTGAACCACAAATTCAATCTTTATGAAATTCAAAAGTTAAACGTATTTCAGGTAGCCCGTTCATTTGAAATCAATTTTGTTCAAATCGGTTGTGTAGTTTTCGAGATAATGATGTTTCATGATTTTTACATTTTGATACATAACCTCTAAACTAAAAATCCGATAACAATAAAATTCAATGGGGTTTATGGGACAGCAAGACCTTTCATTTGCAATTAATTTCATGAAAATCGGTCCAGCCATCTCTTAGAAAAGTGAGTGAGAATAAAAATCGGCACATACACACACACACACATACAGAAAATGCTCAGCTCGTCGAGCTGAGTCGAGTGATTTATGCCATTCGACCCTTTGGAGCACTTTTATACTTTCGGTTTTGCAAGTGATTGCTATACCTTTCTAGGAGAAAGGCAAAAATCCTCTGGAAAAATGGATGAAGCAAACTATTCCGAGTAAACTAAAATGCTTGAAAACGCTCCAGAACGCTTTACCCAAAAAAAATAAACAATAGGTTTTATATTTGGTTTGATTAATAAAGTAATAAAGAAATTCTAACGAGAGAAAAAGGCCGAAGTAGAAATTGATTCCGAATTTAGCCATATATGGTTTCAAAGATGGATGAAAGACAAAACTAAATTCACATTCAACTCACAGCTTAGTTGAAAATTGGTATCTCAATGAGTTGAAAGAGAGTTTATGAAAAATGATTTCAGATCAGTACCTTTCTGAAGCACCTTTCCAAAAAAACAACGATTCCATACTTTACAAACTAATTTCATTTTTGTCATATGACTTACATTTTAAGTTCAATAAACGGGCAATGTATGTAGTTTCTCGAGAATGCGAAAATGAACGGGAATAGAAGGTGTGACTTTTAAGCTTAGAAAAATTTTTCCCTCGTCCAGACAGGACTTGAACCCGCAATCTCCGTTGTCTCCGGCAAGGTGTTTTGGCCAATTAAACTACTGGGAAAGGTATAACTCATTCTAAGCCAAAGTCGAATCATCCTCTACTATTGTGTTCTCGTATTCCAGCACGTCACGATGAACTGCACATAAACTCCCACAGGGCAGTGTGCGGGATACAGCACTTCATGATTAGGCCACCTGCGCCGGGTCAGACACTGTTGTACGCCGCCCCTAACACTGAACAGATGTACATCAGGGTGTAGCTATACGAGTCCAGTCATTCACCAACCAATAACATTGTTGTTCAATGATCAAAAGTCCAGGATGAAGAAATGTGACACAAGTTTGTTTCGAAGTACACAGATGTACGTAGAACTAAACCTTGGCCAATATTATTCATGAGCTTTCAAACAGCAAATGTATATTAAACAAGTTTTATCACTTTTAAGCTAAATATTTAGTCATAAAAAATTTTATCGAAAAGATTTTATCAATCTACATTACCTATCAGTGTCATAAGAACATTTTTCTGATACTTACTCTACTTTCATGGCGACAGATCGTTGAGATCCTATGTCGAATCCAAAATATGTCTCCACAAAATCCGGTCTTGGGCTGCTCCTCTCCAATCTCCTCTTACACCCGCTGCTCTGGCATCCTCGTCGATAGCACACATCCAGCGAGATCGAGGTCTGTCTCGAAGTCGTCGTCCTCTGTCCGGTTCTCTGCTAAATATTATCTTTACCGATCGCTCATACGCCACGTAGCCAGCTCACTGTAACCTGCCGTGTTTCATCAGCTTGACAACATCAGCGTGTTTGTATATTTCGTCCAGCTCGTGATTCATGCGTCTGCTCTACACCCCATATAGATTCTACGCGACCCTAAGCGCTCGTCGATCGGCTTTCTTCCACGTCCACGTTTCATGTCCGTAGAGCGCCACGCGGAGGATCAGAGTCTTATAGAGTGAAAATTTCGTACGGATCTGTAGGCTACGGGGCCTAAACTGGCTACGCAATCCGTAACAAGCCCTATTCGCTGCAAAATAAACTTTTTTTGTCGTGTCGAACGTACAGATAGGACATTGCAGTATTCAGCTATTGTTTTTCTTTTGAATTTTTCCACAACTTTGCTGACAAAATCAATCTGGTATATTGAAAATTAGAAAAAATATTTTTTTATCTAACTGTTCGGTGGATTGATCGAAAAACCAAAAACGCCAAAAGTAAGGTTTTGTTCTAGGGAACAATTTTGCTGAAGAAATTGAATACATAAAATTAAGTTTGCACACTCAAATCTAGAACGATTCCCGATTTTTCGAGCTTAGACCACTGTGCACTATGGGATTTTCAAAAATCCTTCCACCAATTGTAAATGTCATAAAAAATAATACTTGGAATGAGTCGAAACTATTTTGGAAGTGATATTATGGAATGGTGGTTGGAAAACGTGCTCCACAATAAATATTAAGTTGTTTATAAATCACTTTTTGTACTTCACAACCTTCAAAAGGGCATTACTCAAAAATGTACCGTACGACGATTTCGAAATTTGAACCAGAGATTCTGGACGTCATAACGAATCGAATGGTGTCCTTAGTTCCTTTGGTGCATTTTTTATAATAACGGTCTGTGGGAGCATCGTGTAGTACTTGTTAAGGAACACCTCTCAAATGTTGGGTGAATTTTCGCTGGGAGCCTAAACAAAAATTCATTTTGTGGGAAAATTTTGTGAATGATAAAACTTAGAAACACGTGTTTGGCAAGGTATTGTTCTGAATCAGTTTTTTCAAATTATACATGACATTACCGGTATAAACTTAGAATCAAAAAGTTTATAGTGAATAACATTTGAAATCCATCCGTTTTCAAGTGGTTTCGAATATAAGTTTAGAAAAATAAAAACTGAACGCCAAATTTTGAATTAAATCCAAGAAGTGTTGTTTTTTCCAATTTTTTTTTTTTTTGTTAAAACCTGACACTATTCCAAAACTGTTGTAGGAAAGATCAGGATGAAAAAATGTTTAACTTATTTTTAATCAGAGATTAAGTTTTTGCAATTTAGGTAATCATATTTGAAAGGTTTTATAAGATTCTCATATCCTCATAGCCAAAAGACCACGGGGGGTACGGGGGGTATAAAAAGTGATCAAAATATGACCACGTGGTTTAGGAACGGTCCCTAATAAAACTCTTGGCAGATATTTTTCTAAATGCATCCGTCTTTAAGATATGTTTAACAAGGTTAAGGACAATCCGGGTTTTTTTCTTGTATGTTGTCAGTGGTTCAACGACAAGCATAGATTCACAGAAACATATGATCAATATAACACAACTCAATTAATTTATGCTATGCCGAAGTAGCTTCGGTAGTAGGTAACGCGAAAACTTCTATGTGAATCCAAATAATATATATGGATTTTAAAGAATAAAGTGATTTGATTATGGCTAGACGATGCATTATTATTTTCTCCAGCTCAACCAAAGTCTTCAAGACTGTGACAGTGCAAAATTTGCCGTTTACACTATATGTTACAAGTTTATATCAAACTAGTTGAACGTTCCCGGCGATGCTCGGGATCAAAGGTTTTAAAATTCAGAATCATTTTTTTATAATTCATTACTGCTTTAGCATAACTTACTTAAAAAATATTTCACATCTTATACGTTCATCATCACTTTAAATACTTCAATATTTTGAGAACAGAACACACATAAACTGGAAGTCGCCATAACTCTTTTCCAAACGACGTGTGGAATTCCACTTTCGGGATTATTGAAATGGTTGGCCAAATACCACTTTAGGTTATTTTTCTGAAGCCGGAAGTCGCCGTTTTGGAAAATGTTGCGTGGAGTCATCCCAGTTTCGAATATACCTGTACTGGGTGATATTCGGGCTATTTGACAATCGTTTACAGTAAAACCTCTTTTTAGGAAATTAAAGTAAGTAAGAAGAATTGAGCATGATTATTCTTGCTTATTTCTCCTCTATAATGAAATCTAAAGAGATTCTTGTGATATTTTTCAAAACGAATATGTTTGTTGGTGCCAAGGAACACGTCTGAGTAGAAGTGAAGGTTTTCTGAAAACTAACAATTGTGCTTTAATCCACAAAACTATGTAGAAAATAAAAAATGACTTTCAATGCTTAAGTCGCCTCTTGATCTATGTTCAAACCAATGAAATGGGACCTTTCCTCCAGCTAAATGTTCAAAGATCTAGTTTGGGTAAAGGTAAAAAAGTAAATCGAATCCCGTAATGTGTTACTATTCACAAATCTACGAATACATCAGAAATGTAAATTTTTTATGCTCGACTCGCACTGATTCAAAACATGGATTTTTCTGCAAAAAAATATTTGGAAATGTTAAAGAAACAACGAACATTTTATTGAAAGAAAAATCACATGTCATCGTTTTGAATTTTGATTTAGATGCGACTTGAGCTTATGCTTAAAAAGTCAAGGTTTTGCATGTATAATTTGTTTTTAAAAAAAAATCAAAGAAAGTATTTTAAGGTGTTTCTTCGTATGCAGAAAATCATCTTCAAAAACGCTTTGAACATACGTAGTTTTTCGAGTAATATGTCAACTTTTAGCAATTTTTTTTTCTCAAATGTTTTTCCTGAACATTAACTAACATTTTATTTAAACAACACATATCATAGCTTTGAATTTTGATTTGAATATTTCATATATATTTCAAGTTTTAGTAATTAACTATTAAGTATTTTTCCTCGAATGTCTTTCCTGAACATTAGCAAACATTTTAATGAAAAAAAGATCTCATGTCATCGCTTTGAATTTTGGTTTAGAGGTAAATTCAGCACAAAAAGTCACAATTTTGCATGTTTTACGTAGTTTTGTTTTAGTAATCAGATACTAATTTTTTCTCGAATGTCTTTTCATAACATTACAAACATTTTAATGAATAAAGAATCGCATGTCATTGCTTTGAATTTTGATTTAGCCGCAAATTCAGCTTAAAAAGTCACAATTTTGCATGTTTTACGAAGTTTTGTGAATAATATCTCAAGTGTTAGTAATCAGATACTAATTATTTTTCCTCGAATGTCTTTCTGAACGTATAAAACATTTTAATGAAAAAAGAATCACATGTCAGCGCTTTGAATTTTGATTTAGAGGCAAATTCAGCTTGAAAAGTCATAATTTTGCATGTTTTACGTAGTTTTGTGAATAATATCTCAAGTTTTAGTAATTAGATACCTATTATTTTTTCTCAAATGTCTTTCTTAAACATCAACGAACATTTTAATGAAAAAAGAATCACATGTCATCGCTTTGAATTTTGATTTGGAGACGAATCAAGTATAAAAAGTTAGAATTTTGCATGTTTTACGTAGTTTTGTGAATAATATCTCAAATTTTAGTAATCAGATACTAATTATTTTTCCTCAAATGTCTTTCCTGAACATTAACAAACATTTTAGTGAAAAAAGAATCATATGTCATCGCTTTGAATTATGATTTAGAGGCAAATTTAGCACAGAAAGTCATAATTTTGCATGTTTTACGTAGTTTCGTGAATAATACCTCAAGTTTTAGTAATTAGATACCTATTATTTTTTCTCAAATGTCTTTCTTGAACATCAACGAACATTTTCATGTTCAAACCTACATGTCACCGCTTATTATTTTTGATTTAGAACGATTCAAAATGATGATGATTATTTTACACCTCAAAGACTGAGGGAATAATATCAATAATATCAAGCGTTACGGAATTCCATTTTTATATAGTAGATGAAGCCCTACCACGTATTGGGTAGAATTCATCTTAAAGTTCAAATGAACAACAAATTTCGCCGCAGAAATTCACATGCTAGGCTGCCAGAAATAAGCCTTTGCAAAACTCGATGTCCCAGTTGGAAACTGTTAGACGCTTCCGCCCATCGATTCCGGGGACCATTTTTCATGCTCTGCTTCCACTCAACGTTGATAGCACCAATAATCCCACTGAGCGTCCCTTGTCAGCCGGAAACTTTTTCGGAAGGTGACCCCTATATGCGTGTGCATATGTGGATACAGGCTGTTTTTTTTTTTTTTTTGCTACTTCGCTTCGACCTTTTGCCGGAGCTCTTCCGAACGGGCTGCGGTCGATGAAATGGTAGCCATGTTCGTTGGAAGCAAATTCAATCTGTCACCCTGGGATTTATCGGTCAAGCTTGATGCCGTCATCGTGGCTTCTGGTATAGCAACACTCCTGTCAATACTTATCCGTGCTGTGTTCTCGCATTTATACGACGCATGAGTTTTACCCATGTGCCGGGGGAAAAACCACAACATTAAGCATCGTCCCCCGGGGCTGCGACCGGTTGTCTACAAATCGGTCAAACGTGAGCAATAGTAACGCCGACGGTAGAATTCGGCTCTTCGGTGAACTCCAAATCATCAATCAAGACAGTATGCGGTGCAGCGGTTCTCCCCGGTGGCACTTGAACTAGATGTCGTCTACCTTTTATATCGATAAAACGGTTTACCTTGGGACTCCCAAACCTACAGACCTTGCATTAACCTACTACAACTTGCACACTGTCCTCGCAGGATCTTCATCGATACCGAGTTAATCTTTTCCTGTGTCGTGACGAAAGCGAACGGTCAACTTTATTTACGGTTCAAGAGCAGTGGTGATTCTGAAGCGGTTTTAGGAACTGGGCACAAATTGATGCAGTACGAGCATATGGAGAGGCGCTTAGGGTAAGGGGTAATGTTCTAATATTTAGTTATTTTAATGTTAGTAGATAAAAAGAAAGATTTCCATTTTACTTAAAATAGTAAATTCAAAAGAATGACCCTTTTACCCC
Source organism: Wyeomyia smithii (assembly GCF_029784165.1). Lineage (NCBI taxonomy): Eukaryota > Metazoa > Arthropoda > Insecta > Diptera > Culicidae > Wyeomyia > Wyeomyia smithii. The sequence continues at coordinate 244,912,342 of NC_073696.1, forward strand.
TTTGAACCCAGTTGGTCAACGGCCATTTTGCCCATCAGATGCTCATCCTAGCCGACTGACCATGTTGTCGAACGTATCGAACTAATTCATAGATTCTTGACAGTTTTCGGCTAGAGGCCGGCTTCCAAAGCCGCTGCTGTCCAATAGGTTCGCCGCGTCTGTGCGTGTGCATGTCCGATGATGTGGTATCGGAGTGGTCACAGCATTTCACAAAGACCATCGCCAACATGCTGGAGCTATGTGAGCTGTCCGTCGTCAATCACGACGGATCACAGCGAATCGGTACTGGTCTGTGCTGCGTGGGCATTAGTGCCACCGTCGTCGTCTTTCTCGTCGTCGGTTGGCAACATCGATCCCCACCCGGGATCGACATTTGTACAGGCCGGTTGGCGCGGTTCTGGAAGGCACAATTTATGAGCACAGCCCGGGCTAGCCTAAATTGGATTCCGGACAGTTTTGCGTCCTTATTTATGTGCCGCTTGTTCCGGGAAACAACCCGTTCGTGGGTGATTAGTTTTTTTTTTCTAACCTCGTATGAAGTTTTTCATATGTTTACTTTCATGTCCGATGCTGGGGCAATCAATTTCGAGAAATTCGAGTTCAGATTTACTCTTGGGAAAATTGATTTACCCTCATTCGGTTCGTACGTTATGGTGGAAATAAAACAGTACGACGCAAGGTCAGGATTGCGATATCTTACTTATAAGCTGTTGGGCTTAAGTTGGCTTGATGATTATAATTTACTAGAGCGGACTCCAGTATTATTTTTTATCTGGATTCATGTCGCCTTCTTTAAAACTTTATCGAGATTTCAAACACGCACAAATGTTTTATTTTCGTCTGTATTTGCCATCTTTTCTACAGTTGTTGATTATATTGCAACTGATAATATAATAGAACTACAGTCGAGTTATTTAATTGATTGCAAATTGTAGTCAAACTGGCATCTGATTACGGTTCAACTGCCATCAGATTATCAAATATCAAGTCAAACTCTTTAATGGACTTTTTTTTGAATACCATCGTTTATAGTTGTCCCAACCAATTGAGTTCCCCGCGCTTGCACGTTTGCTTAGAATGGAATGAAAACGGCAATAAATAACCTATTGTTGCAGATCCTTCCTCTTGCACCATTCCGCGTGTAAACAAATAGCACCGGAGTGCACCGTTTTGCTCTGATGTGGCCACTCAGAGCCGAAAGTTTATTTATTCGAACAGTAGTTAGAAATCGAACTGCAATCTATTTTTCACGCTACTAGAGCAGGAAGAGATTTGTTGTTGCTTCACGTGGGCGCCACCAAGCACCGCTGCCGAGAAGCATAAATCAGTTCAGGCCGTGGATCAGGAAGAACGCTTTTTTCCCACTATCAATGATTCCCTCTACGAATCCGCTGGAAGCCCGGATGCCAAGTCATGCGGAATTTTTGCCGAGCGTAAAAAGCAAAAAAAAAAAACAACCGGTTAGAACATTTATCAAACATCGGGAGAAATATATGTATAGATATTAGCGGGAAACGTGCCATTCGGTGAATTATCCAGACAGAAGTTTTTATTGCAATAAGCCCATTTGTAACGCGTGGAGATAAAGACCATTATTCAATCAAGTGGTTCATTCGAGGACACCTTTCAAACGGGAATCAATTCATGTTTGTCCTGATTTTTTCTGATAGCTAAAGTTATCCATTTGTTCAGCAAAGTAGAAACCATTGGCTTTAATAAATTATTTATTCAACTAACCGACTGAGCTCTGAAGAACATCGTCATCGTGGGATGAAGAAAACTTTACCTTCCACCCCATCGTTTAAAGGCTTCTGCCACACGATATTGATTTTATAGCCCGAGACTCTAATGACAGCACAATTTATCGGTTTAGCATTCTTTTTTTTTGTAATCTCTCCAATATCAGAGCTTAATAGCTTTCAACAGTCTTCTCGGTTGTTGGAAGCCGTTCGGCTAGAATCTGTAGCGGCCTGCCGTGCCTGCTGTCGTCGTCCTGACAGCAACCGACTGCGATACATGGACGGTGGAACACGAGTCAGCCGACGACGACGAGGACGGCGCTACCACTTTCCATATGCAAATAAACCCATAATCGTTATCGAACCAAGCGGCAAAAGGTAGAAGAAGGTAGTGAACACTCTCGGAGCTCCTCAACGGTTCGGTCGATGACGATCTAACCACTCGGCAATCACTTCGACTTGTGTGGAATACAAATCATCCATTAGCTTTTTTCCGAGATTGCTGCTGCTGCTGCTGCTGCTGCACTCTTCAGCTGCTGTACGAAATTGTCATAATCACGTTCATTCCATGGGCCGGATGGACATGCGGCAGTTTTTCACCTCATGGAAGAACCCGAACAAAGCGGGATGTCAACATTACGGTAACAAGAAGCATTATCTTCTTAATTGAAAGACCACTTCGTTTGTGATGTGATTGAAAATTCGCCTCCCGCGTTTAATAAGCTCCGAATTAAATGCATTCGATTTATCATCAGCCACAATTTGCCGCTCGGTTCATCACTTTGTACCGTTTTATGGCGAATTCATTAGTTATTCATGAAGGATTGCTCCTGCTTGGTTATGTATACGTAAGCTTTCCGTGCAGCCGTTGATCGGTGTTTGATTCCTACCCTTCTGATCAGTAGCCGTCGCTGGTCCGATCATTTGGGCTTTCTCGTAAAATTTGAATCCTGATGGAAAAGTTTGCCGTAAGCTAGTCGAATTATCGAGTTGCGCTTTGAGCGGGGTGACGAGGAAGCGGAGTTTGAGAAGATTTGTAAGCGAAATTTGAAATTTCCCCAACAACGGCTTTATTATGCTGAGAGTTGAACGAACCGACAGAGAAAGGAGCTCGTGGTTAGCCGTGGACAGGTGGGTATTTTGTATTTTTGGCACGACGCCGGTGACGCTTCGAATTTTTGGTTCACAACTTCACACGGTAAGCTTGATGGATGAGATTTTCGCGGCCCGCTTTGGCTCGGCTGGTCAGACGGTGGAAACCCTGGCTAATATTCGTCAGACGATGGAGTATGATGAATTGCTAATTTTCGGTGGAATATTGATGTAGGTTGATGTAAAGCAGTATGAAGCTCACTGCCGGATGTTACACTCATCTTTACAGCGGTGAATCATTGAAACCACTATAATATTAAAATTTTATAAGCCATACACTACGGAGAGTGCATTGTGATTGTTGCTTAATGTTATTAAGCTGAAGTTGCATTGTAACAGAGAAGTTCTATCTAACACCAGCATCGTTAATTTTACGGTTCCTCTAGCGAACGGTTCCTTTTATGAATCTGAATCTGTTTTTGATCTTTCTAAAGCTAATAAAAAATATAATTAAGATAAAATCATTCAAAATATTTTTTGAATACTTTCCATTTACATGAAAAAACTTTCTGAAATGAAACTTTTTCTAACATATTTTAACGTTTTCTTTTTAATGAATAGTTTTGACGAAAAGGATTTGGATTTTGGGATAAACTTTGATTCAAAAAATGGTGGCTTTATACAGATGCAGAACTGATAAATGAATTATAAAACATTGCTTAAGGTTTGTAGAAAATATAAATTAAATAAATAAATAAATAAATAAATAAATAAATAAATAAATAAATAAATTTATTTATTTATTTATTTATTTCGTCAAGCAAATGTAGACTACAGTTACAATAATCCAATGTTTTCTTATATTCTATACATTATTTCCAGTTGTTATTCGTTTTGAAGTAGAATACTTCTCACAGGAAGTTCGGCTATATAGGGATGTGAAATGAAAATCTAAAACCGAAAAAAGTGAAAAATATGTCCAATTTCAAATGCTAATAAATCGGTTAGTATTCGATGGATTTTCTTCGTTCTTGCAGCAATAGATCGGAAAGTCTTCTAAGATTCTTCCCAAATGCAGATAATTGTAATTTTATTTTTCAAACTATTGTAATATTGAAAATAGTCAAGCCTTGTCAAAACGAAAACTTCGGCCTCTGATTGGTCGTTATTTGATTGCTTCCCAAGCACGGTCGACAGAATCATAGACCTTGCCATTTGAAATGTGCTATTTGGCCTATATAAGAGCCTGTTTCACCCGAAGCTGCTCATTATAATTCTAGACTGCAACAATAGCAGTCCTCCCTTAGCAGCAGCAGTGGATACAACAACAGTAGCAGTGCAGCGGACAACGGCCACAGCTGTGGTATGGCAACGGATAGCGGAGCGCGTCTCAGCATCGATAGCAGGACCAGCTGATGCAGGGCAGCCAATACCAATGGCAACGGGGATAGCGCAGCGGTTGACGTTGGTCTCAGCATCTATATAAGCAGGGCCAGCTGATGCAGGGTGGCATTTTAGTGAAATGCTGTCTCTGAGCGATAGCAGGCACAATAGCAAATGCATCCTTTTCATTTTCATTAAAAAGAACGTTCTGGAAAGCTTTTCAGTGTTTATTTTCCACCAATGAATACTTTATTCGCACTGCCAGTGATAACGCAAAGATGATATCGGTATCTTATCAAACATTGAATTAAACAACAAATTGTCCTTTTCAGGATGAAATAAAAACCTAACTGAAGAGTTAATATTTTCTCTTAAATCAATTTTCACTTTCAGGAAATTTGGAACATCTATATTTGGCTTCATCTCCGTGTCTTAGAACGTACTGAATTATCTTTTCCTTCAGTCATGAGTACAACATCCGAAAAGCTTTCATTATCAGCATAAAAATTAATTTTTCGCATAATCAAAATTCAAAAATTATCAAATCCAAATCATGCCAAGCAACTATATTATTGAGAATGGTCAATTCTTGTTGAAGCGCGAAATTTGACTGATCTGATTAGTCGTTAATATATTGCTTCCCAAGCACGGCCGACAGAATCATATACCTTGTCATTTTAAATTTGCTATTTGTCTGTATAAGAGTAAGGGTGGGAATCATCGACTGAAATGGCTATCGATAGTTATCGATGATTTCCTACTACTATCGATAGGTTTTTCATCCCTATATAAGAGTCTGTTTCAATCGAAGCCGCTCATAATAGTTCTAGACAGCGACAACAGCGGTCTTCCCTTAGCAGCAGCAGTAGCAGTGTAGTGGATACCAGGCGGATAGCGGCCACAGCTGTGGCATGGCAATGGATAGTGCACTAGTTGCAGCGGATCTCAGCATCGATAGCAGCTGGGTCAGCTGATGCAGCGACAGCGGATACCAATAGCGGCGTATAGCGGCCAAAACATTAGCATGGCTACGGATAGCGTAGCAGTTGCAGCGGGTTTAGCATCGATAGCAGCTGATGCAGTGAGGCACTTTAGTGAAATGCAGTCTCTGTGCGATGGCGGGCACTAGTAAATGCATTCAATGAAAAGTTGACTCGTTTTGACAACACATGAGCCGTCTAGTTTTGAATGTTAAATCAGCTTTCCACTGTTTATTTTATCACAAGGAATACTTTATTCGCACTGTCAGTGATAACGCCAAGATGTGATCGGTATCTTATCCGATATTGAATTGGACAACAAATTAAAAAATGACTGACACGCAAGCAGCCGGGTTTTCTTGTAAAAGTATTCTACTTCATCCTTGCGGTCGTGGCTTTGCACACAACCCTCCTGTGATTTTTTTTTATTTGATTTCTGCCCATAGTGATGTCGGTATTTTCGCAGTGCTGATTATAGTGACGCATCATGCGATTTATTGGGCCGTTTTTTGAGTAGATAGTTCTGTGAGAGCTTTCCGCAAATATTTTATGATTTCTTAATTGACGAAAGGATGCATAAAATTTAGTTGCGATAATAATTTAGAAGAATGCACGCGTTGAGAAATAATGTCATTGATAAAGTAAAGCATTGAAAGTTCGCGGCGTTTTTTAGGTTCTTGTATGTCTATAAGCATGCAGCGTGCTTCATATGATGGTAAGGGAAATGCTGTCCAATTGAGCTTACGAAGCGCGTACAAAAGAAATTGTTTTTAGACAGATTCAATGCGTTCTTCATGTGTTACAGTATAGGGATTCCATACAATGCTACAATATTCCAGAGTTGGTCGGACGTATGTAATATATAATAGTTTGATTGTGTATGGGTCTTGGAAATTAGGGCCGAAGCGTTTTATAAAGCTCAGCATACTATTTGCTTTGTTGATTATTGTGTTATAATGTTCTATGAATGTAAGTTTGGAGTCTAAGACTACGCCTAGGTCCCTTACGGTTTTGCATTTTTCTACTGGTTGGTTTCTTAAAAAAATGTCTGTTGGAGTTGTTGCTGTTTTTCTGCTAAAGGCTATTGAATTACATTTTTTAATGTTGAGTTGCAATAGACTTCTGTTGCACCAGGTGTAGAATACATTAATTTCATTCTGGAATATTTCGAAGTCTTCTGCATTGATTATTTCTATAAAGAGCTTCATGTCTTCAGCATCTACAAGCACATGTATTGATTTAAGAAGAAAGGAAATGTCATTCACGTATAATATAAAAAGAAGAGGGCCCAGGTGAGAACCTTGAGGAACCCCGGAAGTTACTTTTATTGGGTTTGAAAAGGAATTTCGAAAGCGTACTATTTGTGTTCGTTTTGTTAAGTATGACAGCAGCCATTCCAAAAATTTTGTTTCCATTCCGTATTTTTCGAGCTTGAAGAGCAATAAAGGTATGTCGATTCTGTCAAATGCCTTGCTAAAGTCCGTATGAAGAACTTCTACGTGGTTGCCGTTGTCCATTACAGTCAAAGTGAAAGTTATGAATTCCAAAAGATATATGGTAGTTGATCGGCCTTTGTAAAAGTCGTGTTGTTGAGTTGTAATTTGGTTTTTTACTTGCTAAAAGATTTTTTCATTAATTATTGATTCAAATAATTTTAGATTTCATGAAATAATGGCAATTCCACGATAATTACGAATGTCAGATTTAGCGCCAGATTTGAAAATTGGCACTAAATATGAGGTTTTTCAGAGTTCTGGAAAAATTCCATTCTTCAGAGACATATTAAAGAGGTATAGTAATGGTGTAGATAGTTCTAGTAATGTAGTATTACTAAGATGCATTCGTGATGGAAAATTATTACTTTTTAGTTTGGTTTTTACGTAATTGAAGAAGTTCTTAAAGCAAGACTTGATTTGATGTTCGATTTTACTGTTATGTTCTTCATGTGCAACTTTAATGTCTGCGTCAAGTTGACAGCAAATTTCTTGGTAACTTTGAAGATTTTCGCTATTATTTTCTTTTTTGTATATTTTACGTGCTTTTTGTTTTCTATTTTTTAGGTTCTTCAATTGTGGATTAAACTACACTGGATATTTGTTGGTGCTCGTACGTCTTCTTTTTTTAGTGGTACATTTTCTGATATAATTTGATTAATTATTTAATAAAATTTTGGTACTTCATCGTTTACATTTCCTTCTTCACAAATTATCCTACAGGTTTACAATGCATTAAATGCAGAAAAAACCTAAATTATTCCACCTAGCGGTCAGACCCAGCCTTTCTCATTCATACTTTGATTTGTGAAAATAGATTAAAATGAACGCTTCAATCCAATTAATGTAATATTTACTTTTTAGGTTCTAAAATATTGATGATGTAATCTATACATATAAAAATGCAGTCCGGTCTGTCTGTCTGTCTGATCCATATAGGCTCGAAAACTACCGAACCGATCGACGTGAAAATGTGTATGTAGAGGTTTTTGGTGCCGATGAAGGTTCCTATGATAGTTTGAGACGCCTGCCTTCTCTGGAAGGGAGGGGTCCCATAAAAATGAAACATAAATTTCTGCACAACTCAAGAACAAACAAAGCAAATTAAACCGAATTTGTTATGTAGATGTTTTAAAAAGAAACCAATATATCCATAATTGTTGGACGCCCCTCCCTTTTCTGGAAAGGAGGGGTTCTATACAAATGAAACACAAATTTCTGCACATCTCGGAACTAATCAACTAAATGGAACCAAGTTTGGCAGGTAAAAGTTTTTAGTATTAAAAAATATGTCCATAATGTTTTGACACCCCTCCTTCTTTTGAAAGGGAGGGGTGCCATACAAATGAAACATTCTGCACATCTCGAATTTCTCGAAATTTCTGCACATCTCGAAATTTCATCATCTTCATCTCGAAATTTCTGCACATCTCGAGAACTAACCGAGTAAATAGAACCAAATTAAGCATGTGAATGTTTTAGGGGTAACAAATATATCCATAATGGTTCGACACCCCTCCCTTTTCTGGAAGGGAGGGGTTCCATACGAATGAAACACAAATTTATGCACATCTCGAGAGCTAACCAATCAAATGGAACTAAATTTGGCAGGTGAATGTTTTTAGAGGTAACCAATATGTTCCATAATCGATCTCAGGCAACATTTTGGATTGTAAGACACTTCGCAAGGAATCAATGAATTTGGAACGTTCAAATAGTACGATACCACATTTAAATTATGTTGACGCCACAAATATCGATCAAAGCAGGTTAAGTTTTAAAAAGTCTTTAAATTTCTTTTCTTTGCATAACTTTTGAGCCACCTATCAAATTGTTATGAAGTTTGTTACTTGTAAGTTTAAGAGATGACTCGTTTGTATGACACTAGTTATGTTCAAATAAGTCATGTAATCTTTGAGATAATAGACTTTCGTTGTTTTATTAACAATTTAATACATAACGGTTGCTTAAGTTCGATTATAATCAAATGAAATGGAAACGTATAGGGCAACAAAACTATGAAACCACATGTGCAAACATAATTCATCAGTTAACCCTTAACTAGCCCGCGCATCTGATAATAATATTGATCAAATCGGATGTGTAGTTTCTGAGATAATGAAGTTTCGTGATTTTCACATTTCGGTACATTACAGACGAAGTTACAATTCGATTAAAGTAAATTTAAATAGGGTGTTATGAGGCAGCTAGACTTATTAGTTGACACTAATTTTGTTGAAATCGGGTCAGCCATCTCTGAGAAAAGTGAGTGAGTCCAAGTAGTCTTCGGAATATGTTTCTTTTCATAGCTGAATTTCACATTTTTTAACATAACAGGCGAAGTAATAGTCCGATTACAAAACAAATCAATAGGGTCTTATGGGGCAACTAGACGTTCCATTGGACACTGATTTTATGAGAATCAGTCCAGCCATCTCTGAGAAACATGAGTGAGATTAAACAGTTTCAGAACACGTTTCTTATCATAACTTCTGAACCACAAGTTGAATCTTTATTAAATTCAAAAGTTGAGGGTATTTCAGGTAGCCCGTCCATTTGAAATCAATTCTGTTCAAATCGGTTGTACAGTTTTCGAGATAATGATGTTTCATGATTTTAACATTTTGATACATAACCTCTAAACTAAAAATCCGATTACAATAAAATTTAATAGGGTCTTATGGGGCAAAAAGACCTTTCATTTGCAATTAATTTCATGAAAATCGGTCCAGCCATCTCTGAGAAAAATAAGTGAGAATAAAAATCTGCACATACACATATACACACACACACATACAGAAAATGCTCAGCTCGTCGAGCTGAGTCGAGTGATATATGCCATTCGGCCCTTTGGAGCACTTTTATACTTTCGGTTTTGCAAGTGATTGCTATACCTTTCTAGCAGAAAGGCAAAACATTATTTTAGGTAGAAAGGTGTGAACTAATTGAAAATTTAAAATTGCAAATATAAAAACCTGTTTGTTTCCTGTATAACATCAAACCCAAAATGAAACAAAAAAAAATAATAAGATAATAAATTCACACCAATCCTTGGAATATTTTCTTGGATAAATACTAAAGTTTTTCAATTATTTTACTTCTATTATAGAATTTTCGACATTTTTGCCATGTTCAAAACGATTGACTTTGCCATCATATTTCCCATTTTTGAAATGTTTGTCTTTTTTGAAATTTTTAATATTTCCGACATTCCTGACATTTTTGATACACTTGCCATTTTTGACACTTTTACCATTTTTGACATTTTTGTCTTTCTGAAATTTGTAACTATTTAGACATTTTTCACATTTTTTTAAACTAACGTGGTTTGGTAAAGAAGAGCAATAGAATTGGGTGTAGAGAAATAAGTGAGAGTATAAAAAATCCGTCACTTACCACGGGTGACAAAGTACCTTCCTTTCCGTCACAGTCGTTAGAGCTGCTTCATCTCTGCACTACTCGATTTCTGGCAACAAAAATTGTACCTATTTCCTTCCTTTTCAAGCTGACAGGGAAGAGGAAGCCGGTGCCTACTACTAATGATTTGTTGTACTTTGAATACGGTAAATTAGTCAAGGTCAAAGTCATTTCCAAATTAAGGTCAAGTTCATTTCCAAATCATGCAACCACATGAAAATGGCTTGATGAGCCACTACTAATAGCACCTTCGTCAAAGCGGCTGTTACATAGTGCACCATTTCCGTAAACGTTTTGACGTAGGCCCGACATCTTTCGCTCGCATCTCACATTTAAATCATTTATAGCGATGTACAAATCGACACATATGTTTATGTGTTATTAGCAGAACAGTGCGACGTAATATGTTTCAATTGTTATTTAAAAAAAAAATCAACAAGTCCAAATTCAATCCAACAACAATTTATTTAATTAACCACGTTCACACTTCTCATACAGAGATTTCGCTTAAATGTACCAACCAAGTAATTGGTCGGTTCATCAATCGTCCAACTGTTCCCGTGAAAGAGATGGATTTTCATGCATAAAGCATCACAGACATGCGACTCCCTTTTTTTTTTCAATCTGGTTTCTGAAACAGAAGCATCAACAATAGTTCTCAAATATCTTCCTAGAAATGATGCATTTTTTTCTTGTATGGACTTCCTCACAGCGATCAGAATCCTTGATCTAGGTATTGTGAGATATGCCCGGGTGTCTTCTGTATCCCGCATTTTCATTATTAGCAATACTGCTATTGAGAAGTGGCATGCTTATTATTATTTTTATCAGTGATGGTGTGTAATGTGCTACCCTTCCTTTCACACGCTAACTGTTCTCCTATACCGTGCCTCGTTCCTCCTGCCAAATATCACCAGTTATAATTCCCAGGAAACGTTTCATCGCACGTCGTTCTGGCCAGTTTTATTGATAAAAGGAAGCCACAAAAAGGTATTGTAGATTCCAGCGTAAAGGAATGGTAACTGGTGGGAAACCTGAGAATAAACCAATGCTTCAAGTCCACTTTGACATCAAATGGCCTGATTCTACTAAGATTCGAACCCACGACCATCGGCTTGACAAAGCGGACTCTGTAACCTCGCGACTACGCTGCACATACAACTGTACAACTTTAGCAAGTTCCGCTATTCTTGCTTTTACGTTTACGAAGCTGGTCTTTTTTTCTCTAAGTCAATGAAAACGATCAGCTTCGTCAACGTAGAAGTGAGAATGACGGAACTCGCAAAACTTGTATGATTGTATATGTTCCATATGCATCATCTATACTATTGCAAGTTCCATCATTCTCGCTTCTACGTTCACGAAGCTGGCCGTTTTTTCTCTAAGGCAATTTAAACAACTAGCTTCGTAAACGTAGAAGTGAGAATGACGGAGCTTGTAAAAGTTGTATAATTGTATGTGCTGCACCAACATTGGCAATGAAAAAAGAAAAAGTGAGCGTTAGATTTCAATTGAAATGTTGGTGGGGGAATACAGTTTGAACATTCTTTTCATGCATAAAAGCAGTACAGATATGTGGCGCGTCAATCTGACTTTTGGAACAGAAGTAGCAGCAGAGAATGGAAAAGAGTAAAAAGCAGATACGGACGTCGGAAGCAGGCGGCAGGGTAAGCGGGCGTTATTAAACAGCTCGCACATGGACCAAGGCCCAGATTCAGGAAGCAGATGGTCGTAGCAGCGAAAGGCAACTGCATTGGATTGTGCCTGATTTGTTTGTCGGCTTCTTATCTCGAGCAGAATAAGACAGAATAGACAAAGTAAATTGTGGCTGCTGTAAAGGCATCAGGAAAAATGCTCATTAACTACTAACTAAAATTAAATTCGGTTTTTGATTATTGATTTTGGGTAATTGATCCGACGCAAATACCGTCCTTATCAGGACAAGCAAATCTACAATTGAATAGTTAATGTTTTGTTTCTTTTTAAATACATATAAAAGTGGAAAAAGTGTTGCAAAATTAGCGTTGTAATTCCCATTTTCATTTCAACGAAACCTTTGAATTTTCTCGCCAATTTTGAACTGAAAGTGAAATTTTTTTCTTGATACCTACATAAATTAAGCACGCACCGATTTTGCAGCTCATTCATTAGGTTTAAAGAGAATGAAACGGATGGTTTATTTTTATTCCGAAGCCTGATGAATATAAAATTTAATTTTCAAAAGGCGCAGTAAATGCGTGCGAAGTAGGAATTATTCCTGCACCTGTTGAAAAAAGAGTTGCGTTGACTGATTGAAACTAATGACATTAGCAAGTATCAAACAGGGACGTGGTAATTTTAGATTTCGACCCTCTTGCACACCGTCTTGTGTGTAAATGAATAATAGCTCCTCGTTGTTCTACGTCAATAATGCGGTTGTTTGTCAGACATAACCTTCCACTTTTTCAACTTTCGCTGCGTTTCAGTCGCTGTTTTCTTTGAATGAATTGAGAGAAGTAACACTTCCCGCAAATAACGATTATTTAACACAAAATCAGAATCCCGGTATAAGAAGAACAGGGATCGTTCCTGAACCACGTGGATGAGAGTCTCAGGCTGGGAGGGAAGGGCAATGTTGTCAAAAGACCTTGCAGGGAGGTGGGGAGCAATAAAAAACCATATAGTATTTATTTTATCTAATTTATAATTTAAAATCATCAACAAGTCAAGAATTATAATTGTTGTTATAGAAAAACAGGCATTCATGGTCTTATAATCGTTTGAGAAGATTATCAGCCTAAGCGTTTGAAGCCCTTGCGATTTTTTTAATCAATGAAAAAATATATTTTATTCGGTTTTTCAAGTGGCTTTGCCTCACTTGGCATTCGCCTCTGAGAAATAATAATTTAATTTTGTAGTGCGTCGAAGTTTGTGGCATTATTCCTGGAAGTGTACTCTAAAATACAGTGGCTCGTTTTATTTATTAAAAAAAAAAATAAACTTCTTGGTGTTAGAAACAATAGTTGGAATCTGGATGTTAAAAGTAGGATTATGCAAACATTTGCAGGGCCCTTGTGATAGAAAATGATGATGGTGTCAATAAATAAAATTTGATTAAATTTGTATCATCCACATGGGAAGTATTATAAAAATGCAAAACTGATAATTTGACCGCACTTTTTGCCCTACTCACATAAATCACTTGACTATTCACGCAATTTTTTTCCTTATTACTTTAAAAGCAATAACGCACAATTGCTCTTTAGGTAACAAATCTGTTACCAGTCAAGTAACAACACATACTGTCATATATTTAGCACATGCTATGGGAGTAATTTTTCACTGTCGAAAAATGTTCCCTTTCCATCTCTAGTCAAGAAACAACACATACTGTCGCATATGTTGCACATGTTACTAGTTACTATCTCCAATTTATCCGGTTTGCGTGTACACTGTGGTCTTTTTTTACGCGGTTGGTGGTACCGCGTTGAAAAAATTCGCGTATAAAAAAACCGCGTTATTTGAAAAAATCGCATAAAAAAACTCCATTCGATAAAAAGATCCGATTGAAAATGATGACACGTAAGTCAATATAAACTTGAAAAATGAGTTTATTGTGCTTCCAAAACGAAAACTCAGTGAAGAAAAAAAAAATTTTTTTTATAGTTATTTTGCCATATTTTTAGGCTTTCGTTCCTTAATCGAAAGTTAATCGCAACGACCCTGACTCGTACCGTTATATAATTATTAATGTATTTTTGTTCCCTTTTCCCGAATCAACGAAAATTGCCTATTATTAGACAATGATGGCGAATATATTAAAATATGCATTATTTAGATTGATAAAACAAAAAATCTTATTGTCATTAACCATACGATTGATTTTTTCGGAATCAAATAGAGTATTTACATATACTAAGCTTATTTGATACCGCGTAAAAATAATCTGCCAAATCGTGTAAAAATAATTAGCGTTATTTCAAAAAATAGCGTGAAAATAATCCGCGTTATTGTAAAAAATTGCAAAAAAGGCGCGCATAAAAACCGCATAAAAATAGCTCGCGTAAAAAACCCCAGTGTATTAGTTTGTTTTAGAGTTGCACCGAATAATAGCGGTGGAAAAAAGTTATTTTTGAAAATTATATTCGGATTATCGAAAAATGATTTGAACTCGAGCTTGTAAGGCGTCGTACACAAATTACGTTGCGCATGAAGGGGGAGGTCCTCGTTGAGCCCTCGTTACTTATTGTTACATAGGGGGTGGGGGAGTAGTTGAGACAGTTACGTAACTGTGATGTTTGTTCAAAATTGTGAATTAGGAAGAGGGGTCAAGTTGCTCAGCGTTACATAATTTTAGGACGGGTGGGGGTCATATCGATCTTTATTGTTACATAGCGGGGTGGGCGTCTTAAATCTAGATTTTTAGCGTTACATAATTTGTGTATGACGCCTAATTTGGTTTTTAATTTTTCCCATATCGGCCGAATATTCAACGAAACATGATGATAAGTTGAGAAAAAATTAAAATCAAGTTATTCTTGACTTAAAGTGAATTACCCTAGACAAACTCAAGTTAAAACCATTATTCTGTAAACTGAAAATTCTTTACTTTCCACAAAAAAAAACTTCGTCCCAGCTCTATTATTCGGTGCAACTCTAGTTTGTTTACAAAAATTTGCTTTCTTGCAAGCTATCTAAAATACACACTCATCGCTTCATGGAAACTCAGAACAACTTTCGCAACTACGGCAACTCTGGTCACACGGTATTACATATTTCCATTTGAAGTAAACACTAGGGAACGAAACAGTGGTATTTCTAGTTAGACATGACGGGAGGATGACGGGTGAGGTTCTGCTTATGTGTGAATAAAGGGGACAGAAATGAACCTGATCGTTGCATCAATACAAATGCAGCAAGTGAAGTTTCGACACACATACATTGCGGTTCTTGGTTGTTTGTTCTCGTCGTGCAGAAACACATACAAGCGTGTAGCCGTCATATATTTTGTTACTTTTTGGTTATTACTTTTTGTGTCTAATGCGCGGTCATAAGACACAAAAAGTAATAAAATGTTGCTCAAAGGTAACAAAATCTTTCCCGTTTGTGTTGTGTACACGCAAAAGTTGAAATCTTGTACAATCGTTGTACTTCCCGATTCGCACAAATTTTGCACTAAAATCGCACGATAAATGAGGTTAATAAAAATTCTGTGAAAATTCTGTTCACAACATTTTGTAATCAACGCTAGCTTCACCGAAAACCCTCCACTCCACAAAGCCACAAAAGCGTTGCTGATTTCTTATGGCAACACTTGTAAATTGTGAATAATTATTATTTGTCATCCCGTGCACGCGCTTTTTTCTCAAGCGACGAGAGAAATTTCTCTCTCGCTCGTAGAATTTCCATGTACGTGCGACAAGACTAGACACGTCACATACAATTTGCTGGTTGCTCTTTCGCTTCGTATTGCGACGCGCAAGATCTCGTCGCTTTACGAAATGAGCAAGATACCCGTGCTGTACATACTTGATACCAGTGTTGTTAGTGTCACTCATACTGGCGGTGCGTGCTTGCTGCGGGGAATGCACGAAGGAGAAAGAGTATCTCTAAAGCGTGAGGAGAAAGGTTATGCTTCTCGCTCGCTTTGCAATGCTGCTTGAAACCAGTTGAAACTGTTCAAGTGTAGTAGTTAGGAGATGCCAAATACATTGAAAAAACGTTAGAGCAGTAATTGCGTTATGCCCAACACGCAATCATTATACTGGTTCCAAATTACATAAACTTTTGCGCTGAAAACGTACAATTTTGTACTGGTTTTATACCATCCAACTTTTACGTGTACGAAATATGAACAACTTTGGGTGCATATTTCGTATCGCCGTCTCAATGGGCTCACTTGGGGCATCAAAACTCACAGGAAAGGTTAAAAAGCTATAATCTTTCATTTTTTCCAATTTAAGCTCTAGGGCAATTTTCCTCGCAACAATTATTTTGGTTTTGGCTTAGAAGCCGAAGTAGGAGAACCAGAAAATTTTCGTTACACTGTGCACGTGGTTTAAGAACGGGCCATTTGGCCTTCATCTGAATCTGAGCGTGCCCATGTGGAACACAATTTGTATGCCATTATTACTTTCTGTGAGTTGCACATCAAGGTAAGAAGTGCATTTTCGCATTCAAGAACATCTTCTGGCTACGAACCATTTAATCCCACTCCAACTGTACCAGGGTTTGACACAAGCCATAATCGCTGATTTACTTTACACTGGGCCGATATCCGGATCTGCCGAGCCGGAAATGGAGAAATGTTAAATAAATGACAATGCTAGCTAACGTTCCATCGGAATAAATGATTTCATTCCACTTGGACAGGAAGATGGTCGGCCGATCGGTCGGTAGAACCAGTCCACAAACCAGTGTGCACGATGAAAGCCGCGCGGCCCCGGCAGCGGCAGGAGGAACCGAACAGAAAAGACAACCTACAGCTGCCATGTTTGCACGCCGCTTACCACCAAAACAACCGTCGTCGTTTCCACCTAGAAAATGGTTACGGACGATAAAGGTAGGTTCTACACCGGCTGGCTGGCTGGCTGGCAAGATTTCCAGCAAACCATAGAACATTATCATCGTTTGCTCCTGCAAATATAACCGTGAAAGGTACCAACCGACGGGGGTTTCACTGTCACTAGCGGGTGAGTATGAGCTTTTGTGATTTATGCGCTTACATTTTAAGCTGTTGCATTATATTTGTACATGGCTGTCGAATGCACTAGCACTAGCAGTAGCAGCAGCAGCAGCAGCAGAATTTCATGGCATTGCTTTGCTCTGTCGGCCATTGTGAGTCTTCGAAAAGCCTTTTGCGGTATTGTGAATCACAATGACATAAGCCCCGTTTGTCACCGGTCCTGCCAGAACGTAGCGTCAGTCAGTCAGTCTGTCAGACTCTCGTATTTGATCAGGAATTGTCTGAGCCTGTCTATCCGTATGAGGAGAGGTTTGCGTGATGGGTTAGTAGAAATGATAACCGTGTCAAGTGAAGTTAGGCTAGAGAGAGGAGGGGGCTTTTTTATTCAATAGCTAGCCTTCGTAGATATGAGTGCAAGCAGGATCGGTTGGATTACCTTTGACTGCCTCGGTATATAGCGATTTTAACGGTGAGCTCGGTTGTTTTTATTTCACGAGGCACGTTGATAAAAGTGAAGGTCGTTTAAGCACGAAAAATAGAAATATCGCCTTTAAAATTCTTAAAATCTCTCTAAACAGGCCCGGATTTGAGGGGGGGGGGGGGGGGGGAAATACCCCGGGCCTCCCGATTCAAGGGGCCCCCTAGTCCTCCCAGCGTCTAAATTCGGCCCTGGCTACAAACATTCATGAACTCGTAAAAACCCGTTTATATAAACCACGTGTAAACTGCCAATCTCAAATGTAGCGAGGCTAGTTCCAGAAACTTCTCATAAAAATGGTCCATCCCTCAACATACTTTTGTTTATCTCGTTTATTTTTCAGCTATACTCGATGCCATGTTTATAATGAGAAGTGTATTGCCCTCCTCGAAACATTCAACAACGATAGAATCTACCGTTGTTTTCGAATCATCTACTACTGAACGTAATTAAAAAAAAAGCAGTTTCATCCCTAGCTTGTTATGGCATCGGTTTTCTGGAATGCGCGTGAAATAAATTTTCTTGGATTACACTAGTTTATTCTTGGTCGCTGGTCTATGAATTTTAGTTATCCTAGCAAACTCGATAGTGCGTTAAACTTCGTCGACTTGGCTAGAAGCACCGACATTCATATAAACGGTTAAAAAGCTTTAATCTTGTAATATGGCCTTTTCTATAGTTTTTACATTATTTCGACTTCAAAAACGAAGATGAGAGGAATATTACCAGTTTTACCATTAGACTCATAAGCTTCCTGCACAGTAACAGGCATTTCTGTCTTTGCACCGCATTCTTGTAACATGTAATAATGAAGTAAGACTAAATCGTAACGATCCACGCGTTGAATTGCAGTTATGCAGCACAAACTCCACACGAGCTTAAACCAGGACATAAGCCGACCGTGTTACAGTGCAACAGCTCTTCAATTTATCGTAACCGTTGCAGGATTCGCAGCGAAATGCGAACAGGATCGAGCAAGTGTGATTGCGAGAAGTAAAACTTACTATCTTTTTTGCCAGTTTGCGCTTAACCAAGTCATGCGTTAGGGAAACGAATTTACGGAAGCATAGAATTCGGTAGGCGAATATCGTGCCTCGTGGGAGCGTGTACGGAACGTTGCAAAGCGGATGCTACAGTTGACATAGAAAATAGGAGTTTATTTTTATTTTATTTTTGAAACAATCTAACTCATTCATTTATTCATGATTCGGTTGTCTCCGTTATTAGTATATTTTCGGTAATTTTTTCTCTGTGTGTACCTACAAACGGTGAAGCGAACAAACGGCTCAAAACGCAAATCTGCAGCCGACGGTCCGAGAGAATACATGCAGGAAACATGGCAATAGTCTTGGAAAACGATACTTCAGCGATCTCAGGTACATTTTTTGGATTTCGAGTCGGCTTTAAAGAAGACGGCGAAAAGCAGCGTGTGGAAACAATGGAAATTGCAGGAGATAGTGTTAAAAACGAACGAATCAACAACAATTTCTATTTCTTTTTTCATAACTTCAATTGTTAGTTCTTCCTGCACAGTAAGGTACGCGATTTTTTACGTGGGTTGAGTTTAGTAAAGCGGGCAATGTATGTAGTTTTTCGAGAATGCGAAAATGAACGGGAATAGAAGGTGTGACTTTTAGGCTTAAAAAAAATTTTCCCTCGTCCAGACGGGACTCGAACCCGCAATCTCCGTTGTCTCCGGCAAGGTGTTCTGGCCGATTAAACTACTGGGAAAGGTATAACTCATTCTAAGCTGTAAGTATTCTCCCAGCCTCAGCAGCGAGCGCTGTAGGGACTCCCTGAACAACAGCCTCAGGGTCGGCTTACTAAGGAAATTTCGCGGTTCCAGGAATGCTTGTCTGAGTCTCTATGTACACAATTTCTATTACTAGCATTCGTCACCCACTTTCTTATCTCTAGCTAACCTTATTCACTTTCGTTCTTCTCCGGGGCCCCGTTTCACCGTCAGCGCACAGTCCACCTTCTCGTTGCACCTGCTTCCTTCACACCCACGTTCTGTCCGGCGTCGACTTGCGGCCTTTGCCGCCAAAATGGCTCCTAATCGGCGTCCTCAGTCACCGGCGAAGGGTCCAATGGGATTCTCGGCGTACTCGTGTTTAATCCAAAACAGCGGGGTTCTGGAAATTAAGCGTTGCTTTTTTTAGCCTGATTGGCTAACTGGTGACGAGGCAATTGTTAAGGGACAAGGAGAGTGCCTTACCTGGTGTTCACTATAGCCACACACTTTTTTACTGTCTCCTCAGAGTCGCTTGTCTTCTTGTTTTCTAATTTTCCGCAGGTCGTGACCGTTCAATTCGGAATCTGGTTACTGAGTAAGTGTAGTGGCTACAGCAGGTCATTCCTCCTTGCCCTAAGATGTTGGCCTCGCCTAAATTCTCGTGCCAATAATCGTAGCCGCGCTTTTTCCCCATCTGTCATTTATATTTTCGCCTGCTCTATATTGGGTGCTGATGTCTGGAAAACCGATGGGTGGTGGACTGCGTGCTTCAGGGTGCGGTGGACTAACTCTGGCCTATCTGTGCAGGTGCGTGGGGGTGTGACAGCAACTCACGACAAACCCTTCCTGTAGATCTTGCATTGCATTTCCAATGCCAGCGGTTCATAACTCTCAGCAATTCCTACCACCTTCATTGCTTAAGCTAGCAATGCTTACAAAGCCAAAGTCGAATCACCCTCTACTATTGTGTTCCCGTATTCCAGCATGCCACGATGAACTGCACGCACTGCCCTGTGAGAGTTTATTTTTGTAACTGAGAGAGTGATCTCTTCACGCACACTGTGTATAACGACTTATTATATCTACAGCGACGCAAGCGATGAGACACTTCAGTCGGTTGCTAAGCCCCAAATGCGTATCACGGAAGAGCTCCGTTTCATCGTGGCATGCTGGGATACGGGAACACAATAGTAGAGGGTGATTCGACTTTGGCTTAGAATGAGTTATACCTTTCCCAGTAGTTTAATTGGCCAAAACACCATGCCGGAGACAACGGAGATTGCGGGTTCGAGTCCCGTCTGGACGAGGGAAAAAAATTTCTAAGCCTAAAAGTCACACCTTCTATTCCCGTTCATTTTCGCATTCTCGAAAAACTACATCCCTCTTATGTGAGGGAGGGATTCCAAACAAATGAAACACAAATTTCTGCACATCTCGAGAACTAACCAAATAAATGGAACCAAATTCGGCAGGTGAATATTTTTAGAGGTAACAAAGATGTCTATAATGTTTCGACACCCCTCCTTCTTCTGAAAGGAGGGGTTCCACACAAATTTCTGCACAGTCGAGAAATAAACAAAAAAATGGAACCAAATTTGGTATGTTGAAGTTTTTGAGAGCAAGAAACATTTTCGACTCCAGACGCCATCGTTAAATTTAAGATGGAAACTTTCGGTTTCTATCCGGAAAATGTTCCCAAATATCATTTTAAAATCCAAGATGGCGACTTCCGGTTTCTGACAAACAGCGGGATATGACCAAATACCACCCAATATGGGTATTTCCGAAATCGTGACGATGCACTGAAACCACAAATCGACCTCCAACAACATTTTGAGTTGTATAATGGCGACTCTCGGTGACTAGAAAACTGCCGAAAATGACCAAATACCACTTAATATGGGTGTTTTTTAACCAGAATGACGCTCAGAGGCCAGAAATTGTCTCCGAATGCCATTTTGAACTCCAAGATGGCGACTTCCGGTTTCCGGTATACCTATAAAAATGCTGTCCGGTCTGTCTGTCTGATCCATATAGGCTCGGAAACTACCGAACCGATCGACGTGAAAATTTGTATGTAGAGGTTTTAGGGGCCGAGAAAGGTTCCTATGATGGTTTAAGACCCCTCCCTTTTCTGGAAGGGAAGGGTCCCATACAAATGAAACACAAATTTCTGCACATCTCAAAAACTAACCAAGCAAATGGAACCAAATTTGGTATGTGAATGTTTTTAGAGGTAACAAACATGTCCATAATGGTTTGACTCTCCTCCCTCTTCTGTGAGGGAGGGTTTCCAAACAAATGAAACACAAATTTCTGCTTATCTCGAGAACTAACCAACTAAATGAAACCAAATTTGGCAAGTGAATGTTTTTGATGAAACAAACATGTCCATAATGTTCCGACACCCTTCAACATGGGTATTTCCGGAATTGTTATGATGCACTGAAGCCACAAATCGACCTCAGACAACATTTTGAATTGTAAGATGGCGACTTCCGGTGTCCGGAAAACAGCCGAAAATTATCAAATACCACGCAATATGAGCGTTTCTTTAACCAAATTGACGCACGGAGGCCTGAAATTGTTCTCAAATGCCATTTTGGAATCCAAGATGTCAACTTCCGCTCTCCGAAAAACAGCGGCAAATGACCAAACACCCCTCAATATGCGTATTTCCGGAATTGTTATGATACTGAAGCCACAAATCGACCTCAGACAACATTTTGAATTGTAGGATGGCGATCTCCGGTGTCTGGAAAACAGCCGAAAATGATCAAATACCACCCAATATGAGTGTTTCTTCAACCAGATTGACGCTTAGAGGCCAAATATCGTCTCCTAATGCTATTTTGAAATCCAAGATGGCGACTTCCGGTTTCTGAGAAACAGCGGCAAATGACCAAATACCACCCAATATGCGTATTTCCGGGATTGTTATGACGCTCTGAAGCCACAAATCGACCTATCAATCTCAGACAACATTTTGAATTGTAAGAAGGCGACTTCCGGTGTCTGGAAAACAGCCGAAAATGACCAAAAACCACCCTATAAGGGTGTTTCTTAAACCAGAATGACGCTCAGGGGCCAGAAATTGTCTTCAAATGCCATTTTCAAATCCAAGATGGCGACTTACGGTTCCTGAAAAATAGCCCAAAGTGACCAAATACAGGTCGGACTCGATTATCCGGAGACTCGATTATCCGGGGGCTCGATTAACCGGGGCTCGATTATCCGGAGTATTTTTTGTTTCTTTATTTCTATAACGTACTTTTGTCTTCCGGGTCATTGGGAGGTTCGGGGTTGTCCATAATTGTAGCGGTACAAGCCCCGTTCCGCTTAAGCAGTTCGTTTTTGGCAGCTTTCTCGTCGTTCCTTCAGCCAATTCTTACTCAATAACCTCCAAAATCAGGGTATTATGGTTTTTTGTTGCCAATAAGGACAACCGCTATTGGTAAACCGGTTTCGGAATTATGGTAGGAACATATTCTTGTAATATAATGGCCATGATCATTGCAGTACTTAGAACCAAGAGCAGGCCTGTCCCGATTCTGTTCCGGATACTCTCGGATTATTGAACCAAAACTCATCAAGCGAAATTAATTACGACTTGAAATCCGCAAAGTAGTCCATATCGAGCGTCTAGGCCGTTATAGGTAACTCAAGAAATGGAAAAAAACATGA
Source organism: Wyeomyia smithii (assembly GCF_029784165.1). Classification (NCBI taxonomy): domain Eukaryota; kingdom Metazoa; phylum Arthropoda; class Insecta; order Diptera; family Culicidae; genus Wyeomyia; species Wyeomyia smithii. The sequence continues at coordinate 244,935,007 of NC_073696.1, forward strand.
GTGTTTGTTTTTACATCTTCGAGATAATCAATACAACATAGTTTATTATTACGTATATATGTATAACAAACGCCAACAAACAGTCTTAAGACAATTTTTTCAATTTTTTCGTCGGCACATGCATTGTATACTATTTATTATAATAGAAAACTCACTGTTCTAGATGACAGATATTAAAAATTTAAATAAAAAAAATGGCTCGATTATCCAGAAGGTTCAATTATCCGGAGCGAAATGTTTTTCAAAACTCCGGATAATCGAGTCCGACCTGTACCACCCAATATGAGTATCACCGGATCCAGAATGATGCAAGGAGCTATAAATTGACCCTAGACAACAGTTTGAATTGAAAAATGGCAACTTCTGGGAAACAGCCGAAAATAACCGAATACTACTACATATGGATATGTCCGTAATCGAAATGATGTAGAGAAATCAAGCATTGACCCTGGACACCATTTTGAATTAGAAGATGACCACTTCTGGAAAACAACGAAGATAACTGAAATGCGCCCAATATATATCCGGAATAGTGGTCATGTACAAAAGCTAAAAGTTGAGGATGTTGTCATTCCGATAAAACCAATCATTTTTAAACGATATAATCCAATCGCAAGGAATCAATAAGTTTGAAATGTTCAAAATTATTAAATTAAACACTATTGTTAGCCGGAATTTGATGGTATGAATTTGCTGCTGGAATTTGACACTTCAATCAGTTTAGAGAATTTCATGATCATAAAAAAAGAACTGAATGTTTCCAATATTGTTATAAATATGCAGAAAGTGATGAATTAGTTTGACATAGTTAAGATTTCATAAATATTTGTTTAAAGTTTTCTTATTTAACACGAATTTTTATATCTTTTTATTGATAAATTTTGTAATTTTTCCTCAAATTCATATTTTATCCTTACGGATTGGGTTCGATATCATGAATTATCATTGATGAGGTATCATGGTTATGATTAAAATTAATCCTGGATGAAATTTCAACTTCAAAAATAAATAAAAAAATACCTGCTATCGGTTTTTCCACAAAAGTGACAATTTGCGCAGTTTTGCGCTACAACGGACAGTATGCATTTGAAAGCTTACGTTTTTACCTAAATTTTGAATGTAGTCACAACCGTAGCAAACTGCGGCAACTAAACTTTTAAGCTACTTTTGTACAAAAAATCAAGTTTTTTTTTTAATTTTCTCAGTGTCAGGCCTACTATGACCAAATTTTACAATATCTGATGAAAAGGGTTTGTTTTGCATAATATTTACAACAACTTTTCCTCTGACGTCGAAAAAATCCAAGCTATCATTGAAGCTACAGAGCGTTTCAAAGTAATGTACTTTTTTCAAAAAAAAATGTCAAAAAACGTCAATACGCCAAACTTTGAAAAGTCATAAAAAATTCAGATTTCATTATATTGCGCCCAAATTTTGGATTTAGACACTTGAATGTTATAGCAATAAAGAAGAAATATTATGAAACAGCTAACAAAAAAAATTTTTTGGTTGATGGCCAGCGATTCCCCACTGTGCAGTGTGCACTGCAGCAGAAGCTATGCTGCAAAGTGAAGTGTCGCTAGCGATGAGGGGTCTCGTCGAGATACTAATCGGCACGAAATTTTCAGCTGGAATCGATACCTAACTTCTCATTCCGAACTTGATCGCTAATTGAAATACATAGTGTATGATTTGTTGTAGGCTTTCAAATAAAAAACAAGTTACGGTTCACAAGAAACTTTATTAGTTACATCTTACTTATAGCAAAGACATCATTCATAAGTCGATGTTTGGTGCCCATATATTTGCAAACAGATTACCTATGGTTTGATTTTCTCCCTAATGTATTTCTGCGCTAAGATTCTTGTAGGTAGCTCTAACTAAAAGCCCGTTCGGAAAGAAGTCGGTAAACAACATATGTTAACCTAGTTAAGTTTATACTTAGGTAGATTTTCATAATTGCAACAAATAATGTGCTCTTTGTGACAACAAATTAAATTATTCAAAATCCAACCGCTTGAAAGTTATGAAAAATTTTAAACTCACAAATAAATTTTATTCATAAAATTTAAGTAACCTGAAACGGGCTCGAGCCAGAAAAAAACTCACATGAAAAAAAAAATTTTGGAACTGACAAGCCCACCGCAATCAGGTTTGTGAGTCAAAGTTCGTTTGTCCACGGACATGTTTTTTTATATGGATTTATCTGTACAAATTCCGAGTACATTTGATCTTGTTGTACATATATTTTAATTGGCTATATTTCCGGAACGACATTAAGTAACATTTCAAACACATTCAAATAAAATTCACAAAAAAACACTAAAAATCACGCGAGAGGCCAACAATCATCGAAACAGCGCAGGTGCTCCCAAAAATAACCAGTATCGGATATTCAACTTTGTCTGGAATGAAATCCACAGTTTCATACTAAATTTCATTTGGTTTACTTTGGCTTAAAGATAAAATAATTTATTTATCTATTTACAAACACGCAAATATGTACAAATCATTATTTACACTCTGAATACACATATATCCCTTTCGTCACTAGCTCGTAACGGTTCGCAGCCAAAACCGAAACGGGGCCACATCAGTGTAGATCACATACTTGCTAGGGTCACACTTGAGTGTGCTAGAATCGACCCTTCCTCTGGACACGACGCCTCTCAGATAGTACTGAGCGCCCCGTTTCAGCACCAACCCACTACCGGAATCACCGTTGCAGGGAACCGATCCATGACCGTCCCCACAAAAGATCCGTGCATGGTTTTCATACCGGCGGGACCAATTTCGGTTGCACTGTTGCCTATCTACGATTGTGGTCCGAATGTAGGTTGGCACTTGGGAGGCACCTTCTTCCGTGTCACCCCAACCGGCAACGTACCCTTCGTTACCGATGATTTTCCGCAGATTGTTATCCCCCGGCCAGGGACAAATCGGAACGATGTGGTCGGAGAATTCCAGCCTTTGCTGCAACCGTAGCACCGCAATGTCCGCATCGTTCGAATCATCATCGAATACATAGTCTTCGTGGGGGATCACTTCGGCGATGTTGGCCAAGACAGCATTTTTATCCAAAAAATTGTCAATATTGTACATGCCAGGGATCGCCAATAGGCGATCGGCTGCGATCGGTTCCTCTAGCTCGTGTACGCAGTGCGCTGCCGTCAGAAGATGCCTGCTGGTGATGATGGTGCTGCCACAGATGTAGCGTGGACTGTGGGACCGCTCACGATCGAACAGCGGAACTATCCACGGAAACTGGCCCCTGGCAACTAGATCGCCGTTGATTGATAGCTGATTTTGAAAGGAGCTTGCAGCTTTGCCACATTCGCTGATGAAATGTAAGAAAAATCCGATGTTATGTTTTTGAAACGAAATAATGGATGGCTTTTTACACCTACAAGTTTGTAACAGTTGGAGGAACAACAGTGCTTCGTGACGGATGAGGTTGATCAGAGTTCGGTCCCAGCGACTCAAAGCGCAGATTGATCGGATCATCCAAAGTGAACGTTCGTCCTGAATCCAGCTTGTAGACTTGTCGTGTGATGGTTTCAAAAATTTGAACACCGTTGTTTTGCGACATAATCCGACCCGAGACCTGACTGTACCAGGTGTGTTCCCAGCTTAAAATGGTGGTACTCTGTCTCGGTGCTAGAAACCCACTGCAAATCATCTGTCCGTTTAGCACGATCGAGCGAACAACGGGCGGCATTAATTGCGTTGGGAAATTAATCCGATATTTAGCTGGTAGGCCACGGGCAATATCACTGGAGGTGCCCTCGCGGGACTGCATGAGCGCTATCGAACCGTAATTATGCTATACATGTAATTACAAAAATGTTAATTTTTGTTTACGTCGACCAACGGAAAATATTTACTCACTGTCGGTAGGTCTGCCTCGATTGCTAGGCTGACATTCAGCTTTATAATTTGCCCCACCCGAAGGTTTTTGATTGCGATGAAGCCGAAGATTTCTCCCGTTCCGGGGTCTATTCTGTAGGCAAATATTCTCGGGCATGGTGAAAGAGGATAGGCACCCGCCATTACAGCTACAACAGCCAGTAATCCCAACCTGAATATTAACGAAGTTTGCAGCATTTTTAATCACTTTGAACTACTTTCTACTACGAACGATATTCACCGCTTTACAGCTAAACTTAAACTGATCTGCTCCCGAAACATCCTGAACTATCTTTCTTGTGATGGAGGCTACCTAAACGGTAGGAAGCAAATAGCAAAGAGTTTCATCTTATGAGCTACCTGTTTTTTTTTTGTTTATACGTTACAAGTGCACTCTGCAATATAAGCTCAGGTGCTTTGGTTAACGCCCACCATAGAATGAATGAATCGAATCCTGGGTTTTCCCCAGCCACTTGTCACTGTAGACGGGTATTATGTCGGTTGACGGAACAGAAAACAATGGATGAATTATGAGCGGGTTGTAAAAGTTAACTACGTTTCCGGACTGTTGTTCGGTGGCGTTAAAGGATTAAAGGGGTTGGGTAGACAAAGTGTACGGGTTCGTTTTGACGTTGACTAACGTCTATATCGAAGTTAGGCCCCTGAGTTTGAAAATCTAGTAATTCAACCAGGGAAAACCAGGGAAAAGTGGTCAGGTTTTGAGCGCTTATTTTGCAGTCATTTATAATCAGGTTTTCGAGGTTTTGGCATCAATCGATCAGAAATTCTTTTACGGTTAAATTTATGTAACAAAAACAAACTATTTTTTGAGATACACTATTGAAAAATTGGTAATCAATATCGATTGTCTAAATCATACCGCGCAGCCAATCACTACCTCTCTTCCCATGCACAGTCGACACTAACGGATACAATCGATCTGACTTTGTTGTTATTGTTGTTGTCACTTTCTGTTTCCGATGTTTATGCTGCTGCTAGCGGAAAAAAAACCTTGCAAATAGGCATCTTTTTGTTGGTGTTAATTTTACGACAGCGGCCGGCGCCCCATCATTTTGATTCCAAAACCGCACCAGTGACATGTGGACGCTAGGTGTTAGCAGCTGAAAGGAGGAAAGACAAAAGAGTACCGGTCATCTCGTGCCGGTTTTACCCGTTCTGCTGGTGGCTGTTAGTAATAAATGGCACTGCAAAATACTAAAATGGCTGGAATTCTGGACGGACTACCAGCAAACGAGAATAATCGGCAACTGGTACCTTTTGGAGCCTCGAAATTTTGTTACAGAAGCGGCTAATTGAATTTTCTGTTTTACAAAATGCTGCTGCTGGCGGAAAAAACCTTGCAAAAATGCATGTTTGTGTTGGTGTTAATATTACGACAGCGGCCGGCGCAGCTTTCAAGAAACATTTGTCTCTACTATTTCATCATCTATGTAGCCCCTCCCTCTTTCTAATTATCTGACGAAGCCTTGGTATAAAACGTATCGTTCGAATATTTCACCCCATCAGTTTTATTACTAAACCGTACCGGTTACATACGGACGCTATCTTGAAAGAATTCTGGACGGACTAACCAGAAAACAAGGATATATTCGGCAACTGGCCTCTTTTGCTGCCTCAAAATTGTGTTATAGAAGCGGCTAATTGAATTTTTTGTTTTACAAAATGCTGCTGCTAGCGGATAAAACCTTGCAAATATGCTTCTTTTTGTTGGTGTTAATTTTACGACAGCGACTGGCGCCCTATCATTTTGATTCCAAAACCGCACCAGTGACATGTAACGTCTCAGCATTCAGACATGCACTGTTGGATAAAATTGCAACAAATACTGGAGTTGCAATTTCCTCTACTATTTGTTTTAATGGAATATAAGAATACGGTAGTCAACGTCATGCGGTCGTGTCTTGAATACCACCCTCCTACTATTTTTGTTGTTGGCAAAATGGAGGCAAATCGAAACTTCTAAAAATACGATTAATAAAAATTTCAATCTCGGAGGACTGGGATGAGAGGACAATAACAGTCTCGTGTATTAGATCACGTAGTCAAATTATGGTTAATTATTGTAGCTATCATCCCCCTCATTGCTCATCTTTTTTTATGTGAACTTTTCAACCATATTATGATATGTGTGTATGTGTGTGTATGTGCAGATTTTTATTCTCACTCACTTTTCTCAGAGATGGCTGGACCGATTTTCATGAAATCAATTGCAAATGAAAGGTCTTGTTGCCCATAAAACTCTATTAAATTTTATTGTAATCGGATTTCTAGTTTAGAGGTTATGTATCAAAATGTAAAAATCATTATCTCGAAAACTGTACAACCCAGGGATCGCCAATAGGCGATCGGCTGCGATCGGTTCCTCTAGCTCGTGTACGCAGTGCGCTGCCGTCAGAAGATGCCTGCTGGTGATGATGGTGCTGCCACAGATGTAGCGTGGACTGTGGGACCGCTCACGATCGAACAGCGGAACTATCCACGGAAACTGGCCCCTGGCAACTAGATCGCCGTTGATTGATAGCTGATTTTGAAAGGAGCTTGCAGCTTTGCCACATTCGCTGATGAAATGTAAGAAAAATCCGATGTTATGTTTTTGAAACGAAATAATGGATGGCTTTTTACACCTACAAGTTTGTAACAGTTGGAGGAACAACAGTGCTTCGTGACGGATGAGGTTGATCAGAGTTCGGTCCCAGCGACTCAAAGCGCAGATTGATCGGATCATCCAAAGTGAACGTTCGTCCTGAATCCAGCTTGTAGACTTGTCGTGTGATGGTTTCAAAAATTTGAACACCGTTGTTTTGCGACATAATCCGACCCGAGACCTGACTGTACCAGGTGTGTTCCCAGCTTAAAATGGTGGTACTCTGTCTCGGTGCTAGAAACCCACTGCAAATCATCTGTCCGTTTAGCACGATCGAGCGAACAACGGGCGGCATTAATTGCGTTGGGAAATTAATCCGATATTTAGCTGGTAGGCCACGGGCAATATCACTGGAGGTGCCCTCGCGGGACTGCATGAGCGCTATCGAACCGTAATTATGCTATACATGTAATTACAAAAATGTTAATTTTTGTTTACGTCGACCAACGGAAAATATTTACTCACTGTCGGTAGGTCTGCCTCGATTGCTAGGCTGACATTCAGCTTTATAATTTGCCCCACACGAAGGTTTTTGATTGCGATGAAGCCGAAGATTTCTCCCGTTCCGGGGTCTATTCTGTAGGCAAATATTCTCGGGCATGGTGAAAGAGGATAGGCACCCGCCATTACAGCTACAACAGCCAGTAATCCCAACCTGAATATTAACGAAGTTTGCAGCATTTTTAATCACTTTGAACTACTTTCTACTACGAACGATATTCACCGCTTTACAGCTAAACTTAAACTGATCTGCTCCCGAAACATCCTGAACTATCTTTCTTGTGATGGAGGCTACCTAAACGGTAGGAAGCAAATAGCAAAGAGTTTCATCTTATGAGCTACCTGTTTTTTTTTTGTTTATACGTTACAAGTGCACTCTGCAATATAAGCTCAGGTGCTTTGGTTAACGCCCACCATAGAATGAATGAATCGAATCCTGGGTTTTCCCCAGCCACTTGTCACTATGGACGGGTATTATGTCGGTTGACGGAACAGAAAACAATGGATGAATTATGAGCGGGCTGTAAAAGTTAACTACGTTTCCGGACTGTTGTTCGGTGGCGTTAAAGGATTAAAGGGATTGGGTAGACAACGTGTACGGGTTCCTTTTGACGTTGACTAACGTCTATATCGAAGTTAGGGCCCTGAATTTGAAAATCTAGTAATTCAACCAGGGAAAACCAGGGAAAAGTGGTCAGGTTTTGAGCGCTTATTTTGCAGTCATCTATAATCAGGTTTTCGAGGTTTTGGCATCAATCGATCAGAAATTCTTTTACGGTTAAATTTATTGAACAAAAACAAACTATTTTTTGAGATACACTATTGAAAAATTGGTAATCAATATCGATTGTCTAAATCATACCGCGCAGCCAATCACTACCTCTCTTCCCATGCACAGTCGACACTAACGGATACAATCGATCTGACTTTGTTGTTATTGTTGTTGTCACTTTCTGTTTCCGATGTTTATGCTGCTGCTAGCGGAAAAAACCTTGCAAATATGCATCTTTTTGTTGGTGTAATTTTACGACAGCGGCCGGTGCCCCATCATTTTGATTCCAAAACTGCACCAGTGACATGCGGACGCTAGGTGATAGCAGCTGAAAGGAGGAAAGACAAAAGAGTACCGGTCATCTCGTGCCGGTTTCACCCGTTATGCTGGTGGCTGTTAGTAATAAATGGCACTGCAAAATACTAAAATGGCTGGAATTCTGGACGGACTACCAGGAGAATAATCGGCAACTGGTACCTTTTGGTGCCTCGAAATTTTGATACAGAAGCGGCTAATTGAATTTTCTGTTTTACCAAATGCTGCTGCTAGCGGAAAAAACCTTGCAAAAATGCATGTTTGTGTTGGTGTTAATATTACGACAGCGGCCGGCGCAGCTTTCAAGAAAAATTTTTCCTTACCATTCCATCATCTATGTAGCCCCTCCTTCTTTCTAATTATCTGACGAAGCCTTGGTATAAAACGTACCGTTCGAACATTTCAGCCCATCAGTTTCATTACTAAACCGTACCGGCTACATACGGACGCTATCTTGAAAGAATTCTGGACGGACTAACCAAAAACAAGGATATATTCGGCACCTGGCCCCTTTTGGTGCCTCGAAATTGTATAATAGAAGCGGCTAATTGAATTTTCTGTTTTACAAAATGCTGCTGCTGGCAGATAAAACCTTGCAAATATGCATCTTTTTGTTGGTGTTAATTTTACGACAGCGGCCTGCGCCCCATCATTTTGATTCCAAAACCGCACCCGTGACATGTGGACGCTAGGTGATAGCAGCTGAAAGGAGGAAAGACAAAAGAGTACCGGTCATCTCGTGCCGGTTTCACCCGTTATGCTGGTGGCTGTTAGTAATAAATGGCACTGCAAAATACTAAAATGGTAGGAATTCTGGATGGACTACCAGTAAACGAGAATAATCGGCAACTGGTACCTTTTGGTGCCTCGAAATTTTATTACAGAGGCGGCAAATTGAATTTTCTGTTTTACCAAATGCTGCTGCTAGCGACCTTGCAAAAATGAATGTTTGTGTTGGTGTTAATATTACGACAGCGGCCGGCGCAGCTTTCAAGCAACATTTGTCTCTACCATTTCATCATCTATGTAGCCCTTCCTTTCTAATTATCTAACGAAGCCTTGGTATAAAACGTATCGTTCGAACATTTCACCCCATCAGTTTCATTACTAAACCGTACCGGCTACATACGGACGCTATCTTGAAAGAATTCCGGACGGACTAACCAGAAAACAAGGATATATTCGGCAACTGGCCCCTTTTGGTGCCTCGAAATTGTGTAATAGAAGCGGCTAATTGAATTTTCTGTTTTACAAAATACTGCTGCCAGCGGATAAAACCTTGCAAATATGCTTCTTTTTGTTGGTGTTAATTTTACGACAGTGGCTGGCGCCCCATCATTTTGATTCCAAAACCGCACCAGTGACATGTAACGTCTCAGCATTCAGAAATGCACTGTTAGATAAAATTGCAACAAATACTGGAGTTGCAATTCCCTCTACTATTTGTTTTAATGGAATATAAGAATACGGTAGTCAACGTCATGCGGTCGTGTCTTGAATACCACCCTCCTACTATTTTTGTTGTTGGCAAAACGGAGGCAAATCGAAACTTCTAAAAATACGATTAATAAAAATTTCAATCTCGGAGGACTGGGATGAGAGGACAATAACAGTCTCGTGTATTAGATCACGTAGTCAAATTATGGTTAATTATTGTAGCTATCATCCCCCTCATTGCTCATCTTTTTTTATGTGAACTTTTCAACCATATTATGATATGAGTGTATGTGTGTGTATGTGCAGATTTTTATTCTCACTCACTTTTCTCAGAGATGGTTGGACCGATTTTCATGAAATCAATTGCAAATGAAAGGTCTTGTTGCCCATAAAACTCTATTAAATTTTATTGTAATCGGATTTCTAGTTTAGAGGTTATGTATCAAAATGTAAAAATCATTATCTCGAAAACTGTACAACCGATTTGAACAAAATTGGTTTCAAATGAACGGGCTACCTGAAATACCCTTAACTTTTGAATTTCATAAAGATTGAACATGTGGTTCAAAAGTTATGAAAAGAAACGTGTTCTGAAGACTGTTTAATCTCACACATGTTTCTCAGAGATGGCTGGACCAATTTTCATAAAATCAGTGTCAAAGTCTAGTTGCCCCATAAGACCCTATTGATTTGTTTTGCAATCGGACTCTTAGTTTGCCTGTTATGTTTTAAATGTGAAATCCAGCTATGAAAAGGAACATACTCCGAAGACTACTTGAACTCACTCACTTTTCTCAGAGATGGCTAACCCGATTTCCACTAAACTAGTGTCAAATGAGAGTTCTAGCTGCCTCACACCACCCTTTTGAATTTGACTGTAATCGGACTGTAACTTCGTCTGTAATGTATCGAAATGTGAAAATCACGAAACTTCATTGTCTCAAAAACTACACAACCGATTTGAACAATATTGATATCAGATGAACGGGCTAGTTAAAAGTGAACTGATGAATTATGATTGAACAAGTGGTTTTATAATTCTGCTGCTCTATACGTTCCCATTTCATTCGATTATAATCGAACTTCAGCAACCGTTATATATTGAATTGTTAAAACAACGAGTCTTAGTTAAAACAACGAGATTACGTGACTTATTCAACATAACTAGCGTCATACGAATGAGTTATTTTTTAAACTTACAAACATCTAACTTCATAACAACTTGATATTGAAAGAGTGAATATACTTTTATTGGATTGAAGCGTCCATGTAAATCTATTTTTATTTTTCTATTTTTTTAATAAGTTTGAATGAGAAAGGCTGGGTCTGACCGCTAGGTGGATTAATTTAGGTTTTGTATTAGTTTTTGATTATGCTTTGTAAATGTTTTTGTAGAGTAAGAAAAGATAGAAGGTTTTTATGTCTTTTTGAGTAACAAACTGTGACTCAAAAGGGCTTTTCCTCATCACGAAAAATTCATCAAGGCATATTTAGCCAGATGTAAATAACAAACAAATAAATTAAAAAAAAAAAGTCCAGGATGGAGAAATGAAATAATTTTTTTTTGGTAGATAATTTTTTTTATAAAAATTCTAATTCAAACATTTTTCAAAATATTTGTATTCTGATGATTTTAAAAGATGCAGAGAGTCATTTTGAATCGATAAGCTCTTGGTGGTGACCATTCTAAAGGTATCGGTATTCGAGTAATTTTGAATTTAAGCTTGAAAAATTATTAACGTTTAGAAAAATACACGTTTTTCTTAATTTGTTTATGGCCAGCAAAAACCATACGTTCATTGGAATGCTTGATCAAAAATATACAATTCATTCTTTGGCAACAAAACGATTGGAAAAATAACTCAGGCGCTGTAACATAGCCTACCTACACGTTCCCTCTTGCCGAATGTTCTATAAAAAAATATGTTTGTCGTGCAACACTACCTACTTTTTTACTAATATTTACTGTTTGTAAAGTACGCTACCAATAACTACTGGGTTACCTATAATATCTGTTTTCGTATATAAATACGATTGCATAGTAATTTCTCACCGGGTTCGTCGCTTCTACGTAATGTTTACGAGAAATCTCCTTTAAGTCTCTGAAAAAAGGTTAATGGCTAGATACACGAAAATTCACAGGAATGATTGAATAGCTGTAATCTTTCATTTTTGTAGTTTTGAAAGGTTTCTTGACCAGTGTTTTCCATATAAAAAGAACTCGAGAGGAATGACCAAACCAGTTTCAAATCATGGACAAATTCCAAATTCCGCCTGCAGACTAATCACTGAGCCACAGGGGCAAACCCACCGATCCGGAAAATGCCTCTCGGGGCTTCCAGGCAAAATTCGCTGCCATTCCAATTTCGTAACCTGTTCAAATCGACAGCATTTTGATTCAGAACTAAATTGAATTAATTTCAACTTCATACTGTGTGTACCCAATGCGCTCGGATTGGAACTCAATCCAACATCCAAACGTCTCTCTTATGTTACACCCGAAAAACGTCCACTGAATTTGAAAGTCAGATCAATCGTAAATGAGCCACCGCACCGAGACCGTACGTACGAGATCAGTTCAATCAAGCCGGTTTCCCCTGGCTTTTCGGCGGCCACTTCCATCCCTAAGCGGCCATAAACATACAAAGTCGAGCCACAGCTGGTTCCGTCGTCGCTCAACGGCATGGCAACGAGACCCAGCTGGTGGAATCCCGTTTCGATGTTTACTTATTTATCCAAATGATCTGCGATGACTTGTTCGGGCCCCCGTTGCAACCGACAACCCCGGGGAAATTTCTGGTCCAGCTCGCGTTTGGATTCGACAATACTCCAGGCGCATCCGAACTCAGAAAGCCCAGAAGTTTCACAATCCGCCAGCACTTTGTTGACAAACGAACCACCAACGAACGAACGTAGGAACGGCTCGAGTTGGTATCTAATGGATAAATCCTAGTTTTCGAATGGTTCAAGTGATGGATTTTCGGCGGAACGAATGATGAATATTTATGTGCCCACTTTACTATGCTTTCGCTGATCGTATTTTGGAAATCAAAATGTCCTCTCCTTCTACTGGAAACCAGCTATATACTTTGGATTGGTCGTTCCTCACATTGCACGATGTCTTTTTGTTGGATCACGAACGTGGGAAACGCATTTGGGCACAAGAAAACTAGTCTTATTTAGAGGATACCGTGCGGTACAAAAATCTAGCGTTATAATCAATTATCCTTCAAAATAAAAGAGGACAACTTTGACCTCTCCCTCCTGCAGCTTGCTTTGGTACGTGCCAAACAAAGGCACTGCTGTGATTACCTTACCCTTTTCACTCCGGATGCTCGCTCATGCGGGGAAATTTGTTTTCTGCAACTTTTTCTCTCCCCGTTGCATAAATAACTTTTCCCCAGCAAGAAGTTATATCAAAGATGAGAAATTACATCCTGATGCCACCACCATCAGGGGCGCCCTGCGGGATCGGTGTTTGTGACAAACGTTGAACGACCGACACCGCGTCGCGTCGCGTTGCTCCCGTCGAAAATGGCACGAACTTTCCCTCCCTGAGCCACATCTAAAAACCCGTTTACACTGCTGTTTCCAATTAGTGCGCTTATTATCCATTCCAGAAAAGCATAACCTTCGGGAATTTTCCAACCGCTGGGGACGTCAACCTCCGCATCGTTTCCTTTTCGTACCGCGCGTTTCTGAAAAGTGTACGAGAAGAATCGCTAGAAGAATCGAAGCTATAATCGTAAACATGTTTGCATCCGGTTGGCTGGTGCTGCAGTCCTGGGAATGAAGTGTCTCGGGTCACTGGCTTGCACGTACCCGACACGAAAAATGACTAGCAAATTAGAGTGCTGGTAGGAGGGGAGACAACGAGGTCGCCTCCCAATTAAGAATAGAGGGAAAGTGTAAAAAATATTCAATGTTGCATTCATAACGCTGGATGCTAAGAATTGGCCAAAAGGAATTTATTTTCGTCTGTTTGAGGAACGGAATAGCGCAAAGGATTTTTGGGGACCGAATGCACCGAAATTGCCTCGCACCATACATGGAATTCAACCGACAGCTTCAGACAGTACACACGCTACAACTCTAAATTAACCGTGAAATCATCGATGGATGTTTGTGACCAGACAACGCTATGCTTAGCCGAATCGTCGCATAAAGACTTCCCCGCTTCAATCGACATGACGAATTCCACTGACGACCAACTTGTGTTTTTAGGATCCGGCCCGGGACGTACCGAATTAAGCAATATGGAAGCCCCTGACCCGCTCATCACAGTCGTGCCTCTGCAGCCTGCGCTCACCAGCCGTCCCGGTCCTGTGTTTGAGTATGGGGAAGGGGTCTTCCAGCTTGCTAGCATCGGCAAGTATTTTACTGATTTTAACGATTCAACACCTGATATTCCCGCACCTTCTAGTCATCCATCGAAAAACCAACCCGTTATTGAGACTAATCCTGGGCTACGGATTTTTTACCAGAACGTCCGCGGTCTCCGGACAAAAATAGACGACTTCTTCCTGGCCGTTACCGAATATTCGGACTACGACGTGTTTGTTATCACCGAGACCTGGCTGAACGAGGAGTTCATTTCGGCGCTGCTGTTCGGAAATCGTTATACTGTATATAGAAAGGATCGTGATGCTGAGCTTACTGGGAAAGAACGCGGTGGTGGCGTTCTGATTGCCGTTACGAACCAGCTGAAATCTAATGTTGTAGCAAACTCAACAGACAGCAAATTGGAACAACTATGGGTTCGCGTATCTACTGATGGTCATGATGTCTGTATTGGTGTGGTGTATCTACCTCCTGGCCGTAATCACGCTGCAGATCCGACGTATATTGAGCAACATATCGAAAGTGTTAGTCACGTTACAGATTATCTTGGGCCACACGACTCTCATCTCCTATTCGGCGATTTTAATCAACCTAAACTTAAATGGAAAAATGCCCCCAATGGCCATATATACCCTGATCCATCAGAATCAACATTTAGTAGCTCTAGTTCTGTACTTATTGATGGCATGTCAGTTCTTGGTATGAAGCAGTTGAATCTGGTTGTGAATCACAAGAATGCTATACTCGATCTTGTTTTTGCTAACGAGATTGCCGCTAGGCAATGCAGTGTTTCGGAAGCCATAGAACCACTTGTTGAAATGGATATTTTACACCCTCCTCTGTCTGCTTCATTAAACTGTCCGAAGGCAGTTACCTTCGTAGATCCTGTAGAGACACCACAGTTTAACTTTCGAAAAGCAAATTTTGTAGCACTAAGCCATTCTCTCACACAAACTGACTGGACACCACTGTACACAGCAAATAATATCAATGACGCGGTCAAAATTTTTACTACCACTCTTTTGGATTTGTTCCGTCTTCATGTTCCTGCTCCCCGTCCTACTCAATGTCCTCCCTGGTCAAATAATCGACTCAGGACTTTAAAGCGAAGTCGAGCTAGGGCTCTTCGATATTACACTATGAACCGCAATATGATAGCCAAACGTGAATTTCAAACTGCCAGCAATAGGTATAGATGCTATAATCGCCTGCTATATTCACTGCATGTGAGGCGAAAGCAAAACGTTCTAAAGCGAAACCCCAAAAGATTCTGGGCGTTTGTAAACGAAAAACGTAAGGAGAATGGTCTTCCGTCAATTTTGACTTATGGGACAGACTCAGCGGCCACTCCTGGTGAAATATGCAGACTATTTGCATGCCATTTCTCTAGTGTCTTCAAAGCGGAGGCTGCATCTCCACAGCACGTAGCCGCTGCTATTTGCAATGTACCAGAGGGAGTACTAGAAATGCGAAATATTGTATTCTCTGAAACGGATATTAATGCTGCCATAAAAAAACTGAAATCCTCCTGTCGGCCAGGGCCCGATGGTATTCCACCAATTATATTTAAGATGTGTGCAACTGCACTTTGCGCTCCCCTAACATCAATTTGCAATCAATCAATGGCTGAAGCATCTTTCCCTGATGAATGGAAAAAATCCATATTATTTCCTGTTTTTAAGAAAGGTGATCGTGAGAATGTATCCAATTACCGCGGAATAACATCTCTATGTGTAGGATCTAAGTTGCTTGAAACTCTTGTAAACAAAGTTTTATTTCATGAAGTTAAAAATCACATTTCGTGCGACCAACATGGATTTTTCGCCGGAAGATCAACAGTTACTAATTTAACGGAATTTACGTCATTCTGCTTAAGAAATATGGAGAAAGGAGCCCAAATAGACACCATATACACAGATTTGAAAGCTGCATTCGATCGCGTTGATCATAATTTGCTTCTTGCAAAGATTGAACGGATGGGAGCTGCACCTAATTTCGTTAACTGGGTTAAATCATACTTGATAGATCGCCGATTGTCTGTGAAGATTGGAGCCGCTCAGTCTGACTATTTCACAAATCTCTCTGGTGTTCCACAGGGCAGCAACCTTGGCCCGCTGCTTTTCTCTTTGTTTTTCAACGACGTGTGCACGATACTTCCGCGAGGGTGTCGACTTCTGTATGCAGATGATTTGAAAATCTATCTCATCATTAAATCAATCGACGACTGTAGAGAGCTTCAAAAACTTGTTGACATTTTCACTGAATGGTGTAGAATTAACGAGCTAGTCATCAGCACGAACAAATGTTCTGTGATCTCATTTACTCGTAGAAAAAATATGATTAGCTGGAACTACAACATTGGAGGCGAACAGGTAGAGAGAGTGTCTGTGATCAAAGACCTTGGAGTGCATCTTGATACGACGCTCTCCTTTAGGGAGCACTATTCCGCTGTAATAGCTAAAGCTAATCGTAATCTAGGGTTTATAATCAGGATCTCCAAAGAATTTACAGACCCTTATTGTCTTCGTGCGCTTTACTACTCGCTGGTCAGATCTGTGTTGGAGTATGCTGCTGTGGTATGGAGTCCGTATGCTGATGTCTGGACATCAAGGATTGAAGCAGTTCAGTCGCGTTTTGTACGTTATGCACTTAGGTTTCTTCCATGGAGTAATCCCAATGAACTGCCTCCCTATAAAAATCGTTGCCGTCTTCTGGGAATGGACACGTTGGAAAGGAGGCGTAAACTGGAAAGAGTATTGTTTATACAAAAACTGCTAACTGGAAGTATAGATTCAGCTCGTATTCTAGCGCATGTTAATGTGAATGTTCCACCGCGTAATCTAAGAAGTTTTGATTTTATCAGGTTAGATCTTAGACGCACCGAATATGGTCAGAATGAACCTTTACGTATGATGTGCTCTTTATTTAACAATGTGTACACCTTATTCGACTTTTCTCTGAGTACAAATAGTTTTAGACAACGCTTATTGCGCACAAACGTGTTTGTTTAGTTTAAGTCATATTCATGTAGACCCTGATGTCAGATGAATGCAAATAATAATAAAACCTAATAACAGTTATACCCTTCTGGTTTGCACCGAGGAACTTTGGGGCGAGGCGAATCTGTCAACGTTATGGTTTGACGGTTGTGATAAGAGAAAATTAAAATCGATTCTTTAACCACCATCAGTTTCCGACATTGTTTTCCGTTTGCATACCACTGAGACTGCTATTGGGTTGGTACAGTGTTATGAAGTTCATAAAATGTTTGTTTTAGTATAATTCAATACATTTGCTTAAAGCGCTAGTTAAGTGCCATATGATAAAATGACAATTGAAAAAAAGAATATTCTATTGTGTATTTGAGCAAAATAAGCTCAAAAGAATCGGTCCCGAGGTACGAACAACACGAGCTCTGGATGAAGAAAGAGAAGAAGATCAGCAGAAGCTTCTACGCAACACTACCAAGTGTGCAAATGATTGGTAATTAGACACCGTCCTAATTTATATTATTCTGTTTGACTATTTCTGCACTTAATTTTGCTACCTACATGTAGTTCGTTAGATACGACTGAAAATTTTGAGTTCTCACATAATGAGAAGCATTAAGCAGCTCAGCTTCCGCTAGAAATTGATCCGATATTGGCACAAATCCTCTCAGCCCGTATAAGTGCCATCAGTCAATAGTGGCAAAAGTCAATATTACCCATTCGCACCGCATAATGGATTACGGTTTTGTCGTCGATTGTCCCGAAGCGTGCGGATGGATGAAAGGGACATCCAAGCGAATGGTTTCGATTTTTCGACTTCGCATTGCAATGTGTTTGAGCCTACATACACAGAATACGGAGTGAGTGATTTTGTATTCCTCCGGCGACGGCAGCAGAAAGCCCAAAACTGAGATCCCTTCCCACTTTCTTCGCACCCCCCGATACCGCATCCTTCCGGTAAACGCACCAGCAGGCGAAGGCACCACAAAGGAGGGGAAATGTTGAACGTTGATGATGATGTATGTGCCTCACATGTCAATACATGATTCCCAACAGTTGTCCTGTCTCTGCTTAATGGAAATGCAAAGAAAAAGCCGCCAGCATAACATTGGCTTATATCACTCGCCTCCCTGCTAGCAGCAAACAAGATTCAACGAATGTAATTTCCCTCATTTCTCATTGCTAGTACTCAATGGTAAATAAACATTTTCCCATGAAAAGGATTTCGCTTTTGTTACAGGCAAAGAAGAACACGGCTCTATTTTTATTTGGTTACCGAGAAAAAAGTTCGGCGTTTGTTCCGTTCAATTAACTGTAAATTTATCACAGTCGGTCCACTCTCCGACCGAAGATTTTTTTTCTAAAAAAAGAAACACTTTTACGACTTAGAAATTAATGAAGCGAATTTAAACAGCCCGCCGGGGCACCTCCACTGACCACAACTCGATCCGATCTATTCTGTGGAGCATCTAGGTACTAGCAGACTTGAATTTCAAACCGTAATTCGGAGCTAAAAGGGTAAGATTGATGAGAGGCGACTTCGGTAGCACGTGGATCCCAATTTGGGTGTCGTTGCGGTTCGAAGTGGTCGTTTGGAAAATAGGTAAGTTAGGGGCCATTCATAAATCGTGTGATAATATGTCGATAAACAACGAACAGTTTCCATCGGGTAGAGAGACGTGGATTATCATATTTTAACAATACTGCAACACAATGCAAGCTCGTTCGATTTATCGTTAAAAAGTTGTTTGAAGCACAACTGAAACGCACTTCAGGGATTTTCGATTAAAAAAATTAGAGCGATGTAAAATTTGTAAATCGATTATATTTTATCAGAACGACGATGTTGCAAGGTGTTTTACGCGGCTTTTACGAGATCTTTTTACGCAGATGTTTGAATTACGGCGTTTTTTTTTTGAGAACCAAAAACATCGAAGCGTTTATTGAGTAAAAGATTTAAAGTAAATAAAAAGATGGATGGATTACAAATTGTAATTTACAATTCTTCATAAAACTGCATAGAAAGAGTGTAATAATTATAAATCTACGTTCCCATTCCTTTTTGCCTTTCTCCTAGAAAGGTACTGGAAACAACAAAGGTATAAAAGCGGTCCCAATGGCCGAATGTCATATACCACTCGACCCCTTCCGACGAACTGAGCATTTTCTGTATGTATGTATGTATGTATGTGTGTATGTGTGTATGTGTGTGTGTATGTGCAACTTTTATTTCTCACTCACTTTTCTTAGAGATGGCTGAACCGATTTTCATAAAATTAATTGCAAATGAAAGGTCTAGTTGCGCCATAGGTTGCTATTGAATTTCATTGTAATCGGATTTTTAGTTTAGAGGTTATGTATCAAAATGTAAAAATCACGAAACATCAATATCTCAGAAACCACACAACCGATTTCAATTAATCTGGTTGCAAAAGATCGGGCTGTCTTCAAAACCCTTAACTTCTAAATTTCGTTATGATTGAACATATGGTTCAAAAGTTATGTGAAGAAAAGTTATCAAAGAAAAGTTAGAAAAGAAATCACATAATGAAAGTAAACATATTGACTTTCTCCTAACGATCACTGGCTAATTAAAAGGTAGAAAAATGATTAAAATGGACGAATGTCATATACTACTCAACTCAGTTCGACGAATCGAGCATTTTCTGCATATATGCATGTATAGGTGTATATGTTTGTGTGTACGTGTGTATGTGCACCTTTCTTTCGCACTCACTTTTCTCAGAGATGGTCTAACCGATTCATTCTATCTTGGTGTCAAATGAAGGGTCTATTTGCCGCTTATGTTGCTATTGAATTTCATTGTAATCAAACTTTTAGTTTTGGCGCTGCGTCAGAATGTGAAAAACGCTCTTATATCTCAGAAGCTATGAACATAGTTGAATTTAAATAAATGGTCTTTTAAACCCTTAAACAATGAATTTCATAATGCTTAAACATGTGGTTTGAAAGTTATAGAAAGAAACGTAACCCGCAGGCTGTTTAAAACTATAGCTACGATCAAAATATGTGGCCTCAACATCATTTAAATTTGATATTGTACTATTTCAATGTTTGCGGCCTTGCTCGGGATTGAAGTTGAAATTAAAAGTCATTTCTATCATTTCACTTTTTACCTTTCTCCTAGAAAGATATTGCAATCACTGCAAAAGCTAAAGGTATAAAAGTGCTCAAAAGGGCCGAATGTCGTATATCATTAGAGTCAGTTCGACGAGCTGAGCATTTTCTGCATGTGTGTGTGTATGTGTATGTGTGTGTGTAACGCTCTCCCAATCTCACCCAATTCTCTCAGAGATGGCTGAACCTATTTAAATGAAATTAATTGCAATTGAATGGTCTAGTTGCCCTATAAGACCCTATTGAATTTTATTGTAATCTGATTTCTAGTTTAGAGGTTATGTATCAAAATGTAAAAATCACGAAGCATCAATATCTCAGAAACTAAACGACCGATTTGAACAAAATTGGGTTCAAATGAACGGGCGACCTAAAAAACCTTTAACTTTTGAATTTTATGAAGATTAAACTTGTGGTTTATAAGTTATGGAAAGAAACGTGTTCTGGAGACTGTTTAATCTCACTCATGTTTCTCAGAGATGGCTGGACCGATTCTCATAAAATCAATGTCTAATGGAAGGTCTTGTTGCCCCATAAGACCCTAATTTTTTTTTTTTTTTTTTGCAAACGGATTATTACTTTGCCTGTTATGTTTAAAAATGTGAAATCCAGCTATGAAAAGAAACATATTCCGAAGACTACTTGGACTCACTAACTTTTCTCAGAGATGGTTGACCCGATTTCCACAGAATTAGTGTCAAATGAAAGGACTAGCGTCTCCCAGCTGGTTTTGTGGTACGATGCTGGCCTAACAAGCCAGTCGTCATAGGTTCGAGTCTCGTCTCGGGAGAGACTGTTAGTGTCAGTAGGATCGTAGCGCTAGCCCCGCAATTGTCCTAAACACTTAACAGTTGGCTGTGAAGTCTGTGTATAATAAACAGAAGGTCGAGTTCCGATACGGAATGTAGCACCAAGGCTTTGCTTTTGCTTTGAAAGGTCTAGCTGCCTCATAACACCCTATTGAATTTTGTTGTATTCGGACTGTAACTTCGTCTGTAATGTATCGAAATGTGAAAATCATGAAACTTCATTATCTTAGAAACTACACAACCGATTTGAAAAATATTGAATTCAGATGAACGGGCTAGCTAAGGGTTAACTGATGAATTATGAATTATGAAGACTATTCAACACTATACCTGCTTTGATCGATATGGCCTCAACATGATTTATATGTGGTATCGTACTATCTGAACCTTTCCGGTATCGTTCGTGATAAAATTGTTCGAAATTAAGAGTCATTTCTTTTATTTCGCTATTTCTTAAGCACTAACATTACGTCAAATTTCATATTTTATACTTTGATAACAACTCGTAGCTCGGGTGAAGGCGGCCGAGAAAGCGGCCAGGACCGGGAGGGCGACTGCATCTAAAGAGGTGCAGACAGACGCCCCCTCGTTCGCGTCGGTCTGCTCCACGGGGCAGGTCGCTAAGCGAACGAGGCAGTCCCCGGGGGAAACGGCCCCCGAGAACACCAAGAAACGATTGGTCGTGCTACTCCCACGGGAACACACGCCAACCGGTTCAAGGTCCACCGCGGAAAAGGCACAGGTGGAGGCTACGGGCAACCCTTGGACTACCGTAGAGGGTAGGAAGCGTCGGTAAGGTGCGACGCGTCATGATGGCGGAGCAGCCAGAGGACCAAAAAAGGTCAAAAAGGCGCGGAGTAGGGGTGATGCCCTCATACTCAAGACGGATGGGTCGAAGTACTCAGAAGTCTTGAAGAAGATGAGGGGGGAAATCCAGCTCAAGGATCTGGGGGCGGATGTGCGGAGTATCCGCCGATCTCGCACTGGCGAGATGATACTTGAGCTCCGGAAGAACGCCAAGAACAAGGGAGCTACCTACAAAACGGTAGCCGAAAAGG
Source organism: Wyeomyia smithii (assembly GCF_029784165.1). Classification (NCBI taxonomy): domain Eukaryota; kingdom Metazoa; phylum Arthropoda; class Insecta; order Diptera; family Culicidae; genus Wyeomyia; species Wyeomyia smithii. The sequence continues at coordinate 244,956,939 of NC_073696.1, forward strand.
TCCTAGGGAAGGAGGTGCAAGTGCGGGCACTCACCTCAGAAGTGACTCTCCAGCTTAAAAACCTGGACGAAATCACTGAGGGGTGCGACATTGCACAAGCCCTCAAAGCGAAGTGCGGGGTGGAGGTGGCTAAGGAGTCAATCCGCCTCCGCAAAGGTCCGGCGGGGACCCAGGTAGCTACCTTCCGACTACCGTCGGCGGACGCTAACCTGGCCCTGAAAGAGGGCAAGTTGAAGGTCGGCTGGTCGGTATGTCCTCTGGGCATACTACAGCAACCAGACATTTGCTTCCGGTGCTTCGAGGGCGGACATAAGTCCTGGACCTGCAAGGGGCCCGATAGGAGCCAGCTGTGCAGGCGATGTGGAGGTGCAGGCCATAAAGCAAAGGACTGTGGGGAGTCTCCCAAGTACATGGTATGTTCCGGGAAACGGGACGCCAAACACTTTATGGGAGGCCCCAGGTGCCCAGCCGGTAAGCCGGCTGCGAAACCACGGGCGTAAGGGTGACGCAACTGAACCTGAACCATTGCTTCGCGGCTCAGTAGCTGCTACACCAAGCAGCCACTGAGTCGTTGTCGGACATCGCCGTCATATCGGACCCCTACCGCATCCCTCCCGGAAACGGTAACTGGGTTGCGGATAAGTCCAGATTGGCGGCCATATGTACGACGAGCAAGTTCCCGGTTCAGGAGGTTGTCTCAACCTCAGAGAAAGGGTACGTAGTTGCTAAGGTGAACGGAGTGTTCTACTGCAGTTGCTATGCTCCGCCACGTTGGTCTACCGAAAGGTTCATCCAGATGGTCGACCTCCTATCCATGGAGCTAACGGGCCTAACGCCGTTGGTGGTGGCGAACGACTTCAACGCTTGGGCTGTTGAGTGGGGAAGTTGCTTCACGAACCAGAGGGGCCAGATCCTGTTGGAGGCTTTTGCAAAGCTCAACCTAGATCTGGCCAACGTTGGGAACAAAAGTACATTTAGCAGAAATGGTGCGGAGTCGATCATCGACGTGACGTTCTCCAGCCCAGGACTGATCAAGAACTGGAGGGTAGACGATGGCTACACTAATAGCGACCACCAGGCGGTCTGTTTTAGTGTAGACAACAACGAGAGGCGGCAAGCGACGGGTAGAGCCAACACTCCGACCGTTCGCGGGTGGAAGACATCGCACTTTGATGCCGAGGTATTCGAAGAGGCAATGAGAAGGGAGCGCGAGGGGGGCAGTTGGCTCCGCCCGACTGCTGACCAACTAGTTGCTATGCTATCGCGGGCGTGCTCCAGGAAACTGGAGCTCGCGCATCATAAGACGGAGGACATGGTTGTGAACAACCGTAAATCGGAGCAACAGGCGGTGGTCAGAGTCGGAGACTGCACCATCACCTCGAAGCGATCCCTGAAGCTCTTGGGGGTTATGGTGGACGACAAGCTCACGTTCGGGAGTCACGTCGACTATGCCTGTAAGAGGGCCTCATCGGCTATTGCAGCACTATCTCGTATGATGTCCAATAGCTCAGCGGTTTATGGCAGCAAGCGAAGACTTCTTGCCAGCGTGGTTTCGTCCATACTTAGGTATGGTGGGCCAGTGTGGTCCAGAGCGCTAGGTACTAACAGTTACCGTGGCAAACTGGAAAGTACCTACAGGCTCATGTGCCTGAGAGTTGCGAGTGCGTATCGTACGGTGTCATACGATGCAATATGTGTCTTGTCCGGCATGATGCCTATCAGCATCGCCATCAAGGAGGACAGAGAGTGTTTCGACCAACGTGACACAAGGGGCATACGAGGTACCAGAAGGTCATTCTCGATGCTCCGTTGGCAGAGGGAATGGTCTAATTCCACAAAGGGCAGATGGACGCACCGACTCATACCGGAGATATCCGGCTGGGTCGGGAGACGACATGGCGAAGTGAACTTCCACCTGACACAAATCCTGTCAGGCCATGGTTGTTTCAGGCAATATCTGCACAGGTTCGGACACGCGGTGTCCCCCATGTGTCCCGAGTGCGTGGAGGAGGAGGAGACTGCTGAGCACGTCTTCTTCGTATGCCCCCGTTTCGTAAGAGCGAGGAGCAACATGATGGCTGTGAGCGGGCCTGGCACTACTCCGGACAATCTAGTCCGGAGGATGTGCGACGACCCGGACATCTGGAACGCGGTCTGTGCGGCCGCCTCTCAGATTGTTCTGGAGCTGCAACGTGTGTGGCGGGTCAACCACCAACACGCCAGTGGTAGCTAATTACCAGTTCCCAGGTAGTTAGCTAGGAGGTTATAAGAGTAAAGAGGGTGTATCACGCACAAAAGCCACTTCCCGACGTAATACTTAACCGTCGTTCCGGGAAGACCAGGGCTGGAGACTGGAGGGGTTTTAGTGGGTCGGGACAGGGATAAGTAGGTGTCTGGGGGAGTGCAACTACCCCAGCATCTCTCCCCTAGTCTCATCCCCACACCCTGAGTTCTCTTCTCAGGTGTCTGTTTGCAGATTTCCCCGCCACCTTTAAAAAAAAAAAAATACTTTGATAACAACATCAATATTTTAAAACCCAAACAGTGAATATACCTTTATTGGATTTAAGCATTCATGTAAATCTATTTTTACAAATAATAAGTTTGAATGAGAAAGGCTGAGTCTGACCGATAGGTGGATTAATTTAGGTTTTTTCTATACTGTTCCAGTGCGGCTATCTAGATAAGAACTGGTCCGCTAACCAGTACTCAGACCAAGATGACTACTGGCTGGCCCTCCGGAAGGACCGGAATAATTGCGGTTGTCAGATCTAGCCTTGAGCTTTCTGGTTTTTTCTTAATCATTCCATTCGTCTGAGCCAAAAAGATGAGAATCGTTATTCCGACACTTAGATTTGTGAAATAAAAATTCTGCTTGAATGGATCGTCATTGAACGGAGGGAAAATTCTTTCTGGTGAGAGGTGGCCTATGCTGCTCGTGCAAAATATCTTCGTCACTAATGGGACACCCGAAAAAAACGTCCGTTGGCAAAAGATGACGCTTTTTCAGTGGTGGTAAAATCGAAATTTTTCCGAATATTTTACTCATTGGTCAAGAAAACAACAGTCAAAGGCCATCTGTACATGTTATTCTAACTTTCTAGTACTTAATATCACTAAACGCAATCTATTTTTTATTAACAAACATATTTTACTATATAACTCCATTGTGTTTTCCTCTTGTTCATCCTTGAGCCAGTGATGTTGACTTTAAAAACATTTCAAAATTAGAACGAGAGCCGTGTGGTCGACTGCGGATGCGCACAATACTCATTAGGGCAATTCAAAGTTGCAAAAAAGTAGGTTATTTCATACGATTTTAAAATGCGATACGCCAAACGGAGTGACTAGTAATTGATTTCCGATAAGTTTAGAATTTTCGAGAATTCAAATGGAATCAAAAAAAAAATTGTTCTGGCTCTTTGTTATCAAGTTTAAACATTTTCATATGCGGATGAACCGCTTCAATACTGATAGCCGAGCAACGACATCTAGTTCTGATGAGAATGAAAAAATCGATAGTTTCTATAATTCGGTAACAGATGGCAATACTCAAACAGTTGCGCGCACTTTGCTTCACCAAAATAATACTTCTCACTGATCGTAAAGACTTTCGCGTTTATTATTCTCAATGAAGGGATAGTTTGATTCACTGTTGCCAGCTGTACAGATTTATCTGGAAACACCTGCAACATCTTTTTCGAAAAAAATGAAAAAAAATCATAAACAGGTGTAGGTCATGAACAAGTAAAATGAAAACTTTAAGTTTTAATCCACTTTCATTGATGTTTTAAATCAGAATAATAAGTTAAAATTGTATATACATCACAAAATGTTGTTAAAACTGATTTATAACATGTTTCGAAACCAACTTTTTGACGTAGAACTACGTCTTACGGCAACATATACAGGGGACCAATTTCATTACAGGGATCCAATTTCAAAAACCAAAAACATCGAGAGCGTCACGAAAATTGTCCAATTTCAAACGTTTTAAGCTTAGTCAGTTCCCAACCGATTTTCGTCATTTTTGCAGTAATCGATTGGAAAATCAACCAAGCACCCGTCCAAATGCAGAAAGTTGTAATCTGCTTGTTCGAACGATTGTACTATTGAAAATTGCCAAGCTTTGTCGAAACGCAAATGTCGACCTCTGATTGGTCGCACAATGCTTCTTTCCCTAATAAGGTCGACAGAATATACCTAGTTGACTAAGAATGCGCGCTTTGTGTTTTATGTATAATTCATCCAATGATTGTACCGATACCACACAGATGTTGGTTGCTGATCGTGAAGAAGAAAGAAAAGCCGGGTTTCAATTTCTGGCTGATCGCGCTGGGCGCGTTGATACTTAAGCACCTGTCTATCTGGCGGCTGTTATGGAGTTTCCGGTAGCTGCAGAATTGTTGGAAATGGCACACAATTCTACTAAAGAAAACGGGAGAACTAGAATCATCGGCGAATGGTTATCCGAAATGGTGATAATTGAACTAATTGTTACTGTTGTCAAATATAATAGCACCTGTTGGTGCTTCACAATTATGTGATTGAAGTAGTTAAGATTTTTCATCATGTGTAACATACGGAAAACCGCAAATTTCAGCATTTGCAAGGCCAGAAAAATTCAACATTACATCGAGAATGTGTTGGTGGCCTTGAGAAGGGCCGATTGTTTAATGTAAATTTTAATAAAAAAAAAATTAATGTTTATTTCTAATTTTTTTGGTCAGAATTTTTTTTTGTACAGTGTATATTTTTGTATGATGCATTTTTAATTCCCTACAACTCATTCTTAGATAGTTTTTCTATACAACTAACGGTTTCTGGGCTACAATGCCTATGCCAAAAGACATACACCCTTTTAGAATATAACTCATGGGTGTAAAAAATCTCTCCATCTGTGAAAAATGCTCAGTTTGCTAAGCCAAATACGTGTGCAAAGTTTCATTCAAATCAAAAATGGTCGATTAAATTTTCGCGTATTTCCAGGACATTTGGCGCGATTCTGCTCTATATTTAAAACTATAAGTTTGATTTTTAAAAGTTTGTGAATGCGAAACTCCAAGGCTAAATAAATCTAAATTTCATTTTTTGTCATAATTGACTTACATTTTAAGTTTAGTAAAGCGGGCAATGTATGAAGTTCGCGGGAATGCGAAGATGAACGGGAATAGAAGGTGTGACTAGACTTTCCCTCGTTCAGACTGGACACGAACCCGCAATCTCCGTTGTCTCCGGCAAGGTGTTTTGGCCAATTAAACTACTGGGTAAGGTTAACTCTTCATAAGACCAATGTCGAATCACCCTCTACTATTGTGTTCCCGCCTCTCATCACGCCGCGATGAAACTGCACACACTGCCCTGTGGGAGTTTATTTCTCGAGGGAATGCCTTTTCCTATCCCTCGCTGTACATTTGCCAGAGTATAACATCGAAGATACAAAAACGTCAAAACTGATACGAGAACGTCAATGTCGGTCGGATTGTTTTACTGCTTCGGTTGGGGCTCTGCCCTTTTGATTCTTAGGTAGACGCGGTAGACACAATGGATTCGGTTTTTATCCAGAAAAATGATGTAATCAAAGTAAAAAAACTCTTCACGAGTTATATATGAGCCTTCCATTCGAAAATAAAAGGAACAGCGAGATTTTCGTTTATACAGCAAACAAGCAATGTTGTACTCGATGTTATAACTCAAAGCACATTCCCTCGTTATTTCTGAAACTAAGAGAGTGGTCTCTTCACGCACACTATGTATAATGACTTATTATATCTACAGCGACGCAAGCGATGAGACACTTCAGTTGGTGGCCAACTCCCATGGAAGGCGTATCATTGCCCGCTTTACTAAACTTAAATAAATCTGTTAACTAAAGGTTAAATAGTTCAGAATTCAAAATAATACAAAATCTGAAATCCGCATGCTGGTAAAATCCAAAAAACAGTTGAATAGTAAAACGAAACGATTCTTAGTATAGATATGTTTAAAGTCCAAAAAACCAAACCAAAAAAAATATCTTCGGAATCGATCATTCCAAAATTCAAAAATATCTCACAATTCAAAAACTGTAACTTACATTTTTTTTGGACGCAAAACCAGAAATTAGAAGTAACAAAATTAATGATTGTCTTGACAAAGTAAAATGGATACTTACTAGATACTTTAAACATTTGTTATTTTCAAATTGTCCATGCAGAAATTTTAAAAGATTCTAAACAGATTTACTAGAATATACTCTACTCCATGAATTAGAGGACGTCAAAACAGGAGATATACAATATTTCATATTATTTTCAAATTATTTTCAATATTTCATATTATTATTTTTTTATTATAACTCATCTGTAATTAGAACAATCTCAACAAAAATGATGAAACCCACAATTTATAAAAATATAGCCCCCGTAATATGTATAACACTTTAACCATAAAGATACACTTCATTCGGGTGTCTGCCCCACAAAGGGTTCTCATAGCAATTGCCAACAAACCACTCTTACAGGAATAAATAATCGAAAATTTGAAAACTTGTAACCCCAAAGTATAAAACTGTCAATTTTTTTCCTGCTTCCGAAACAAAAAAAAAAATATCCCAAACTCTCATCCATCCTTGTGACCTACCGCACCCAAGTGGCCTATGAAGAAGTCTGGTAAACAAATTTGCCGGGGCGTTTTGTCCACAATCCACACGGATCGTTTTCTCGTCGTCCCATTTTCGTCTTTTTTCCGGTAAACATCCTTCAACCGGTTGAACTATAGTCGAAAGGTTAATTTTGCTCTTCCGGCTGTGTGTTGGTCCAGCATCCTTCTAGTCGGATGTCAACCAACTCTGAGATGAAATAGCAAACCAAACACTTCTTCTTTTGCTTGGCATCATCATCAAGACTGTTTGGGCGGTGCGAGAGGGAGAGTGTGTTTGCAAAACGTCGTTGTTGTTAGCAAGATGGATGCTGCCATCGGAAAAAACCAAACCGGAAGCAGCTGGGGGCAGGGGGGGATTCAGTGTTTTCCCACACATTTTGAGGTCTCTTTCCGGAAGCACTCCTCTTAGGGCATAAAGTAAGTTATGTTTTGTCGTATTAGCAGAAGAATTTGGTATTGCGACAAAGCCATTAAGATCAGACGGCTGAAGCCAGTCTAACATGTATTGTCTGTTCTAACAATACCAATAAAGCTGAGTATTCGTAGAGTGTGCGACGTAGAAAAACAGAACAACTATAATTAATTTGGTGTAATTTTTATTTGCAGTGAAGCCTCACAGTAATATATTGCAGGTTAAGCTCCGCTTCCGGGATGCAACTCGTGTGCATAGATAGTAATGGTATTATAAATTACCCATACGTGCTCTAATGTTGATGCAGGCAGAAGCCATGAAAGGTCAGCTTACGTACGGAAAAATATGCTCTTGCTTTCGCTTCGAAGACCTACAAAAAGTTGAATGCGATTAGAAGCGGTAGACCTATAAATTACGTTCAGATTTTCTATTTCCCGCTGGTTATGTCGCAGTCAGTTCGTAGGGTAGAGAAAAAAACGAGTCACAGCCTCGTCATAGCGGTTGCGGAACAAAAAAAAGAAAATAGTACAGAGAAAATTCAACAAAAGCCCTTTTATCCGGCCAATGTCTTTATAAAAGCTTTCCCATTTAAATACACATGAAAGCGGGAAACATTCACAGCAACAACGGGCACTGTGAAAAAAATAATAAAATCCTTCTGTATGGCGGTGAGATGCCGTTTGACTTCTACCCATTTAGGCAGTCACGTCTCTAGAACTTATCTCCCCTTTTCCTCTTGACATTCGAGCAATACGTTGGGAATCGTTTCGAAGTATCGATCGACCTCGGAGCTTTTCCGCTTGTGGCAGAAGCTGAATGCTAGGAATGAAGTAAAAAGAAACATCAGGAATATTTTTGCAACAATACACGACGTACGAACGTACGTTCCAAACTCCAAACTCACATGAAACCGGACGCGTGTATTCATGCGACGAAAACGCTCTGACCAAGCGCCCCGGAACAAGACTCTGCTGCCCGGCCGCCGAAGAGTGAACCCGACGACAAAAACCAAAAATAAATAAGGGTAAAATGATAATGATTTATGACGTCGCTTGCCGTATGAATATAAATCGCTGTTGCTGGCTGGCTGGCTGGCTTTGCGTGGCGCTTGATGGAAGCACCCGGCTCAAGACGACATTTGTCACGGTTTTCTTACGCGCTCGCTTTTGCTGAAGAAACGAATGTTTGTCTCACTACGTATACCTATGGGGTGATTGGTTATGTTTGGAACATCATTCCAACTAAAAAAAAATCTAAGAAGCAAAATTGAATGTTTACGTTTTATTGAAAAATAGCCTACAGTTCTAAGTTGAAACACATCTAAACATATAAAAATGCAGCTCTGTCTGCTTGATTCATATAGGCTTGGAAACTACCGAACCGATCGACGTGAAATTTTGTATATAGGGGAGACCTCCCTCTTCTGCAAGGGAGGGGTCCCATACAAATGAAACACAAATTTCTGCACATTTCGAAAACTAACCAAGCAAATTAAACCAAATTTGGCATGTGGATGTTTTTAGGAGTAACAAATATGTCCATGTTGATTCGACACCCTTCCCTCTTGTGGAAGGGAGGGGTCCCATACAAATGAAACACAAATTTCTGCACATCTCGAGAGCTAACCAAGTAAATAGAACCAAATTTGGCAGGTGAATGTTTTTAGGTGTAACAAACCTGTCCATAATGTTTTGACACCCTTCCTTCTTCTGGCATGTCACCAAATACCATTTCGTAATCCAAGATGGCGACTTCCCGTTTCTGAAAAATAGCGGCAAATGACCTAATACCACCCAACATGGGTATTTCCGGAATTGTTATGATGCACTGAAGCCACAAATCGACCTCAGACAACATTTCGAATTGTGAGATGGCGACTTCCGGTGTCTGGAAAACAGCCTAAAGTGACCAAATACCACCCAATATGGGTATCTCTGGAACGAGAATGAAGCTGAAAGTTGACCTCAGACACCATTATGAATTGTAAGATGGCAACTTCCGGTTTCTAGAAAACAGCCAAAAATGGCCGATATCCATACAATATGAGCATCTTCGGAACCAGAATGATACACAGGAGCTAGAATCGACCACAGACACCATTTTGAATTCGAAGATGGTGACATCCTGTTTCTGGAAAACAGCCGAAAATGACCAAATAACACCCAATATGGGTGTTTCTTTAACCAGAATGACGCTCAGGGGCCGGAAATCGTCTCCAAATGCCATTTTTTAAACCAAGATGGCGACCTACGGTTCCTGAAAATAGCCCAAAGTGACCAAATACCACCCAATATGAAAATCACCGGATCCAGAATGAAGCTATAAATTGACCTTAGACAACAGTTTGAATTGGAAAATGGCAACTTCTGGGAAACAGCCGAAAATAACCGAATACTACTACATATGGGTATGTCCGTAATCGAAATGATGTAAAGAAGCCAAGCATCGACCCTGGACGCCATTTTGAATTGGAAGATGACCACTTTCAGTTTCTGGAAAACAACGAAAATAACTGAAATGCACCCAATATATATCCGGAATAGAGGTCATGTACAAAAGCCAAAAGTTGATGATGTTGTCATTCCAATAAAACCAATCCTTTTTTAACGATATAATCCAATCGCAAGGAATCAATAAATTTGAAATGTTTAAAATTGTTAAATTAAACACTAAAATAGGCGGGACGAAGTTTGCCGGGTCAGCTAGTTTCAAATAAAATATTAACTGCGCACCAAAGTTCTCGCAATTTGTCAAGAGATGGCGCCAGTAGCCTGTAGTGCTGCTGCTGGTCGGCTTTGACATATCCAAAACGTGATAAACGAAACAAAAATATATGGTAGACAAACCGGTTTATTGTGAAATCATAAACTTTTAGATGCGGGAAAATGTCGGGTTTTGACCCAATAAATGTTATTTGCGGGGAGACTTCTCTCATTTTATTCAAAGAAAACAGTGGTTGAAGCTTGATTAAAAAAGTATCCGGGAAATGCTGCTCTGAATGAAACAACGTGCAGTGATTGATTCCATCGCTTTAAAGATTTTCGATGTTGACGACCGTACGCGTAAAGGAGAACCAAAAACCTTCGGAAACGCTGAATTGGAGGAAGTGTTCAATTAAAATTCATGTCAAGGAACAGCTTGCTTCAGTATTAATAGTTACCCGTCAGGTCATTTCCAAACGACTGCATGCTTTGTAAATGAAGAAACTGCTCCGTTACTCATCTCAGCTCATATATTTATCTCATACAACATGAAAACACAATTGAAAACAGGAAAAAACGCATATTTTCTAAGTAAACCGATCTGCTAACCCATGGAATGGATTATTCTTAGTTCACTCTAGATTTCTCATTAAGTAGAATCCTCAAAACTCACTTAAAAGCTCTAAATTTAATATTATAGTCAGGGTCACATTTGTTATCAGTTAAGAGAGCTTTGCAATCTCTCCGTTCAAGTTATTCATTTTTGTGTGATTTCCACGGGCAAAATTGTTGTAAAGTGTAAAGATGTGTCGTGTGATGCTATATTAACGTGAGAAAAGTGAAGATTTAGTGATTTAGTGAATACAAGTGAAAAAATTATCGCGGTTTTATAATTACAAACCCGAAAAATTGTGTAAGTGTGAGTGTAAGCTCTGCGTCGCGCAAGCTAGTCGTATGATATAGGAGAACAATGGGCTGCATAGTGATAGTGATGTGAGCGAAAAGAATGGCAAGACAATACTTGGTGAGCATTGAGCATTGCACTGCGATGTGTCGCTTGGTGCTGGTCGGCGTCAGTTTCGCCAGATTCATTCAAATGATTCAGATAAGTATTTGTTTTTGTGTCAAACTTTTGAAGAATCCATAGGCTTTGTGTCATAATGGTGAAGAGTCTGAATGTGTTGATGTGTGCGCCATCAAGTAAAAGCAGTAGCGAATATTTTACCGAACTCTTTTTCGCGACGGTGCTGCGCCGTTCCAAACTGCACTTTTCAGTTTGAAAACAAACAGCAAAACAAAACTACACTCATCACCTCCGTCATTTTTTTTCGTGCGGCATTTGATAGAATTGGTTTTTTTGTTGTTCGTGTTTTCGAACTACACCCTGTTGTTCTCGGGTGTGATTTCGCGTTAAGATTATGCCCACATTATTGTTTCATTTTTTGTATTGACAGTCCAAATGGGAAAAGCAGAGATAACTTTTGTTAAAGCGGAAATAGCCGAATAGTATATATTCGGCTGGTAGTATTTGCTTGTCTGGAGACTATGCTTTTATATCTATACGATACTAAAAAGCATACACCATGCTATGGTAATGAAAATTGTATACTAAATTTAATGATTTTACTAGCTTTTGGAAAATATTGCTATACATAGGCAATTTTTAATTGTTATTTTTTATGAAGTCTTATGACGACTATATTCCTATTTTAGTTGTTTTGGCATTTTGTGAATAAACTTGGGGCTTGATTTGTTTCACCTACTTATTATATCAACCACACAGATCGAAGCAAGCTGTGATCAAAAACGGACGTGAAAATGTTTCTCGTCGGAATTTTTCATCGTTTTTTCAAGTTTTTATAAGTTATATATTTTCTATCTGGAAAAGTGATGTGTCTACGTTTATTGAATGAAGGTCGCTGTTGTTTCGGTGTGAATTCCGAGTGTTTGATTCGAATCGCGATGAAGTGTTCCGAGGATTGTCGAGTACGGTTGGGGATAGTGCAATAATGTCGACGTATTTTATTTAGCCTTCCCGTCGCGTAATCGTTATATTTTAAGTGCAAAGGGTGGAGTAAAAGGTAATACGAAATGTGGCGGTTTCGTATTATCGGTGAGAGTGACGTCAATGTTGAAATCCGTTAAAGATTCGTGCAATTTTGTGGCTAATTTGTGAGAGCTGCATTTCTTTTTCGGTGGCGGAGCACGTTTCCCGCTAGCCCTTGCCTTGCCATAAGTGTGTGTGAGTAAGTGCAAGGTGAACAAGGAAAAGCGCGAGAAGTGCAAGTGCAGGATGACCGTTGCTCTTGCGTGCGGCACGTTCTCGCACTAGCATGATGATTCACAGAGGACGCGGGAATTAAAGGATAAGTATTAGTGTTGGTAACGTTTTGCCTGTGTTTTTTGTTTGATTTGCATGGCAAAGGGAACCACTGTTTTTTTTTTCTGCTTTTCACGACGCTGTTAGCTTCGTATTCTCTCCGGTATGGCATCGGCCTTGCAGTGCGTGCTGAGACTTGAGGGGTGCAGACTGTAGGATTGTCATGAGTTTGTGATTTCTTTTGTTTTTGTGCAGTTTATATGAGGATGATATATATGTGTAAGGTTTGGTTTTTTTTTCGCGTTCATCGAGCTGTCTCGTTATTTGTGTGCGCAGTGGACTGACGTCGGTAGGGATACTGTACATACCCTGCTTGCGTTGTCAGCCGTTTCTGAATCAATTGGGTTATTTATTTATTTATTTTTATTTTGGAAGATACATATCTGGTTGCATTGCTCTCAGTATATGGAGATTTGTTAAAGCGTGATTTCATGGAGTCGCTTTGTTTGCCAAAGTCTATACTCAATGGACAGAATTGCTCCAATAGAAGGGATGTTTTAAGCCTTTGAACACGCTGGTTTTTACATGACGGAATGAGTAGCAGTACAACATAATTTAGAAATTTATCTTTCGCGCTCCGACTGGACGGTTACGAATATTTTGAGCAGTTTTATGCCCTTGTTTTATGATTTTTCTAGCTTTTGAGTAAATACTGAAACACATAGACCCACTTTTAATTTAATTAAGTAGAAATCTTGTCGGTGAGCATGGCAAATAAATTTTGACTGCAATTGTTTTGGCATTTTGTTAAATCTAATTAGTACTCGGTCTTGTTAGATATGCATATTTGCATTTTTAAAAATTTTCCAGCTATGAATGCATGAAACTTTGCCAGTTTTTTCATACTCAGTAGGTATCTTCGCTTTATTATTCAAGAAGTAAGTGGTAATCAACGCTAAATACCGTTTCTCCGCGCGTATGCGTCGGTAGGAGAGAATAGAGCGGTCGCGCATAACTTTCCGAAGTAAACGTGTTTTCGGCCCAGGTGAGCTTTGCTCAACTATGGATTTTCGGTGTGTTGTGACTTCCGAGGTGTACCAAACCATTTATTCGCAGACTGTCCACCCGTAGGTTCTTTTCCAGCACGCAGTGATTCGGAATAGGTTCCGTTCGTTCGATAAATATCGTAAATAATTAATCGCGACAAAACATCGTAATTAATCGCCACCAAATATCGCAATTATTTGCAATTAATATCAGGATTATACGCGACTCGTCTGTCGAACGGCGATGGCCAAGCAAATAGGCCGTTTTTGAAGTTCTCTTGCTGACCGCTTGCAGTATGTGTTGAGGGCCTATATATTTCCTTTTTTCTTATTTTTGGGTAAGGCATATCTGGTTGCTTCGTAACATTGTGTAGTCAGCTGAGATAAATCAATGAGAGATACGTTTCGGTAGTTACATAATGACTTCATAAACAGATTTTCGAATATTTGAGTGTGTCTTGATTAGGTTGTAGGTCCGGTATCCTCGCGTGCGCTTTATTTTTGCGGTGTTACATCATCAACCGGAATGAGTTCGGATCGCGTTATGATTTTCGTAAAAGATATAATGAACTCGTACGCGCGATATTTGGTATTATGAACCCGGTATAAGAACTCAGCGCATCGTTTACCAAAACGAAATCTGCTGCAAACCTTACCCTTTTCTCCAACATCCCAGTGATTTCTCGTGGAAGTGCAGAGGTGTTCTCGGCTTCCAATAAAGCGAGTATCACGTCAACATATTCCTATACACACTCCTTCTTTGACCTGCATTCGGATGCGGCCGGCGCTGGTATTGCCTAATATAAAGATTAAGGTCACCAGTTTTTACACATTGAGGATGAATGTTAATCCCAAGCATCATCCATTGGTTCTCTGTGTAATTACAGCTGATCTGGCAATAACGGAATAGCAACCGCGGGCGGTCAATCATGCTCATGCTCATGCTCAAATTTAATATTATAGTCAGGCATCTGCACTCGAAAACTCATTTAATTCAATCACCTACCTCAGAAAACAAAATCCCCGCATTGTTCTATACGGCTACAACGGAACTCGTTCAGCAGCCAATGAAAGTTTTTTTTCAACACTAGCGGACCACTTTTTATTTTAATCACTAAACAAAGTAACTTACTACGCTAAAAATACTTTAAACTTCGAAATGTTCACCTTAAAATACCTTAAACAAGCTTAAATTACCAGAAATATATGAGATGAATTTCTACAATTTTTAAATTTCAACTGTATGTATTTTCATTTGTTTTCACTGCTTTGAAAAAAAAGTTGCCAAATCAGTTCTGTTAATGCGAAAAAATCATACTGAAAATGGTGAATTATTCCAACATAATTGACATAAATCGACAGTAGTGCAGTTGTTACCTAGGTTACCAGTTTTTCACGTAAACATCTACAGCGGATATCTAGGTAACCTACTACGACGGGCTGCGGCTACGTTCATTCATGATAATGTGATTCATTCATGATTAACAGTGTGATGAATATGGGGGTGGCGTGAGATGAATAATTGAGCAGTGGTTCAAGTTTTGCGTTTTGAAAAATGGTTTGTTTTACAAAAATCAGGATAAATCTAGCTAAGTTTACTAAATATACAATGCTGAACGATTCCATAAGAGCACGATAGCATATTTTGTTTATTTGTTCAATGATTTTGGGAAAATTTGGTGTTTATACCGTGCATTCTTCGTAAATATTGGCTTAATGAGATGAATAATGGAGCAGTTTCCCTAATTTAAAAAACAAGAAACTTGGATTCCTTATAATTTGAAGCCAAAAGACATTGAGCGTAGTTTTTCGCCTGTGAACACTCCAGCCTAGGACACTCCAGCTGCAAAAAAAAAGGATTTTCATCATCGTGTCGTGATGGGTGATGAAAATGGATTCATTACAGCGACCCAAAGACGAAAAATTCATGGGAAATTCCCCTAGAGAATAGAGGCGAAGTAATTGACAAAGAAGTCGCGTTTTTTCGTGCATTATGGGTACTGGTTGGATTAATTCAATAATTTTCAGATCCTCGGACATATCTTAAGGCCGGAAATTGATTTCCAGAGACCGAAAAATGGCATTTGCAGTGATTTTTGATTTTCGGAAAACTGTATAAAGCTCTAGAAAACGCTCACAATCCCTCAGATCTCGGGAATCAGTATCCGGTGACACTTTATAATTAGTGGTGGTGACTTCCGAATTATGGATATCTGGGGAAACATTATATACTCTGCAATATGGTTATTTTCGGAATCGCAATGACGTCCAAGGCTCATAAGACGGTCCCTATATAAAAGTGTGGTCAAAATTACCAAAATGCGAATTTCATATTCAGGATGTTTTGAGCACATGATTTTGTAGTATTTTATCTATATTTTCATAATTTTTGAATGAAATCTTGTTACAAAAATCGGTTCATTTTGAAAAATGCCTTCAAAGTTACCTATTTCAGAAACGGAGAAAAATAGTTCTTCTGAATATTTTGGAATATATAAAAACCTACTAAAGCTATCATGGTATGTTCACATATGACTGAAAGCTTATTAAATTAGTTTCCTAAAACAGGATGGGTAATGGATATCAACCGTACAGAGTCAATCGCAGGCCACATTGAAAATATGCGTAATTTTCATAATTTTGACCATTAAAAACTTTAAATGTAAGCACGTGTAAGCACAGCACCTGATAGTGTGTCTGAGAGCCCCACTTGTGCCCTTCAAGAATATGTGTTAAAAGTTTGCGGAAAATTTGCGTTTTGGTAGACAGAGATGTTTAAAAACATTCCATTTTTTTGCAATTTTTGAATTTTTGGGTGGTTAATCAACAAAGTTTTTCGTCTATTATAGCAATTTGGTTCAAAACACACTAAAAAACGTGAAATTATTAGATTAATTGGTTTATTAGAATATACGTTGTTTAAAACATATGTTAAAAGTTTGAGTAAAATTTGGGTTTTAGTAGAAAAAGATAATTTTGAATTTTTAATTTTTAATGTAATTTTTTCAAAATCGTTCAAAATCTGTCCACGTGGTATGTGGTTGGCCCCTTAAACAAATGGTTCAAGCTTTAATTTGGGCATTTTCTCGTCAGTTACAGCCGAAGTAGAAGCTGTGTACCGGATATGTCAACATACAGCATAAACAAATAGAGGTTTTCATGGTCGAACTCACTTACACAGCAGTCAGGTGTTTTATACACAAAATTGCATTGAGTTAACTGTCAATCTCACTATTACTCCCACGCCTAAACCCGCAATCTCACACATATTGTTATGCTCTTGAATCATGCGGCTCATATGTCTTTTATGGCTGACTGATTCTAGTTCATACCTTTGAGTCGGTCTGATTGCTTGTGTATGTGGAGGAAACAAAGTTTTATGTGTGCTTACAGTTCTGAAGTTTCATTCAAGTGTTTTACGAAGGTGCGAACAATGTCTTACGAGGAAGTTAATAAGATCTATTTAGTGAGTTTATTCATATAGCCTAGAACAGAAAATGTTATAAATGATTGCAATGAATTGATCAAGCACCATTTTAAAACAGTTTTTTACAAACAAGACCATAGAAAACTGTATCAACAATTGGTGGCTCCACAATCGAGATTTGCTAAACCGTTTTGTCTTCAGTAGTTTTGTTTGAATTGAATAGCTTTACAACTTTGCTGAAGAAACCATATCTCTTGGATGTTCCTATCAAAAGTTAGATTCGTGCGCCATCTCTGCGGACAAATCGCGAACTAACTCCCAAAGCCATAAGAAGCGTTTCACTATTATGTGCATCTTTGCTGAAAACAGTTATCGTTTATCTCGTTCCGCTAACGAGTTATTTACGTTTTTTCGAAAACACAAGATATTTGCCTCAGTTTACGTGGTTTATAGACAACCCCTTGTCAGTACAAAACTTTTCTTATATGTCATAATCATCTGCAGTGGAAAACCAACAATTTGGCACAAAAAAATGAATTTTGGCCGGAAATTTCAATTTTCCGACCATTGTGCAAGGGCCAAATGGTCGGCGTGCGACCAGACCGAACCAAACACCAAAAACATTATTTCGAGTAATCGGCGATCAAAGTTTAACCATCCCGTATGCTTTCTGCAAGTTGCTGCAGAGAAATTTTGTTATTATACCATTATAAACTGTTCAAATGTTTTCGTATTTTCATAAAAGATAGATTATCAGTTTAGAGCGGGGGCCTAGTGTGGTTGGTAACGTCTCCGTCAACCACGCTCGACGCCTGGGTTCGAATCCCACCGCCGACATAGGTGTCGATGGTTGTGAGGTGGCGTGATCCACTCACAACCAACCCAACTGGTCTAGATTCAATCCTAGCCGACACCGAGAGATTTTCTGAGGCGAAAAATCTCTGGGATCACGCCTTCCATCGCATGAGGAAGTAAAGCCGTTGGCGCCGGTCCGTTAATAAACGGGTCGTGAGTTAGGGTCCTGGGTGTGGAGTCGCCTCCCTGGGCGTCGGTGATTGGCCACAACAGTGGCGGAACTAGACCGACGGAAAATAAACGAGAATAAAAAAAAAAGATTATCAGTTTAAACATCCAATAGTGTTAAAAACTCAATTTTCAAAAAAATGGCGCTTGGTTCGGTCTGGTCGCACGCCGACCAAATATGGATGCTGGATACCATATTCAAACTCAAGTTGGTGATATCCGGTTTCAGGAGAACTGGATAATTTCGGTGCGCCTAATCGCCTCGGAAGTGCATCAAGTCTTCAGAGACATCAAAGAAATTTTCCCTGAAACAAACGCAGAATAAACGAACCCAGCGAGCAATTCCTCTTTGGTCTTCTGGCGCCCTTCCGAGGCGACTAGAGTCATCAAACTTCACAGGAGTTGCTAAAAAGCTACAATCTTTCGTTTTGCCTTTCATCTAGAAAGGTATAGCAATCACTGGAAAAACCAAAGGTATAAAAGTGCTCCAAAGGGTCGAATCTCGTAAATCAATCGACTTAGTTTGACGAGCTGAGCATTTTCTGTATGTGTGTGTGTATGTGTGTGTGTATGTAACGCTCTCCCAATCTCACTCGATTTTCTCAGAGATGACTGGACCGATCTTCATGAAATTAATTGCAAATGAGAAGTCTAGTTGCCCCATAAGACCATATTGAATTTCTTTGCAATCGGATTTTTGGTTTAGAGGTTATGTTTAAAAATGTGAAAATCACGAAACATCATTATCTCAGAAACAACTCAACCGATTTTAACAAAATTGGTTTTGAATGAACAAGCTACTTAAAAAACCCTTAACTTTTCAGTTTCATGAAGATTGAACGTGTGGTTCAGAAGTTGTTCAAAGAAACGTGTTCTGGAGAGTGTTTAATCTCCTTCATGTTTCTCAGAGATAGCTGTACCGATTTCCACAAAATCAGTGTCATTTGGAAGGTCTAATTACCCCATAAGTCCCTATTGATTTTTTTTTGCAATCGGACTATTACTTTGCTTGTTATGTTTAAAAATGTGAAATCCAGCTTTGAAAAGAAACATATTCCGAAGACTACTTAAACTCACTCACTTCGCTCAGAGATGGCTGAACCGATTTGCACGAAATTAGTATCAAATGAAAGGTCTAGCTGCCTCATAACACCCTATTGAATTTCAATGTAATCGGTTTGTTACTTTGTCTGTAATGTATCAAAATATGAAAATCACGAAACTTCATTATCTCAGAAAGTACACAACCGATTTGATCAATAGTATTATAAGATGAACGGGCTAGTTAAGGGTTAACTGATGAATTATGATTTAATACGTGGTTTCAAATTTTGGCTGCCCTATACGTTCCCATTTCATTTGATTATAATCGAACTAAGCAACCGTTATGTATTAAATTGTTAATAAAACAACGAAATTCTACTATCCCAAACATTACACGAATTATTTGAACATAACTAGTGTCATACGAAAGAGTCATCTCTCAAACTTACTAATAACAAACTTCGTAATAATTTGATATGTGGTTCAAAAGTAATGGAAAGAAAAGAAATTCAAAGGCTATTTAAAACTATACCTGCTTTGATCAATATATGTGGCCACAATATAATTTCAATGTAGTATCGTACCATCTGAATGTTCCAGGTCCCGGTATCACTCGTGATTGATTTGTTCGAAATTAAGAGTCATTTTATTTATTTCGCTATTTCTTGAGCATTTACATTACGTAAAATTTCATATATTATATTTCAATTAGAACGTCATTATTTTAAAATCAAATAAGTGAATACACATTTATTTGGTTGAAGCGTTCATGTAAATCTATTATTACAAATAATAAGTTTGAATAAGAAAGGCTGGGTTTGACCGATAGGTGGATTAATTTTGGGTTTTTCTTTAGTTTCAGCTCTAGGCGAAAATTTTGGTTTACTTTTGTCACACTATTCGGCTAAAAATTGGTTGATGAAATAATCCCCTATTTCAATATTTCTAGAACCGAGACTATGCCCAGAAACTGAACATCTGTGACTGATGCCATTTTAAAATCCAAGTAGTGGGTTCCAGTTTGCGGGAAGCTTACACACTTTTTACTTACCTACTATTATCAGGAGCTTGAGCTTGAGCTTGACGACCGCACATTTCGTAGTTGCTCCTCCGTGGTGGATCTGAGCTGGTGAAGTTGCACAGAGAATTACGTATATGGCAACTTGGAGTTAGTTTACCATCTTCAATGTACAATAATTCAGTAGTTTCCGCTTTGTATAGATCCATAACGGAACCGGCCACATCTATCCCTTTCCGACCGAGCCCACACAATTGTGTAAATAAAAAATAACGGGTAACAAAACCTAAATCGAAGCAATTCTTATTTAAAAACACTTGCTCGCTCCGGTTTTTTTATTTTTCGTAGTAGCTGCGATACTGACACTAGCGTTGTGAGCAATAAAACAATAAATAGGACGTTCAAAGTAGGGAAGGTTTTGTTTGAGTCACCTTCTACCTACGCAATTATATGAGTCCGGTCGGAAAGGGCTATACGATCGTTAAGCTGAAGAAGGAGATTGTAAGGAAGAAGGTGTCACAGTCGTTGTTGTCGGAAATCGAGTTTACCTCTGCATTTCCACGACTGCGACGAAAAGGTAGAGTTTGGTCACCGTGGTAACTGACAAACCGAACAATGTTGCGCGTGGAATGAACTGATTACGAAGGTAAGCGAAGGTATATACCGCGTAGTCGTTAGATTTAGCCCAATATTCATCGACCGAACGAAACCTACTCCAATTCGCAACAGGCCTCTATAAATGCAATGGGTGTGCAATCTCTGGTTGAACAGTCAGACCAAGATAGAGATTATTTCTTAATCTTTGCGACCGCGAAGAAGAGAGGTTTTTGTTATCTTGTCTCCGTGGTAATTGACGGAATCGAACGATGTTGCGCGCGAAGCTAGCTCATTTCAAAAAACAAACAAACAATTTCAAACACCGCGATCGTTTGCGAATGACGCGCGCAAAAATCATCTACCACCCGAAGCATTTAAATATCTATATCAATTTCTTCTAGCAATCTCGAATACTTTATACTTCCTCACTATTTTCATGGAAAAATTGCTTTTGTATAGTGCTTTTGTATCTTAGGCTGTTTTGAAAGCCCGTCTTCTTGCTTCAGACAATCCAACGTCACGCCCGCTGTTCTAACGCTGAATGAGATGTTATCAAGAGCCGCACAGTTCAGCTTAATCAGTTTTATTGGGCGACCATGCTCAAGCATAATACACCACAACTCATTGCGTTTCACTATATCGTACGTTGCTCTATAGTCTATAACAGACGATGTATCTACAAGTTTTTTTCTTGAAACTCCAGCTCCAAAACCGCCTTGGTATTTACCATCAAAGATTTTGAGAAAGGTTATACCTCTACAGTTGCTACAATCGAGTCTATGTCCCTTCTTATAGATCAGACAAATAGGTCCGTAGGTAGTTTCTTCTCAGATCATACCGTTAATTGCATTTTATAGCTGCTCGCTCACAACTTTGAATAGTTCGGTCTGTAAGCCGTCCGTACTGGCATTGTGTTTCTTTAGCTCTCTGCAAGCTTTTTTCACCTGATCCAAGGTTAACGGACCCACAGCTTGTTCATCCTCCCAATTTCTCTCCTGTTCCACTCGACGGCTTTTCTCACCGTTTAACACCGTTCGAAGTGTTGTTTCCCATACCTGGCCACCTGCGATTTGTCGGTAAGCAAGTTTCCTATCCTGTTGTAGGGCAA
The DNA here is from genome assembly GCF_029784165.1 of Wyeomyia smithii. Lineage (NCBI taxonomy): Eukaryota > Metazoa > Arthropoda > Insecta > Diptera > Culicidae > Wyeomyia > Wyeomyia smithii. The sequence goes on from NC_073696.1 coordinate 244,978,278, forward strand.
TATTCGGATTCCCGCTTATTCTTAAGCCCTTCTGTGACCGTTCCATTTTATGTGAGCGAAAGCCTCTAATGACGTGAAATAAGTGTGAGAAAATCGAGCGTGAATTTGGCGAGTAGTGATAAAAACGACTGTTGTACTGGTGCACTTACTCTACCTTGTTCTGAGGATGACCGATCAGCGTATTCTGGACTACACTGGGGTCTTTTGTTACGCGGGTTATTGTTATGCGGTTTTTTATACGCGACTTTTTCTACACGATTTTTTACAATAACGCGGATTATTTTTACGCGGTTTTTTTGAAATAACGCGGATTTTTTTCACGTGATTTGTAAGATTATTTTTACGCGGTATTAAATAAGTTTAGTATAAGTAAATCCAATCTAGTGAAAATCAATGACGATAGGATATTTTGTTTTATTCTTTTTTTATTCTGAATAATGCATATTTTCAATATATTATTATTAAAAGAATAGGCAATTTTCGTTGATTCGGGAAGAAGGAACAAAACTACATTAATAATTGTATAACGATACGAGTCAGGGTCGTTGCGATTAGCTTCCGATTAAGAAACGAAAGCTTAAACATGTGGCAAAATTATTATAAAAAGTTATTGTCATGTTCTTCAATGAATTTTCATTTTAGAAGCACTAAAAACTTATTTTGTGTGTTTCGTTACCATTTTATATCATTTTTCTAGTTTTTGTTTACTTACGTGCCATTATTTTTAATCGGATCTTATTATTGAATGGAGTTTTTTTACGCGATTTTTTGAAATTACGCGGTTTTTTATACGCGGATTTTTTCAACGCGGTACAACCAACCGCGTAAAAAAAGACCCCAGTGTACTTAAACTTCCTCATCTCAGAAATTTCAGTTTTCATTACCACTCTAGACTCTCTCTATCTATCTTTCTTTTTATATCTATCTTTTTCTGTATATCTATCTTTCTCTTTATCTATCTCTCTCTATCTATCTCTGTGTTTGTATCTATCTCTATCTCCATCTCTCTATCTATATATCCCTCTATCTATCTATTTCTCTCTTTATCTCTCTTTTTCTCTCTCTCCATCTCTTTCTCTCCCTTTTTACGTACTTTACTTTTATGGCGACAGATCATTAAGATCCTATACCGAATCCAGAATACATTTCCACAAAACTCGGTCTTGGGCTGCTACTCTCCAGTCTCCCCTTACACCCGCTGCTCTGGCATCCTCGTCGACAGCACACATCCAGCGCGTGAGCGGTCTGCCTCGAAATCGTCGGCCTCTATCCGGTTCTCTACTAAATATTATCTTTGCCGGTCGCTCATTCGTCATCCGTGCTACATGGCCAGCCCACTGTAACCTGCCGTGTTTCAGCAGCTTGACATTATCAGCGTGTTTGTATACTCCGTACAGCTCGTGATTCATGCGCCTGTGCCACATCCCGTTCTCTAGTTTACCTCCGAGTATTGATTGCAGGATTCTGTGCTCGAAAACCCCAAGCGCTCGTCGATCGGCCTCCTTCCACGTCCACGATTCATGTCCGTAGAGCGCCACCGGGAGGATCAGAGTCCTATAGAGCGCGAATTTCGTACGGATCTGTAGGCTACGGGACCTAAGCCCTATTCGCCGCCGCAATCCGCCTCTTCACCTCGCGGCTCACCTCGTTGTCACATGTCACGAGAGTACCAAGATAAATAAATTCGTCGACCACTTCGAAAGTATCCCCATCCATCTCCACCGCAGCACCAACACCCGTAGAACTACCACGCTCTCTGCCAGCCACCATGTACTTCGTTTTGGCAGTGTTTATGGTGAGTCCAATTCTCGCAGCTTCCCTTTTGAGAGCCGTAAAGGCCTCCTCAACTGCTCTACGGTTAACACCAAATATATCAATGTCGTCCGCAAAGCCCAGAAGCATGTGACACTTAGTGATGATGGTGCCGCTCCACTGCATACCTGCCCCTCGTATTGCACCACCTGACGCATGATGTGGAACCGTCAAGCGTCGCACGTAACAGTTTAATTAGTTTTGTTGGGAAACATGTTCTAGCATTATTCGCCAAAGCTCGTTGCGTTTCACTGCGTCGCACTGCAACGGCCTCAGTCGCTGGAACAGGATGCGGGAGAGGATTTTGTGAGCGGAATTAAGGAGGGTTATGCCTCGATAATTACTACAGTCGAGACTATGTCCCTTCTTGTAGATAGGGCATATGAGTCCTTCCAACCAGTCCATAGGTAGTTGTTCCTCAGACCATACCCTTATGATAATCTGGTGAATTGCACTACACAGCCGCTCGCTCCCAACTTTGAAAATTTCGGCCGGTAAACCGTTCCCGGCGGCTTTGTGGTTCTTTACCTCTTTGCAAGCATTCTTCACCTCGTCCAATGTTGGTGGGTCCAGAGCTTGTCCGTCCTCCCCAATTTCTATCCTGTTCCCTTCGACGACTCTCCTACCTTCCTCACCGTTCAACACCACTTCATAATGTTGCTTCCAACGCCTCTTCACCTGCGATTTATCGGTAATCAGGTTCCCCTCCCTGTCATTGCACATGGCAGGTACTGGCACGGCCCGGTACCTTATTCCGTTGATCGTTCTATAGAAGCTCCTCGTGTCGTGCCTGGTGAAGCAATTCTTCGCCTCCGCGAGGACGCGATCGTAGTGCTCACGTTTCTTACGGCGATGAAGCCTCTTTTCGGCATGTGACGTGTTACACGATTTGCTGCTAGTAACGTGTTGGCGTAGGCTTAGTTCGGGATGAGTCCATACAAGAATAAAAACTTTTTCACTTCGTTCTGGGTTGTAGATCCACAGCTTGTCCGTCCTCCCAATTTCTCTTCTGTCCCCCCGCGACGACTTCTTCACCTATTTCACCGTTCAACCACATTTCAAAGTGTTGGTTCCAATGCCTGATCTGGTTGTTAACAGTTTCCCTGTTTTTTTGTCTCCTTTTTCTTGTATAAAATATTTTCTTATGGGCCAAATTTTAAGATATCATCTGCCTTTTTATTACCTTCGAAATAATTTATCGGTACTTTCGGGCAGATAATTCTGGTGATGTTTGAAAGGAAAATGTCCAACCAAGTTTAAGACCATGGTTTTGCATCGTCAAAAAATTTACACACATTTGGATCTATACTCATCCGTATAGGGTGCCGCAAGGAAATACAGATGTGTAAACTTAAATGTTGGGTTAATTTCTGTATCTAATAATAGTGGATTTGGTTACGTTTACTTTCAAGTGATACAGCAGTACATCGGAATTTTTTTATTGCCAATTTGTGAAAAATATTCGCCAAAGAAGCGATTACGAAATTACTGCCCACCCAGATGACGCCGTCTTTCGATTTTTTACTTCATTTTCTCATATTATTAAGAAATATTTACTAACACTCATAATGAATACCAGACAAACCACACACAGGTGGCCTCAACAACATCCCAATCGTCTGTTAGTTTACCTGTGTTTCACAAATGAAAATGTAATATCTTTTGTTTCTCTTTGAAGTAAACCATACATTTTTGTGAGTGGCCCCTACAGCTTTTCTATGGTATATTGATTCAAATTGGATTCACATTGTGTAGTATAATATTTTGCATCTCAGTGAGATATATCGCACACACCTGTGCACTACAGGAATAAGGCGGACAAAACTCGGAAAAGGGACTGTCACAGATCTATTTCCCTATATTTTTTATAGAAAATAGACACTTCAACTCAAAACAGTAAGAAAAGTGAGGTATCGAGATGCAAAAAAGGAATATGATGAAAAATGCACTTCACTTTTCGAAAAAGTGAAACCGAAAAAAAAAATTTTGATCATAACAGAATGACTATTGAGTGTAAAAACTTTCTCTGGAAAACGTTTGATTATGTTGTATTATGAGTGTAAAAATGAAGATAAAGCTTAACAAAAAGGAGAAAAAAATATTATTTCCAACTTACTTAGTCGTCATCTTTTTACTCCCGGGCTGGGTCCTTGGCAGATTAGAGAATAAACCGGAAATAGATAGATAGAGACAGTAGAGATGGTCGGGTGGTTTGGCTTTTTTCGAACCCGTACCCGATTTTTTTTCGGTTGAAACCCGAACCCGACCCGAACGCGAATTTTTTTTTTTTTTATCAAACCCTAACCCGACCCGAAAATTTTATTTTGTGAAACCCAAACCCTACCCGAACGTGAGATTTATTTTTGGGCCGATTTTTTGTACCAATTTGAGGCTGCCCTGAAGCTTTGAGTCTCGAATGGAATTGAAATGTTAATGATTTTTATTGTTGCATGAAATAAGACATTATCATCTTATAAAAATGCTTATTTGATATGGTCGGGTTTCGGCTTTTCAGACCTAAACCTGACATTTTCAAACCCGGGCAGTTGTCCAAGGAGGGCTAGAGGGGGGGGGGGGGAGGTCAAAATCGGTAAAAATCAATCCACTTTAAATGCTGATCCACAAAAAAAAAACAAGCAACCATTTTGATCGACTATTTTTTATTTGACTGAAACTTTGCATAAATGGTTCTATAGGCGAAAGACGGTCATTCCGGATCCTTCGGAGGACAGAGGTCAATGAAAACTTAGATGATTTTGGTTCCCAATCCGCATTAATTCGAAAATCCACCTACAGATTTTTGAATTAAAGCGTAGTTTACAGTTCCAAGCGAAGTGAAAAATTTGACAAATGAAAAAACGAAAATTTTCGCTTACGAAATCTGTCATGAAAACCCGTTTGTGGAACACGCAGGTATTTCTCCAGCCTGTAGTTTACAGTTTTAGTGAAGCGAAATTCACGAGTTTACACTCCGAGAAAAATCCACAACCTTCGATTTTGCTGGATCGAATTTGTTCACAGTTCTAAGCGAAGTGAAATTTTTGCTGGTTGCATTTTTCACGAACGTTAAATAAATGAACAGTTTTTATGAGATTTTCACTTCACTTGGAACTTTAAATAGGGTTTAACGCGGTATCGCGTAACAAAAACCGCGTTAATTCAAAAATCCGCGTACAAAACCCGCGTAAATAGAAAATCCGCAAAAAAAAACTCGTAAAACGCGTAAAAAACCTAACTCTAATCTCAAAACTTGATGTCCCGGATTTTTGCTCGCATTCCACAAATGTTGGGACTACATTATTGAAAGACAATTATTCTATACAACTTTGTCGAAGACTTCTAATTTATACATTGCTTCTCAAAAATGAAACGTGATTAGAAAAAACAACCAATAGCATCTATGAATAGTTTCAGCGAAATCAAAAATGACATTTGAAAAAAAAAATATTAAAAGTGGGAAAGTTAATACGAAAATAAATGTTATTTCAAATCCATATTACCAACGACAGTTCAAATAACGCGAAATTTTCTAAACTCTTCTTGCACGTAAAACAAATGGTACAATTCTGATACACCTTTTTCGTACTGTTCCAATAACGACACATAACCCTAGCAGAGACATTCAAAAACCGAGCGGACGCCCGGTGGTTTTGCTGCTGGGAGCAACTTGCTGATTCCAAGCGTGTAACCGGGAAGGAAGACCCCCTAGTTCTGAAATCAATTTCGCTTCATTTACAGGTCCTTGATTTCTACCCCGCTGCGTGTAACATGTGTGTTGGATTTTTCCTATTTTTTTTTTTTTTTATTTAGGCTATTTAGGCTCAAACTTTACACTGCTCGCTCGAATTTTCTTTGTTTTTACGACTCAAAGTTCAATACCAGAAAGTTCAAATGAGAGAGATAAACTTTTCAACTGCAAGCAGGATCACTTCACCAATGGATTGGCATTATCGAGGGATTTTATACTCTAACAATCTGTATTATATACCGCAAGCGATGATCCCACGACAATGTTATTTTTTCCCCATTCAACAGCCTCGATATTGCACAAAACTCCCATCGCCCATAAATGTCGGAACATAAAGAGTTAGAGTAAATCCGCCCAACATAACACCTAGCGAGGTGTGCATAAAAAAAGGAGTACTTTACACCATCACCACAGAGCGGCGCCATCTGGCTTTGAGCAAGAGCATGCAAGCGTCACCTGCGAGGTACGTCATTATGACGGGTGAAAAAGCAATTTCCACAACTCATGTGGCAAGCGTCAGCCGGTTGCATGCGTTCCACTTGCCGCTAAATAGTCAGATGCGTGCGGCTTACCGTTATAATATTTATTCAAGTAATTATTCGCTAATGAGTATACTATGGAGCAATCCGTTTTTGTGCGATTTATGCCGTGCTACAAAATCTGACCTGTCGAACGGTCAGCTGCTGTTATCAGGATGTGCCACTTGAAGAAATTGTTGCTGTTGTTGTTGTTGTTGTTGTTGTTGTAGCACCTGTCCTAGTTACTGTTTTCATCCATGATTCAACCGAAATTGTGTCAGCCTGGGTGTGCGCTGCGCAGAAGTTGATTTTTTAATCAATTAGCAAATATTTATTTAATTGTATTCAATTGGAAGCCGATATTCAATTTCAATCGGTTTTACTGGTGGTTACGTGCGATTCGCCTATAATCCAACGAATTCAATTAGCAGTTGAAAAATCAATTCCCCCCGGCTTGTCATCGTTTCTTTGTTACATTTCGCTTGTTTGTACAAACGTACAAACATTTTGATTGGCACTAAAAAAAATAACACGGTGCGAAGCAATGTCAATTGGAACTTCTTTGACACCGTTTGTGCTTTGGAACAACGGCGCACGACAGAAGCTGAATCATAAATCACAAAATCGTATTTTTACGGCGAACGTTTTCCGCCCAGCGGTGTAATACGAGTCAACAGGTCAAGCCACAAGAATAAAATTTAAGAAGCAGGTACTCTGAGCAAAATCAAATCCACCTGTGTTTCAAATTGAAGGAAAAACACATTTTGTGATCTAAAGTTAATATTTTGTCCCAATCCCAAGCCACGGACACTCATAGAAAATAACTTCTTTCATTCCAATTAATTTTACTGATGTTACTTTTGACCGTCCCTTTTATATTTTTGTCGGGCATTGGACTTCAATCGAAAGCAATCAAAAGCTATTACCTATGGTTCTTTGACGTTAGAAGCGTTGGAAATTATTTGTTTGATTTCAATGAATAATGAAACTAAATTAAACCGAAGTGACAGTCAAATAATGCTATAAAGAAATTTAATACATTATTAGAAATCTAAACTTATAACAGGTCAAAACACAGTCAAAGCACACGGTCCGTTGCGTGAATCAATCAATTCAGATTTAATGAATAACAAGTTACAGCGAATCAATAATAAGCGTACCATATCATTACACTCTGACATGTGCTACCTAATTTACTTTAATGAATAAAATTATTACTATAAATTGTAACAATACGAAGGTAGACTTCGATATATTCCAATTAACATTGTCACCTAAACCGCGTTATCGCTTATCATAATATATCTTAGTTAATTCTCAGAGCCGATGTCAAATGCTCATCCTGCATACAAACAATGCCAATAAAGTTGAATGATTAGTTTTCAATTATTGCAGGTACATGGACTAGGCAGCTCACTCATATTCTATCCAGCATCCGATTGTGCATCCGACCAACATGAAAACCACAATGGCAGATAACGGAGACGATTGTTGGTTGATGCCTGGTCAGACTCATAAATTCATCAGTGACCGACTATCAATCACACTCTGTTTAATATTGATATCGAAAATTTACATCTGCTAAAGTGACTTACAAATGCAATCTATATCCAAATAAAGTGGCTGGATCATCGTCTCCCCCTCTTTCCTTCACGCTTAGGTGAACACTGTCTGTCGTAGTAGTGAGACGAAATTCGATCGTCACAGAATTCAACAAACTCCGATAAACATAAAATATTCACCCTCTAGCCCACAACCCTAGCGTAGTCTTCTCTACCACCTCCGTCGTGACTACTTGCTTCAGTTGATGCATTGATTGTAAGGTGAACACAAATATTTACTGTTTCTGTCGGGGTGAGCGTATTCGAACCGAGTTGAATTCTGCGGAGCAAAAACAGTCGATAAATCATCCTTCGATCAGTCTGCTCTACTCGGCTTCCGTCCTGTCGACGGTCCCATTGGTCAATCAACCCTCTATCCATCCAATGTTACGGTAGCAAGACACAGAGAAGAAAGGCAGAAGCTCGAGACGACGCATTCATCTGCAGTGTTGTGTGATGTCATGTCCACTTCTTCGCCGACGAAAGCTTTCGCCCGCTGATAAGGAGAAGATGAATGAGATTGCACTGACAGGAGTGTCTCAGATGCGGCGTAATACTGTCGCAAGATGAACTTCTTTGACACCGAAAGAAAGAATCGTTATTGATGATCCCACGCCGGTGGCAAATCCCCGAGGGAGCCAATTTAAAGCCATAGCTTTGTGATTATAGAGCAAAATTGGAGCCGTTTACTCAACAGTTGATGTGTGCTGTCTGGCTGACGGCATTCCAAACCTGGGAATTATTAGGGCATAAAGTGTATTTTCAGGTTAAATATGCAGCCATTCTTTACAAAAAAAGATCCATATAAATTTTTTTACTTCGATCATACTCAAAATCGCTATGATTGTTCTTTATAGAAAAGATAGACTCGTATTTTTGTGATTGGCCCTTAAGATTACACTTTCTGTAACAGAGTAATAAATCTATTTTTACCGAAATTTTCAATTTAAAAAAAATTGAATCTTTTCTAAGGTCTCAAACCAAGATACGGGAAACTCTGCCGTTTGATATTTTTGCATTGCAGTAGCATTGTCCAATAAAGATGCATGGTGATTTTGGTGGACTTTGAAGATTAAAAAAATCTATCTTCAAAATAATAATATAACTCATCATATACTGTCTGGGGAATTTGATATTTTATGTAAAACTTTCTGAAGAATCCAAACCAAACCAATGTGATCTAATGGGTCTCAATCTCTCCAAAATGAAAAAAAAAATTTTAATAATACAGTGGCGTACCTCAGGGAGGAAGGGTGTGGCTTTTTGATAAAGAGGTCATTTTATGATATCAGTTCTTAATGTAGACTCACGACTGCTGGTTCAAAAGGGTTTTCTTCAAAAATGTGACTGATGGATCAAATTTTCTATTTTAGAAAAACGGATTCTTTGATGTCAATGCACATGGTCCAATACGACAAAAAGTGAAACTTAATTCAATAGTGCCTTTCATCTTCATCATGTATGAATGATCCGCATAATCGCAAATTGTCGAAAAGTATGAAAAGTTTACTATAATCAAAATAAAAAAATTACCTTTTTTTGTTAAGAGATAAAAGAATAAATTATTCAACAAAGTTGTATAAGATTCAAAAATATGAAACTTGATTGAACAAATAAAAATCCTATCTCCTTTCGGTACAAAGTTATAAAGTATATTACATGGAACTTACTTAAAAGTTAGTTTTTTGTACTTTTCTTTTGTTAGTTGCATTTTACACGAAAGAATTGTACGGAGGTTTATTCGGCCAAGTTTTAGAACGTGCAAAAATATGCAACTTTGCTGAACAAACAAAATTCCTATCTTCATTGGGTACAGAGTTACAGCGTATATTCTATGAAAGTTACTTGAAAGTTAGTTTTTTGTACTTAACTTTTGTAAGTTACATTTTACAAGAAAACGTTGTTCTAAAGAAGCATTTGGGCATACAAATCACACGTTTTTGTTGCAGACCACACATCTCCAGGATTTTTCCTTACAAAGTTATAGCTTATTTCAGCATATTTTTTCGATAACTTTAACAACGTATAGAATAAAGATTAGGTTGATTGGGACAGATGAAACTTATAACAGTTCTGAGCACTCGACCTAAACTTCGAGGAAAAGTATTAACATCATGATTCTACTTGCCCCTTATTTTATACGTTCTTAAAGTTATCGAAAACATAAGCTGAAACATGTTATAACTTTGTAAGGAAAAGTCTTCGAGATATGTGGCCTTCAACAAAAACGTGTGTTTTGTATGCCCAAATGCTTCTTTAGAACAACGTTTTCTTGTTAAATGTAACTAACAAAAGTTAAGCACAAAAAACTAACTTTTAAGTAAATTTTACAGAAAATACACTGTAACTCTGTACTCAATGAAGATAGTAATTTTATTTGTTCAGCAAAGATTCATATTTTCGCACGTTCTAAAACTTTGCCGAATTAACTATTCCCCTATCTCTTAACACAGAAAAGTTAGTATTCTTGATATATGAAAACCTACTGTAAGATATGCTCACATTACTCTTATATGGGTGGATTGGGACAAATGGAACCTAAAGGAGTTTATAGTACTTCAGCTAAACTTCAAGAAAAAGTATTGACATCATGATTCCACTTATCCCTTTTTAACCTATACGTTTTTGAAATTATCGAAAAGTGCTACGAGGCCAGCCCACTGTAACCTGCCGTGTTTCATCAGCTTGACAATATCAGCGTGATTGTATACTTCGTACGACTCGTGATTCATGCATCTGCGCCATACTCTAGTTTCTAGTTTGCCCCCCGAGTACTGATCGCAGGATTTTACGCTTGAAGACCCCAAGCGCGCGTCGATCGGCCTCCTCCCACGTCCACGATTTATGTCCGTAGAGCGCCACCGGGTGAATCAAAGTCCTACAGAGTGCAAATTCCGCACGCATCTTTAGGCTACGGGATCTAAGCAAGCTACGCAATCCCTAATAAGCCCAATTCGCTGCCGCAATCCATCTCTTCACCTCGCGGTTCACCTTGTTGTCACATGTCACAAGAGTACCAAGATAAACAAAATTGTTGACCACTTCGGAAGTATCCCCATCCATCTAAATCGCAACACCAACACCCGCAGAACTACCACGCTTTCTGCCGACCACCATGTAATTTGTTTTGGCAGTGTTTATGGTAAGTCCAATTCTCGCAGCTTTCCGTTTGAGAGCCGTTAAGGCCTTTTGAACAGTTCCACGGTTAACACTAATTATATCATTGTCGTCCGCGAAGCCTACAAGCATATGGGATTTCGTAATGATGGTGCTGCTCCTCTTTACACCTGCACACCTTCACATCTAACGTCAAAAACGCGTCAGAAAATTAGCCAGCTGTCCTGACGCATGATGTGAAACCGTCAAGCGTCGCACGTAGCAGTTTAATTAGTTTTGTTGGAAAAACATGCTCTAGCATTATTTGCCACAGCTCGTTGCGTTTCACTATATCTATCGTACGCCGCCTTAAAGTTAATAAACATATGATGTGTCTGCAAATTGTGTCGAAACTTGTCGAGGATCTGTCTCAAGGTGAACTTTTGGTCCGTTATAGATTGTCCCACTCGAAAACCGCATTGGTATTCTCCAACAAAGGCTTCCTGCAACGGCCTCAGTCACTAGAACAGGATACAGGAGAGAATTTTGTAAGCGGAAGGATGCTTATGCCTCGATAATTGCTACCGTCGAGTCTATATCTCTTCTTGTAGATAAGGCATATGAGTCCTTCCAGCCAGTCCATAGGTAGTTGTTACTCAGACTATACCCTTAGGATAATCTGGTGAGTTGCACTACATAGCCGCTCGCTCTCGACTTTGAAAAGTTCGGCCGGTACGCCGTCCTTCGCAGCGGCTTTGTGGTTCTTTAGTTTTTTACATGCATTCTTCACCTCGTCCAATTTTGGTGGGGCTACAGCTTGTCCATCCTTCCCAATTTAGCCCTGTTCCCCTCGACGACTCTCCTACCTTCCTGACCGTTCAACACCACTTCAAAATGTTGCTTCCAACGCCTGGCCACCTGCGATTCATCGGTAATCAGGTTCTCCTCCCTGCTATTACACATGGCAGAGACTGGCACGGTACGGTTCCTGATTCCGTTGATCGTTCTATAGAAGCTCCTCGTTTCGTGCCTGGTAAAGCAATTTTCCGCCTAGGCGAGGACGCGGTCGTAGTTCTCATGTTTCTTATGGCGGTGAAGCCTATTTTCGGCAGCACTTGCCACTCGGTATTTCTCCCGCATCTGACGCGTCACACGATTAGCTGCTTCTAACGTGTTGGCGTAGGCTCGGTTCTTCTCTACCGTCACCTTTAGTTATTCGAACCACCCACTACGCGTGGTTTCCAGTGTCATGCCCATCACTCCTCCCGCTGTTTCTCTGACCGCATCATGGATGTGCTTCCACTGCTTCCTCTGATAGCCTCTGGATGTCCAGACGTATCTTCTTCGCCGATCTCGATTTCAATACGTTGGACAACCGAGTGCGAATCTTGCCAGCCACGAGATAGTGATCCGAGTCGATGTTACGCCCTCGAAAGGACCGCAATCTAGGTATGATGTCTGAAAAGTGCCGGCCGTCGATTAGCATGTGGTCGAACTGTGAGCAGGCCTCTCCATTGGGGTGTCACCAGGTGTGCTTCCCCGTGGCTTTGTGGTTAGCAGAGTAGGCAGTGTGACTTTGCACGCGTATTCAAGTGAGTTTTAAAACTTGCTTGCACATTTATTTTCGGTTTGCACGTAAACCCTACTAACAGTGCATTACACTTGAGTTAGATTTGAGTTTAAATCCTGCATAACAACAATTGCATAAAAATCGAATTGCGATGAAATTCGCGTCGCGTCTGCTGCAACAGTTTGTTGCATTGTCCTTTGAAAACATAAATTCGATCGAAAAACAAAACTCATCGCGTCACATCATCGCCTGCATCGTTGGGTACATCGTGCACTGCATGCATTGCACGCATTTAAACTCAATCGATCAGAGTGTGCGGTGCAAAAAAAACTCAAACTACCGAGAGGAAGCAGATTCAGATTTGATTCAAATCTGGTAAAGTGTTACTCAGTTCAACTTTGCACGAGTTCATGCCATCACTGGTGGTTAGCGATGTCGGTCGACGAGCCAGGGATCGTCTAACTACTCAGAGCTGTGCAAAAAATCTTCGTGCGTCTCGCAGATTTTTGTGCACGTCTCCAATATTTGGAAGAAGTAAGAGACGAAGGAGAAAGAGATTTTTTATCTGAGAGTCAGGGATCGGGTGCTACTCATTTTTTTGCGTGCAAACACATGTCGTTGGGAGACTGCACACTAATTTCTAAAGAGACGAGTAGGAGCAGTTCGGATTGCACTGTACATTCGTTCCCAAAGAGACGAGTTAGTGCAGGTAGCATGTCACAGCACCTTTCATCTGTCTCGTGCCGGAGATGTCTCTGTGTAATTATGTACAATGGAAGCGTTCGAAACTTGCAATGAGGGCTGCATTTGAATCTTATACGAGCCAGCAGGAAGACGCAAACGGACAAACTTTTCACACATCGCCGGCATAATCAGGGATGCCACTAAAATTTTAAAATAATCTGGGGGAATGCTAAAAATGAAACCGGAAAAAACTGGATCCTGAATATAGTTGAAACCTTATGCGTAAATGTTTTATATGTTTGTGCTTAAAATGGATTGATTATGAATAAATGATTGAATCGAGTGTCAGTTTCGCATACAGGGATAATACACTACAGAAATGACAAAGCTCTCACAATCGCATTATATATATTTGCGCCTAGGTACGCCTTATTTGTTTACAGAATTTTTTTGAACGTAAACGTTTTGTGATTGTTTGCTTTTGTCTGCAATTCCATCAATTTTCCATCAATTTGATTGATATTAGCTTTATAAAAATACATGGATAAATCTTTTACACAACTAATAGAATTTTTGGAAATCATCAGCTCATAAGGCGTCGTACACAAATTACGTAACGCATGAAGGGAGGGTAAAGTCTGCGTTACTTATTGTTACATAGGCGGGAGGGGAGGGGGTAGTTGAGACCGTTACGTAACTGTGATGTTTGCTCAAAATTGCAAATTTGAGGGGGAGGTCAGGTTGTCCAGCGTTACATAATTTTAGGGGGGGAGTAATGTCGAACGCTACTTATCGTTACATAGGGGGGAGGGGGTTTGTAATCTTGTAATCTTGTAATCTGTTTTAGCGTTACGTAATTTGTATACGACGCCTAAGTTTTTCATTCTGAAAAAAATTCAAAATAGACAAAAGCAATTGAAACTTGTGCTTTGAACTCTAAATAAAACTGGCAAACATATATAAAAATTGGAAAATTTTGGGATTCAACTGTGTGACTGGATCAATTGGGAAACATACGGGCAAGATGTTTACGTCAGGTGACAACCTCCACTTCAATGTGAGATTCAGAGTTTTCGATCAAAAGAAATAAGATGCAACATGCTGGGTTCATTAATTCATTTTTTATTTCTCTTGGTAGAAAAAACGAAATAAACCAAACGAAAAAGTTCATCTGAACCAATTCAAATCCACCACCATATCTACAATATATAATTTGCTAAAACTGTACTGCCGGTAACCGCAAGTCAGTCACATCTGTAATTTTGTCTATTTTGAGTTAGCATCGTATTTTGGCCTAGCTTTGAGTATATTCTCAGATGTACCGATAAAAAATAGTAGTTTGTTCAACAAAAGTGGAAATCAATACCAAGTCGAATTGTCACATTAGGCAAAGTAACCGAAATTCAGTCCCGATTTACAAAAAAAAACATGCATAATACAACAGTAAAATGAATGGGGAGTAAAAAAGAGTTCGATACGACCGTTTAGATGAAAATAAGTTATCTAGTTATAATTATCAATTATTCGGATTATTTTATAGTTTAAATTGGTGATGAATTTATGTGGAGCAATTTTCTGCTAATACGAATTCAAGTCAATTTTTTTTCTTGGTTCGCTTCTTCGTAGATCTATCCGCAAAATCTTGAGTATCGAAAAAACTTCCATCAGAATCCAGGGAATCGTTCCGAGAAATCTCCAAAGCTGATGCTCGAACCTCAAATGGATTTGGATCATCTTGACATTTGTTGTCGGATGAACCAACTGCAGTCCCGGCTTCAGTTTCTTTATCCGAGTCCTCACCGGATAAGCTTTCATCGGTTCCGTACATCATGAGATTTTCCAACGTCGACATTTCTTAAAAGGTTTTCATGGACTTCCTAACAGCGAATGATTGACAGCTTTCCTCGGCAACGAATAACAACACGTCAACACGCACTATAGTTTCAACATGGCAATGTGACTGACTTGCGGTTACTTTCCTCTTCGGTGTAGAATGTAACGGCAAGTCAGTCACACTCAAGGTTTTTATCATAAAATCAATTATATCAATGGTTTTTACAACGTGATTAGTGCAGGCTAGTATGCAAACTGTATTTTAGCATGAATATTGTCAAAATAATTTATCTTAAATAAGTGATAACTGAGCGTGAATGAAATATCTTTCGAAGCTGTTTTCTCGTTTTAACATTTTTACACATGAGACTGACTTGCGGTTACCGGCAGTGTAGCTGATGGAATAGTTCGGCGTTCAGTTTGATAAACAAAATATTTGACAATGAAGTTTCGCGCAATCGGGTCCTCAGCTTGGATAAAACGAATGCCAATGTGCTGAATGCCCTTTCAGCGGAAACTTGTGTGGCTGGTGTAGAGAGAACAACTGATGCCAATAAATATAAATCCGGTTTTCCTTGCTTTTGGTCGTACCAAAAGTCCAAGATAGACTGCTCCTTTTCCAATTTAAGGCGCGGTAAGCGACTTAGATCCTCCAATTCATCAAACAAACAGGTGTCCATGTTGCTATTCTGTGAAACTTCATGTGAACGTAAGAAATCTTCCAATATGTCATCATTAGAACTTAATCCTTCCATGAGCTCTTCATCGGTTAAACTTTTTGATCCGCCGTGACCAAGACTCTGAATAATCCGCCATGTTTGTTTCAAGTGTTCCTGTGAATTTTAACGTTTTAGATAAGGTACACGCTTTACATTATTCTAGCTTCAATATTCATACTCACCAAGGCACATTGGCGTTGTTCATCAGAAATCAAAGGACTGGTCCGGTAATTTATGCGTTGGTCGAGGAAAATTGCTGCCAGAAATGCTTTGTTGTCTATGAGAGCCGGTTCTCGATTTTCCATGTTCATCAACAGTTGCTTGGACAGTGGATTGTCCTTTTTCTCCAATAGAAACTTGCAGCGAATCCAAAGCAAATAAAAATCACCGAACGTGAGTTGGGATGATTGAAGGGCTACCGTCAGTTCTGACATGGGTTTAAAACCATCGACAAAACTATCAATAAAAGTCCATGTTTCTTTAGGTAGGGTACATTCCTTATCATTTTTGGTAATCGAGCAAATGAAATCTTGTTGAGATTTCAAGGATAACGTCATGTCGTACCATTAATTCCAACGCGTTTCGCAGCTAATTTTGGAAATTCTTTGTTGTTCAGCTTAAACAAGTTCTTGAATGGCATTTTTCTCAGTTTCTTCACGAATGCCTGAGTGGAATTCAGATGCTTCCTTAGCTTCCCTTCTTTAATAGTGTCAGAAACGGCTAACACTGCACAGCGTACTCCACTGAATATTGGTGTCATTTTATTCATAACACTGAACTCGTGATAAGATTCATCGAAACCACCAGACTCATGATCATTAGTATCATCGACCTTCTCCCCATCATCGTCGCTATCATCGGAAACAGTGGCGTTTCTGCGGAGATTTCATTTGTTACAATTGTGAGAAAGTCATATACCGGTCGGATTCGGTTATATATAAACTCTAACATATGATTCGAATATACATGTTTTTAGACTCGATTATGTTCAGCGGAAAAAAATATATTTTTTCTATTTTAAATATGTGCTAAAATGTCGTGAGCGAACGTCCATAAAATCTAACGTTCGAGAAGAAAGGAAGAGCGGGGAGGTCTCTGACAAAGCGTAGCAACTCATGCTGAAAATTTTATATTCGAAAGGAGAAGCTGTCAAAAATAGTTATTTTTGTGCTGCATGATTAATGGACGTTCCATAATTAATTCATAAAAAAAAATGAAAAATAAATAAATAATCTAAAAGAAAAATATATAAAAAATAAAATAATAAGTAATATGAAAAAAATATAAATTAAAACAAATTAATAAAAATAAAATTAAAATTTAAACAAAATTCAAATATATATTAGACACGTCAAAATGTTTGTGGTTCTTACAACAAAACAATTTTACATTTTTTAATGAATAGTTTCGGGTAAGCTGTTACCCATCTGCAGTCAATGTCCAACGGTTGGAGATCGCCTTGTGAATGGGTAACAGCTAACCCAAAACCGGTTGGAGAAAAAGTTGAATTGTTTTGTTATAAGAACCGTAATGGTTTTTTTTTCCTCATCTATAGTTTATTTGTCACGGCACAAATACAATTCAATGTTTAACGGCGCCAATTATATCTGGTAGCTTACTTTCTAAAGTATCTTAATAACTAAAAGCAAATTTTTTATCCTCGCTGCCGACTACGAGCTGAAACTAAATCTAACTTAAGCTAGAATGTTTTGCATGAAAAGCACTGAATAGTTGTTTGATGGTTTTCCATCGCCATAGGTAAGCAGCATATTGAATATGTTCCGCTGCTGGGCCAAGATATTACGGACTGGCATATTGGGTTGTCTCCCTCGGGGCCTGAGAGTATCGTGCGGGTCTAGTTGCTGTTGCCGGATCCGGGGTCTTAACGTGTTCTTGTCGTTTGGTTGGATGTAGGTGGAAGGGGATAGGACTAAACTGGGGCGTGGATGGATTTCAGGAAAACGTATATAAGGGACATGTAGGATAGGTCACGGCTCGCCAAGACATCACGAACAGGAACAGCCGGCTGCCTACCTTCGGCCTGCAGGGAAGCTACTAATCTAGACCTGGCGTCACGGTGTACAGGGCATGACCAAACAACGTGCTCTATGTCGTGATAACCTTCACCACAGGCACAGATACCACTCTCCCCGAGCCCAACACGACGGAGATGCGCGTCAAATCTATAGTGATTGGACATAAGCCGGGACATCACGCAAATGAAATCCCGACCTACATCCAACCCCTTGAACCACGGGTTCCCCCTTGGTCCAAGAATTTTGCCAACTGATGATCGTATTCTGACGTACAAATGCGAAAAATTCATTAAAGGCAATTGGTCTTTCATAAATATCACCGTTTGTTGCGCCCACCTTAGCCAAAAAGTCCGCTTTCTCATTACCCGGTATCGAGCAGTGAGAAGGGACCCACGCTAAGGTAATCTGAGTAGATTTTTCGGATAAAGCACTCAGATGTTCCCGTATTTTCCCCAGGAAATACGGAGAGTGCTTAACATCTTTCATCGATCGGAGAGCCTCAATGGAACTGAGACTGTCCGTAAAGATGAAATAATGGTCCGTGGGCATTTTTTCGATAATCCCTAGGGTGTACTGAATTGCAGCTAATTCTGCGACGTAAACAGAAGCAAAACACAAACAAAAGTAAACAGAAGGATTATCGAGCTTATGGGAGACGGTTAAATTGTTATTGAAGATACCGAAGCCAGTGGACCCATCAAGAAATGATCCGTCAGTGTAGTACATATTGTCGCAGTTGATGTTTCGATATTTATTGGAAAAAATTTTGGGGATCTGCTGCACGCGTAAATGATCCGGGATTCCACGAGTTTCTTCTATCATGGATGTATCGAAAAACACAGTAGAATCAGAAGTATTTGATAAGTCGACACGATTTGGAATATTCGAAGAAGGGTTAATATTTTGGGACATGTGATTGAAATACAATGTCATAAAACGGGTTTGAGAATTAAGTTCGATTAACCTTTCAAAATTTTCAATCACGGGACGGTTCAAGACCTCACATTTGATAAGAATACGAGAAGACAGGCTCCAGAAGCGGTTTTTCAATGGTAGTACTCCAGCTAAGACCTCCAAACTCATCGTATGGGTCGACTGCATGCAACCCAAGGCGATACGCAAACAACGATATTGTATTCGCTCCAGTTTGATCAAATGTGTGTTTGCTGCGGAGCGGAAGCAGAAACACCCGTATTCAATAACAGACAATATCGTTGTTTGGTAAAGCCTTATAAGGTCTCCTGGGTGGGCTCCCCACCATTGTCCGGTTATTGTACGAAGAAAATTCACTCTTTGTTGACATTTTTTCATCAGATACCTCACGTGACAACTCCAGGTGCCTTTAGAGTCGAACCAGATACCAAGATATTTGTGTACCAAAACCTGAGAAATCGTTTTACCCATTAATTGTGTTTGAAGCTGAGCAGGTTCATGCTTCCTAGAAAAAACTACTATCTCAGTCTTCTCCGGAGAGAATTCGATACCTAGCTGTAAAGCCCAAGCAGACAAATTGTCCAAGGTATCTTGCAATGGTCCTTGCAAATCGGCAGCTTTGGCTCCTGTAACAGAGATTACACTGTCGTCTGCAAGTTGTCTTATCGTGCATGAGTTTGCCAGACATTCGTCGATGTCATTTACATAAAAGTTGTAAAGAAGGGGGCTTAAACATGAGCCCTGGGGAAGACCCATGTAGCTAATGCGAAAAGTTGCCAAATCGCCGTGCGTAAAATGCATGTGCTTTTCGGACAACAAATTGTGCAAAAAATTGTTCAAAATTGGAGAAAATCCTTGTCGGTGAAGTTTACCCGAAAGAATGTCAATAGAAACGGAATCAAAAGCCCCCTTAATGTCCAAGAACGCAGACGCCATTTGTTCTTTGCGAGCATACGCCAACTGAATATCTGTTGAAAGCAACGCAAGACAATCATTCGTCCCTTTGGCACGGCGGAAGCCAAATTGAGTATCTGATAGTAGACCATTTGATTCGACCCAATGGTCTAAACGACGGAGTATCATTTTTTTCCATCAATTTCCGGATACAGGATAGCATTGCAATCGGCCTATAAGAGTTGTGATCAGAAGCTGGTTTCCCTGGTTTTTGGATGGCGATCACCTTCACTTGCCTCCAATCCTGCGGTACAATATTTTGGTCCAGGAACTTATTGAACAAGTTCAACAAGCGCCTCTTGGCATTGCCGGGTAGATTCTTCAACAAGTTGAATTTGATTCTATCTAACCCAGGCGCGTTATTGTTACAGGACAGGAGGGCAACTGAAAATTCTGCCATCGTAAAAGGTGATTCAATCGCGTCGTGGCCCGGAGACGCATCGCGAACAATGTTTTGCTCAGGAACAGAGTCCGGACATACTTTCCTGGCAAAATCAAATATCCACCTACTTGAAGACTCCTCGCTTTCGTTGACCGTTACGCGATTCCGCATTCTTCGGGCTGTGTTCCAAAGAGTGCTCATTGATGTCTCCCTCGACGTCTCGTTTACGAACCGACGCCAATATCCGCGTTTCTTTGCCTTAGTCAAGCTTTTAAACTTGGTATCAAGCTCCGAATAACGTTTAAAGTCGTCGGCATCGTCTGTATCCCGGAAGGTCAGATACGCGTCGGATCTTTGCGTGTAAACATCGGAGCACTCTTGGTCCCACCACGGAGTGGGAGGCCGTTTTTTGATCGTTACGCCGGGATATTTCTTTGTTTGGGCTTGCAACGCGGCGTCGAGAATCAAGCCCGCGAGGAGGTTGTATTCTTCAAGTGGTGGATGATGTTGAATCGACTCGACCGCTTTTGAAATCATTTCCTCGTATAACTTCCAATCGACATTCCGTGTGAGGTCATACGGAATGTCAATTGGTCGCATGCGAGTTGACCCGTTATTAATTGAAATAAGAATAGGCAAATGGTCGCTACCGTGAGGATCAAGGATTACCTTCCATGTGCAATCCAACAACCGTAATGGTTGTATAAGAAATATTCATTAGTTCTTGCGTTGTATCCAAAACAAAATTAAAAGGGAAAATTAAAAATAAATAGAACAAATTAAAAACAAATAAATGAATGAAAAAAAATATTTGAAATAATTAAATTACTAAGAAATAAATTTATGAAAAAAATACATATTGTTTAACCTTAAAACCAAGTTGCCGTTAAGAATTAAAAGTAACCAAACTATTATACACTGGTCAAAATTTTTCTCTACGTCTGACTGCATTTACCTCTGACTTCAGAAAAAAAAATCTTTCTATTTTTTCAAAAACAATAAAACATTCATGCAAAATGAACAAAAAAAAATCTGATTCGATTATATATAGTGAAAAAAATTTGAGGCTATGTATGATCGAGTCCGACTTGTACAACTTATACTTACGGATCCTGAATGTTCTCCTCCTCGATTAAATTGAATACTAGCAACTGCTTGGCCGCTAGTCGCTTACTCGTTGCCACCATGTTTGATCCGTTGTCCGTTGTATTGGTGTATATTTGCGAAAGACTCATATTGTAGGATGACAGAGTTTCAAGAACCACTTTTTCTATGTGCTCTGCTGTATGCCGATTTTTCAACTCAACCATCGCTAGAGTTCGGATCTTGAGGACGTTTTTGTCAACGAACTGTACGTTAATGCAGAGGACATCCCGATGCAACCTTGATGCGATGTCCAGTTTAAGACACATCATTTTTCCACTCACTTCGCTCGTGATCCGGTTCCTCAATCTGTGAGAAACATCAGCCAGAATCGGCTTGATTGATCGAGATGTGATATGTTCCACTCCTTGGCCAAATTTTTCCATTAAACCTTTTTCGATCGGATTTAATATTCTTCGGAGGGCTGGACAATTGAGTATTTTCAAAGGCACGCCATTTACAGTAACTAATTCCACCAGCGACTTAGTGTACATTTTATTGTTTAGTTTCACTGAATTTTTTTTGTTACCAGTTGCAATGCTCTGTTCTTCATCCTCCTCGTTGTCGGTGAGCAACCCGATTTTCTTAGATATTTCTTTATGCTTGCTTTGATAATGCCGTATGTAGGTGAAATTGCGAAGAGATTTCACTGATTTGTCACATATTTTGCATGTAGCTAGTCTTTTTTCACCATCAACAATAAATAAATCCACGTCGGACTTTCGCTTTTTATTCTGGCTCTGTTCCGCCATGACTTTTCACCACAACAAAGAGATCAGAAATGCCTAGCCACTGCCTTTCCTAAGAGCAAGCGCAAGTTGCCATTTGCGTTTTTTTTTTTACAACGCTGGCCGTTGCTATTTCGGATAGCAACCGATTTTCGCACCGGTCGTTGCTAATGGGGATTACCAATTCCACTATTTCTTTTTCACACCGGCAGTTTCTGGAGACCGTCACTAGCCAGCGTTGGCAAAATGTTTGTTTGTGATGTATTTCGCATATCTTTTTCGGATTTAGTAATAACCAACTTATCCGTCAGTCAATCGTTTCCGGAATGAGCTACGTTCTTTCTACTTCATAAAATGTTTCCTCCATTTCACGAAACTTTGTTTCCGTTTTCCCAAGTTATCGATAGCATAATTCTTTTGCAGGTTTTTTTTACTTGTGCGTACATGGATTTTTTCATCCTCATATGTTTATTTAAAGTAATTCCGCAAAACTGGGCACGTCCCGCAACGTTGGCTTAAATGACGATTCTACTGAAAGCTGGAGATCTGTCATTAGTTGTATTCTGTATTTCATGCTGTCTCCCACAGTTCCCACAGTTCCCACAGTTTGCTATTAATATTTGAAAATTTGCCGCCAAAAAAAAACTTAAATATAGAACGCGTAAATTGTTTTCGAGTGTTTGGTTGATTCTAGTGATAGAGAAAATGATTTCGCAGAACAAATTTCCTTATACGCGATTAAGAAAATGGTTTTTGGAAAGATACGGGGCGGCTCTCAGCCTAGTAAATAGCCAAATATTGACCGCCATGCGGAGTAAGGTGCCATCCAGCGTTTTAACAATGTTTTTATCGGAAACACCGGTCTATACCGATGACCATTTCCAACGCCGCTTTCGAACTCATCTTAGGTTATTTTTTAAGGTTGAAACAGCGGTAAAGGAGAAAAATGGTTTTTTATAAAACGACCGAACGAAACGAGAAAATAGTTGGTAATACTCCCGAGCAGATTTGCTCAAACCTTCCAGGTTTATTGAATAATATTGGCCAATCTTGTGTGAATTTGAGCTTTCCGCATCGTGTAGGTTGCAGACCAAAATGCCAACCAAAATGGCCATCTTAATAAAAAACCTATACAAAATGTTTACCTGCCCGAAAAAACACCCTGTCCAAAATTTCAGCTCAATCGGAAATGAAATTGAGTAGTGGTTCACGCCGACACTTGCATCCTACGACGTGTTTAACAAAACGCTTCGTCTTCCGAGGCCGACCAATTGAGTCCGCATTCGAAACACTCATCATCTTCGTAATATTATTACGAACATTCACTATCGAGCACAAAAAAAACAACAGTTCGACATTTCATCAAATAGCAACGATTCGGCTCGTTGCTATCGCGTTGCCAAATTTAATAACTCGCTACTACCCGAGGTGGGGATTGCTATTTCCCAAACCAACATAGCAACGCCCGGTGCGGTTGCCGCGTTATGGTGGGAGTTGCCAAACTAGCTTTAGAAACTTCAATTTAGCCACTGGTGGGCTTGCTCTAAGGATAACCATTCGCGGTGACCAGTGTTGCCACATGTTCATCTGTACTTTGTAGCTCGAAAAATCTTGTCATCTGTTACCTATTACAAAATCTGTATGTTGTTCAACATAACAGCAAAAACAATAACAATGTGTTTTGAACGGATTGTTTTCACTTATTTCAAAGGTGTGATCTGCATCCTCATAAAAACCAGAAAATCTTTATGAAAAACCAGAAAATCTTTATGAACGAGAAATTTTCTGAGGTAGGAACTACCGTAATTGCGGGTAATTCTGCGCAGCAGATTTTTCCGCGCACTCATCTTAAACGAATATTTTTGAACAAAAAATTTCACTAAAACACAATCAATTTGTGTGCTTTACCATGTGCATAGCAGTGCCTGCTATAATAGTACAGAAATTAGATATGTTTTAGTAAAATTTACTGTTGAAAACAGTTTTTTAAGCTGAGTGCACGGAAAAATGTGCTGTGCGGAATTACCCGCAGTCACGGTACGCCTTTCTGCACTATACTTGGGTAAATTCTGTGAGGTCTCCTGAACGACACGAATGTGATCCGAACTGCTTCTACTCGTCTCTTTGGAAATTGATGTGCAGTCTCCCAACATCGTGTATTCTACTCCGAAAAAAATGAGTAGCACCCGATCCCTGAGTATAAGAGACATCCCCCCGGTAAGAGACGGATAAAGTGTGTTGTGACATGCTACCTGCACTAACTCGTCTCTTTGGGAACGAATGTACAGTGCAATCCGAACTGCTCCTACTCGTCTCTTTAGAAATTAGTGTGCAGCCTCCCAACGGCATGTGCTTTGCACGTAAAAAATGAGTAGCACCCGATCCCTGTAGCTCTCCCTCACGGTGTGATATCGGGTTCGATTCCCGATCGAGTCGAGGATCTTTTCGAGCTGGAAATTTTCTCGACTCAGCACTGTACTTATCCTACACATTCAAAATGTGCTAAAAACAATATCAATAACGAGTTCTCTCAACTAATCTAGTTGATCGAGACCGCTATTAGCCCCAAGGCTAAGCGCGCGATATTGTTGTGAGGTGTGCTGGCTGGTGGTTACTCTCTCTCTCCCTCTCTCTCTCTATATTTCTCTCTCTCTATCTCTCTCTATCTTTCTCTCTCGCTATCTTTCTCTCTCTCTATCTTTCTCTCTCTCTCTAGCTTTCTCTCTCTCTCTCTATCTTTCTCTTTCTCTATCTTTCTCTCTCTTTCTTTCTCCTTCTCTCTCTATCTTTATCTATCTTTCTCGTTTTCTTTCTTCTTCTCTCTATCTTTCTCTCTTTCTTTCTCCTTTTTTTCTCTACCTTTCTATCTCTCTTTTTCTCTCTCTTTCTCTATCTATCTTTCTCTATCTATCTTTCTCTTTCTATCTCTCTATCTTCTTTCTCTCTTTCTTTCTCTCTTTATCTCTTTCTTTCTTTTTTTCTTTCTCTCTCTCTTTCTCTCTATCTCTATCTGTCTCTCTCTCTTTCTCTTCCTCTTTCTCGTTATCTCTCTCTTTCTCTCTCTTTCTCTCTCTCTCTCTCTTTCTCTCTCTCTTTCTCTCTCTCTCTCTCTCTTTCTCTCTCTCTCTTTCTCTCTCTCTTTCTCTCTCTTTCTCTCTCTCTCTTTCTCTCTCTCTCTCTTTCTCTCTCTTACTCTCTTTCTCTTTCTCTCTCTCTCTCTCTCTCTCTCTCTCTTTCTCTATCTCTCTTTCTCTATCTCTCTTTTTTAGTTGGTGCCCACTCACCTACCTTAAATTTGTTTGTTGATCATGGTTTTTTACTTAAAATATGTCAAAATCAGAGATGTACGCTGTCTAAAACAAGAGTTATATCAAAATTATCAAAACATATTCGATTCGACCGTTTGGTTATTCGTTAAGTATTACCGCAATAAAATTGATATAACATATCAATTCTCATTCTCAATATTCTTCATAGAACATCTCCAATCGAGCTATTATTAGAAAAGAATGGAAAGAAGATTCTTTTGCATATTTACACACACACAAGTATACGTTTTTGTCAGTTTGTAGAGGTACGTTGGCACATTTTATTCCAATTTCTTTAAAGAATCTGGTAGATATTCAGCTCTCACACTCTAAATCGTTGATGTCCTAGCAAAATCAATCAATAACTTCCTGTGCCAACTGTGCGGGTTGCACCTGCTCGCACAAAACACCCAGTCGGATGCAAAAACTTCCACAAATTATATCATTTTCCGACGGACTAGTCACGGAGCCAATTGTACTTAATTTTGCGCGCGATTCAGTTGTCACTTTTGTCAAGTTAGGAAGTTTTCTCCATCGGTTATATTGATTATTTTGAAAAAGATTAAATCCGTTTACAAATACGGTCCGCCAACATGAAAATCATCGATGTTGCCTGATATAGCATCATGCAAAGTGCTACCAAAAATCGATTTTTCAACCAATTGTCGTAAAACTTTGGGAAAAGGTCATTCACAGTTTGAGAAACTTCGGAAAAATGCAAAACACCAAAAAGATTGACCTGAAAATTAAGTTTTTTCCACCTCTGACCACTGTGCAACACGGATGATTAAGGCAACACAGTGGAAAGCTGTTTCACACTGAAAATTAGACGGCCTGGCCGGCAGATTCTAATTGCCGGGATCCAGAAAGCTTATGATGTAGCCAAAACAAGCCTTAGCCTAACCGGAGAAACTGTCCGTCTTTGTACCACCATCTGCTAGTAAATTTTTTCTGTTTTTGTGCAAAACTGCTTGTACCACAACCGCTACCGCTCACGCAAAAGTTCAAGCTTTGATCATCCAATGTGTCCTTTCAATTCGCATAGAATTTGCTCTGACTTCGCACAACCAATGCGTACAATGTTGTACAAGGAATACATTGACAGAGATCAAAATCAGAACATGTATCATAAACACAAAAATCGTAATGTCTCGGTAAACTTCGGCATCGGGCGAACGATCAGTTTCGAGGCGCTCAAAAAACCGTTCTTTACTTTCGAGAGCCGGTGCGTATCAACGCCTCGTGCATCCCTAAAAATCGTCAGCAGTCGAAACAGCCAATAGCGAGCCTTGCTGCCGCGGAAGTTATTGACGCTGGTGCCAGTAACGCAGAATCGAATGCATGTGAATAAAACCAGAATCATAATTAAATGCAAAATGTTTTGGACTAATCTTATGTTTTTGTTTATTGTTAATGATTGAATGATGCTTTCAAATGACCTGATTCACCAAAGTGAATCGATTAGACAATAATTTCTTCAATTTAGTCAGTACCCAACTTATCAGTATTGATTGCTGGTTGCACTGTTTTAACGATGCCAACCTTCTGAACATCGGTTGATGCTTTATAAGTGTAGTGGTTTGGAGCTGCGCAATACATTCAAAATACGCGTACAAAATACGTTGTACTGGTTCCAATTTTAATCAGTAAATGCGCTAATTTCTCTCATAAATGATCTGGTTACGCACAGTCCAACTTTTGCGTACTGTTACCGCTGCCGCCAGTCTTACCGCTACAGCTACCCGGTTCTGCTACTAAGTTGGAATCGTTCTTCCCACCATCCACTAATAAAATGATTAATTTGAGCAAAGGCAGCTTCTTATATAACCCAAAGACAACATTTTCGGGTAAATAAGTAGATTAGTTTGACCAATCAGAGCTCGAAATCTGTGTTTCAGCAAGGTTAGACAATTATCTGTGTTCGAAGAACATAATCATAATTTTCTGCATTTGAGCGGATGCATAAATAGTTTTCTAATGGATGGATGCAATGACGAATAGAATCCGTTGAATACTTACCGACTTAAAAGCATTTGAAATTGGATATGTTTTTTCCCAGTTCCGTACTTAGATTTCCATTTCACACCATATGTAGCGGAACTTCTTGAGAGGCGTATTTCTTCGTCAAAATTGGTTTTGTTTCTTTTTTACAAATGTTTCGTAGTTCTTGAATAAACAAGAAGAATTTTATTTTAGACTAACCTCTTAAAGTCAGGAAACACTTTTATTTAGAAAAAATATATTTGTAGTTATTTTTTCATGTAATTGTGGTCGAACAAGAAAAGAATGGATCAAAAAATAGTAATTCGTTTACTTTTAGTCCCAATCTTCAACATTCTATTTTAAATTTTAAATATTTTTTGAAGATATTTTTTAGGTTTTTTTATTTCTTTCATGTATATTCCCTTCTTCATATTTTTACATTTCACTATATCATATTTTGTATTTTCTTTTTTGTTGTTGTTTAATTTTTTTCTTATTATTTTTTTTCATGAGTTTATTCATCACATCCAATTAAGTAGCGCAAAAAAATACTATTTAGATCCCAAAAATTTTCCGTATGAGTTGCAACGCTTTGTCAGATACACCCCCCGATCATCCTCCATTTACTTCAAGCGTTACGTTTCCTTACGACTCTTCAGCTTCAGATAAGTCATATTTGTAATTGAATAAAAAATTCTTCTTTGAAATTGAAAAAAAAAACCTGCAAATGTTTGACTTTAAATGAAAAATATACGCAAGGCTAGGCTTGTACAAAGATAGATGGCATCGAGCTTAAAGTTTATCTTAGCGATAAGTTACAATGTGAACAGAAAACCTGATTGTTTTATTTTCAAAACCCTAAAAAATTACACACTTAAATTTCAGCGAACAGCACGAACCGTTGCTGAACACGTTCGCTCGTTCATTCAATTTCGACACAGATACTCGCAATGCTTTCCAGTAGAAACTTTCAAACCCGATAGACACGAACAAGTTTTAGGCGATCTGACTAACAACCTTTCTGCCATTTCTCGGTACGGCGAAATCCGGTAAAACCCATGGCACCGACAATGTTTTGGCACGGTAGCCAACCACGCCGAATGCACCCAGCAGCGAAGTAGTTTTCCTACTGTTCGGTTACATCAGTTTAGATTTTGCGATATTCTGAGTTATTCTTCCTCGTGCGGTGAACGCGAATCACCTTATCCTAGCTTGGGCTCTGGCCCGGCTGTCTGGCTGGCTGGTAGATACGGATGATGTGTGATGATGTTGCACCGAGGCAAACGAAGTAACGGCTCATGTCTTATGGATAGTGCCTTTCCAGAACCATATCCGCTGCAGATCCACCGTACTTTCACTATACTGTGTATGTATGTATGTACAAACTTTACTATGTGTATTGTTGCTTCGCGGCACATATTTGTTACGAATCCCATGCACGGAAGGATTCAATGCAGTCAGGGTTGTCCGGAAATGCCACTGTGAAAATAGATCTACAGGTGTTGATTAGAAAAAGTGTACCACCCCTAACCGGATGGAATTCCATATTTGCGGTCGCCTGCAAGCTAAGCGTGCGCCAGGGATGAGAGCTTCGACAGAATGTCGATGAAAATTGAAATTGAAAATGAATCATGTATGATGTGTTATAAATGGTTCCACCGTCGTCGTCTTCGTTGTCGTAGCCTCTCGCCTTTCGGGTTGAAGAGACGGGGTGAATCCTTGGTGAATTGGACGCTATTTCATCCCGGCTGGCATATCTACAACAATAATTCGCTATCATTGTTGGAACGGAGCACGCTACCGAAGTCGGCGGGGGACACGAAGCGGAAGCGAAGGATCATTTTCAACTATTTGAACAATATTTCATGCTGTGATGAAGACGTGCGAAACCGTGCCGCGCATCGTTCTATGCAATTAGATTGACGTTTCCGACTGTTTCATCCGGGATGGCAGCGATCATCGTTGTTCTACGCCATCTGCCCGGCCGAAACGTCTGTCTGTCTGTCTGTGTGTGTATGTGTGCGCGCTCGTAACGTTGCAGCGTCTTTTGTGGCGAACTTTATCGGTGTTGTTCTAGGCAAAGTTTTTAGGTATCTCGTTAAGAAGTTGTGCCAGGATTGCAGCCTTCGACCCTTTAGGGGGCCAACTTGCTGAACGTTACATTTTGGGATGAATAACTTGACTTCAGTTATTTGAACTATTTTCTTAAATGTTGTTATGTATACTGTATATGTATATAATAAATTCTGCCAATCGTTTTTTTAAGAAAACATATAACGCATTTATTGCACAATCAACGATTTCATCCAACAGTTTTTGGAGTTCCCTGAAATCAAGGATGAAAATTATCAATTCTGAACAACTTTGTATGACGAACTTGAAGTCTTCAAGTAGTACTACAACATTGTCTAAGAGATTATTGCTCGTACTCAAACACCGAAGCTGTGATTGAACATTCTGTCAGTTTTTCTTAAATCTGCTCTCACGGCTATGATGTTTGAGTACGAGCAATACTCTCTTCGACAATGTTGAAGTACTACTTGAGAACTTCAAGTTCGTCATACAAAGTTATTCGGAATTGTGCCGATTAAATGAGCTATCGGCTTGCGAAAAAAATAGCGCGAGTGATAATTCACATCCTTGCCTGCAATCAGCTTCATTTCGTATTATCATGTAGATTTTCAAATCGTCAGCGTAAATAAGTACTCCACCATTTGCAAGAAGTTACGGCACGGCATTAAAACATATCACAAACAGCAGTGGACCTAGATTGCTTCCTTGTGGCACGCCAGAGGATGGAGTCAAGCTTTCAAATACTGCTTGATCCGATTTTCACAAAGAGCTGTCTGTTGCTCAAGTAAGAACAAATGCTATCGGATATTTCAAGACGATGCAGCTCAACAAGGAGGCCAATGGAGGCGGTCTTAATGTCGGTGTATACTGCATCAACCTGAGCTCCACCATCCATTGCGCCGATTCAAAACGGTGTGAATTCGCACAGGTTAGTGTCCTCGGAACGTGTGGGATAGAATCCATGTTGAGCCATGCTAATATAACTACTTTCCACTTCTTCTTGATTTTCATGTCAATTCACCAACAAAGTCAACTGTGTTCTGAGGCTTTTTCAAAGTCAGTTTTTTGTTATTTTGTTCTACGTATTGATTCGAGGATTTAAGAGGTGCTTCAAGCGATTTTAATGTGCCACGTAACCCGATGGTAATGAGGTGTATCTAAATGCTAAGCAGTTAGTTGTAGAGAAATTTTTCACCAAATTTTATATGAACAGTATATAATTTATGAAAAACAAACTAGAGAAATTTGACAGTTTATACTTCTTAAGTTTCATTTTTTCTATACCTTGTTATAAAACTTATTTTTACAGAGAGATGGTACACAATATAAAACCTTTTAACAGGTCCCGAGGTACGATGCTGGCCTAACAAGCCAGTTGTTGTAGGTTCGGGTCTAGGCTCGGGAGAGACTGTTAGTGCCAGTAAGAGTAGCGCTAGCCCCGCAATTGTCCTGTACTCTAACAGTTGGCTATTCACAGACGTGAACAAAAAACAGAAGGTCAAGTTTCGAATCGGAATGTAGCACCAAGGCTTTGCTTTGCTTTACCCGCTTTACCGATCAAACTTAAAAAGAACAAAAACAGGATCACAACGCACAGTGGCAGGTCTCGGAACAAAAGTCGGAAAAAACCTAGAAGTCTTTTTACCGATTGGAAATTACATGTTATTACAATTTTGCGGTTGTGAACTCATTTCTGATTTCAGAAAATGTTGGGAATAGGAATTCACGCTCCTAAAGTGCCGTTAGGCCTTTTTCATGATCAAGTTTTTTTTTTGCTCCATTCATGCTCCAAATTTTAATAGAGGAACTGCTCTTATATTCGTATCATAATGCTTATATTTCGTATCATAATGCTTGAGACTACTGGAAAAAAGTAGCAGGGTGGTATTCAAGACACGACCGCATGACGTTGACTACCGTATTCTTAAAAAAAAAAAAAATATTCCATTGAAGCAAATAGTAGAGGGAATTGCAACGCTTCTTTTACAAAACTTCTGTAACAAAATTTCGAGGCTCCAAAAGGTACCAGTTTCCGATTATTCTCGTTCAGAATTCCAGCCATTTTAGTATTTTGCAGTAGCCATTTATTACTAACAGCCACCAGCATAACGGGTGAAACCGGCACGAGATGACCGGTACTATTTTGTTTTTCCTCCTTTTAGCTGCTAACACCGAGCGTCCGTATGTACCCGGTACGGTTTAATAATGAAACTGATGGGGTGAAATGTTCGAACGATACGTTTTATACCAAGGCTTCGTCAGATAATTAGAAGGAGGGAGGGGCTACATAGATGATGGAATGGTAGAGACAAATGTTTCTTGAAAGCTGCGCCGGCCGCTGTCATAATATTAACACCAACACAAACATGCATTTTTGCAAGGTTTTTTCCGCTAGCAGCAGCATTTGGTAAAACAGAAAATTCAATTTGCGCTTCTGTAACAAAATTTAGAGGCACCAAAAGGTGCCAGTTGCCGATTACATTGTTGTTTTCTGGTTAATCTACTAAAAGCCACCAGCATAACGGGTGAAACCGGCACGAGATGACCGGTACTATTTTGTCTTTCCTCCTTTCAGCTGCTAACACCTAGCGCTGTCGTGAAATTAACATCAACATAAACATGCATTTTTGCAAGGTTTTTTTTTCGCTAGCAACAGCAATTGTAAAACATAAAATTCAACTAACCGCTTCTATTATAAAACTGCGAGGCACCAAAAGGTGCCAGTTGCCGATTTCTTGTTTACTGGTTTCCGTCCAGAATTCCTGCCATTTTAGTATTTGGCAGTAGCCACCAGCATCACGGGTCAAACCGGCACGAGATGACCGGTACTATTTTGTTTTTCCTCCTTTTAGCTGCTAACACCGAGCGTCCGTATGTATCCGGTACGGTTTAATAATGAAACTGATGGGGTGAAATGTTCGAACGATACGTTTTATACCAAGGCTTCGTCAGATAAATAGAAAGAGGGAGGGGCTACATAGATGATGGAATGGTAGAGACAAATGTTTCTTGAAAGCTGCGCCGGCCGCTGTCATAATATTAACACCAACACAAACATGCATTTTTGCAAGGTTTTTTCCGCTAGCAGCAGCATTTGGTAAAACAGAAAATTCAATTAGCCGCTTCTGTACCAAAATTTCGAGGCACCAAAAGGTGCCAGTTGCCGATTATAGTTTCCTGGTTAGTCCGTCCAGAATTCCAGCCATTCAAGTGTTTTGTAGTAGCCATTTACTACTAAAGCCACCAGCATTACGGGTGAAACCGGCACGAGATGACCGGTACTATTTTGTATTTCCTCCTTTCAGCTGCTATCACCTAGCGTCCGCATGTCACTGGTGCGGTTTTGGAATCAGAATGATGGGGCGCCGGCCGCTGTCGTAAAATTAACACCAACAAAGAGATGCATATTTGCAAGGTTTTTTCCGCTAGCAGCAGCATAAACATCGGAAACAGAAAGTGACAGCAACAATAACAACAAAGTCAGATCGATTGTATCCGTTAGTGTCGACTGTGCTTGGGAAGAGAGGTAGTGATTGGCTGCGCGGTATGATTTAGACAATCGATATTAATTACCAATTTTTCAATAGTGTATCTCAAACAATAGTTTGTTTTTGTTACATAAATTTAACCGTAAAAGAATTTCTGATCGATTGATGCCAAAACCTCGAAAACCTGATTATAGATGACTGCAAAATAAGCGCTTTCTCTGGTTTTCCCTGGTTGATTTACTAGATTTTCAAATTCAGGGGCCTAACTTCGATATAGACGTTAGTCAACGTCAAAAACTTCATGTATACTTCCCAACTGACCACCATACGTCTTCATAGTTTTATTTTCAAAATATCTCTCTATGAGCAACGATGTGCAAAACGAGCCCCAAAAATCTGAAAAGTACAATAAATTTTCCATTGATTGTTGGTTATCGAATCATTCCGAACTGTTTCACAAGATTGTACGTTAGAAATGAAATTAGAAATTCATTTTTTTTTGGCTACCTTGCAATATGTTTTACCTCCATTGAGAAATTGGTTGTATTTCTGGCAAGTCTTGAAAATCTACCGAAAAGTACATGAATGAGGGAGTTACAGGTGTTTGAAGTTAAGCTGAAAATTGTGATTTCAAACATGAAAATCGTCGAAGTTGCTTGATATAGCAACTTTCAAAGTGCGAATAAAAATCGATATCTCAGGCGATTGTCATAAAACTTTGGCAAAAGGTCATTTACAGTTTGAGAATCTTCAGAGAAATGCAAAACATCAAAAATATTGACATAAAAAATCGAGTTTTTTTTCCGGCCTACGACCACTGTGCAACGAGAGGATGTGTTTTCTGAGTAATAAAGGTCGTTTCCTCAACTACAGAAGCATGAACGCGGGTAATGAATTGAACGAGAGCTGAAAGTTTCACTTACGCTTAGAAAAAAATTATCCTCACTCAGACCAGACTCGTTTCCGTTGCCTAGGTTAATGCTGAAAGTTTCGAGTTACATTTTTTCGATTGTTCGTAATGTAATTGTTTAAGTTAACTGCCATACAAGGCCCGAGCTACCCAATAGACTGTAAACAGGTAAGGCAAAAAGTCAAAAGAGCCCTTTTTTCTCAACATTGATGACGTAGAAGTCCAGATACAATGTCCAGAAATCAATGTTCGGCACATTTTTCAAAAGCCCAAAAGCACGTGGTTTTTGTCTATTTTTCGCTTCTGATCTTTATATACCACATTGCACATTACGGAGTCTCGTAATGGAACTGTAATCTAGAATACCGCATTCAAGACAATACGTTTCTCAATTTAGCCGCATGTTCCGAGTCAGACGTTGTCGTGAGCCGCCCCAAACCTGGAGAACACGGAAGTACACTTTGTTAACGTTAAGGGGTCTCCTGATCCATCGGCTTTGAAAAAGGTCGTTTTCCTTATTTTTTAATCGAGGAGGAAAAACGTGTACAGTGAAATAAACCTTTACATTTATTTAACCCGTAAAGACCCGGGACGGAACTGGTTTTTTGAAAATGCTCGTTCTCAGCACTGGAACGGCCGATTTGAGAAAACTTGAACTTTTATTCAAGGGGAATAGTTGCTCTAAGTTTCGGTAAAGGTGCCACCCCTCCGGACCCCTCCGTGTTTTTGTGAGACGCAAATATGTCTGTGTTTTTTTTTCTAATTTTTCAAACAGATTGAGCAAACACTGGTAATTTTCATACGTATCAATTGCTCCATGAATCAAATCATGTCAGGTGGATGAAATATGGTATGTAAGAGTGAGTTTGGAGTTTTCAAATTATTTCAGTAAAAAATCACAACACTACGTATTTTCATAAAAAATCAAATAAGAAAATCGTTCTTCAAATTTTAAGCTCTACATATTTGAAGTAAGGTCTGCTGAATCAATACGCGATGAAATATTCATTTAAGCATACAAATATTTTGAGAAAACGAGTTTAAATTCACTAAAGTACGTATTTTCATGGAAACCTGATTTTCTCAGTCTCCCACAGTTGGTTTCAACTTGGCTCTTCAATTTCCAAGCTCTATATTTCTAGAGTAACGTCTTCTGAAATATTTATTCTAGCATGCAGAGATTTAGAGAGAAACGAGTTTGTATTCACTAAACTACGAGTTATTATGAAAACTTGATTTTCTCTGAATCTGTGCATGCTAGAATAAATCTTTCAGCATCTTTGGATTCAGAAGACGTTACTCTAAAAATATAGAGCTTGAAAAAAATTGAAACCTACCTTGGGAGACTGAGAAAATTAGGTTTCCATGAAAATACGTACTTTAGTGAATTTAAACTGGTTTTTCTCAAAATGTTTGCATGCTAAAATAAATAGTTCATCACGTATGGATTCAGGAGACCTTACTTCAAAAATGTAGAGCTTAAAATTTGAAGAACGGTTTTGTTGTTTGAATTTTTATGAAAATACGTAGTTTTGTGATTTCGTACTGAAATAATTGGGAAACTCCAAAATTCACTCTTACATACCATATTTCATCCACCTGACATGATTTGATACATGGAGAAATTGTTACGTATGAAAATTCCCAGTGTTTGCTCAATCTGTTTGAAAAATTAGAAAAAACACAGACATATTTGCGTCTCACAAAAACAGGGAGGGGTCCAGAGGGGTGGCCACTTTACTAAAACTAAGAGCAACTATTCCCCTTGAATAAAAGTTCAAGTTTTCCCAAATCGGCCATTCCAGTGCTGAGAACGAGTATTTTCAAAAACAAGCTCCGTCCCGGGTCTTTACGGGTTAAAGGTTAGTTTTGATATGAGAATAAAATATTTTCATACGGCAGTTCTTGCTGGGTTGGCGTGTAAGATTCCAAAAAGCTACTCAAGCTAGTTATTTCAAATTACTTAATGGACAGTTACAAACATTATTTAAAACGCAGATATTTCACCACAGTTATAAAAAACTGTGTTTCTAAATGTTTTTCAATGCTTCTGCTGCTAGCGAAATCACTCAAAATAAAGCACTTTCTTGAATCATTTACTTTATGTTTATTTTTGGACATCAAAGACAAAAGTTCATGATATATGCGGAAGACCAGCAGTGTTGTTAGTCTCGCTCGTAAGCAGCAGGTAACACCTCATGTGAGGTTCTCATTGCTATCGCAATCACACACTAGAGGATTCTCGTTCTATTCTATTTCTCGTTCTTTTTCGCTTTCTTTCTTGCTCGCATTCGCTCCCGAGATCATATGCACACACTTCCGTCTTCTCTCTTCGTGTGTACTCGCGTATTCCTACTCCCCTACTCGCGAGAACAACCTATCGAAGACAATTGTTTCAAGATGCTTTGCGATGGTTGCAGAGGAACAAAAAATACTTGGGTATCGGACTACTTCGGCAGCGGTTTGCTTCGGCTGGTTTTGCATTAGACTGTTGTAAAAAACTTACCAAAGCACGTTGTGATACTTTACATATTCTTCGTCCCACTGTCGGCTGTCGGTGTATGAAGCAAAACCGGGTAGAAAGCATTTTCGTTTTCGAGCACAGTTTTTCAAGCAATCTCCCTAACAGGACCTCGCGTACTCTTCTACCATCGCTAAGTAGCAAAACAAAAGAGTTTTTGCGTGTCGGTGCGCACTTGTTGCTACTCAGGTGAATGCATGAAGAGAGTATCTCGGAATCGTGTGTGCAAAAGACTTGAGAAGCGTAGCATAGGTCTCATTCTCAAGCAGAAATGAGGAGACAGGTTTTGCCTCTAGCTCGCTTCTCAACGCTGAAGACCAGTGATGAAAATAAAACGTATGACGCAATCGTCGTTTTATCTTGATTTGCACAAATCGCGATGTGTAACAGATTGCGACTTAACTTGAATCCTCTAAACCCATAATGAAATGATATCAAACCAATATATTCTACAAAATTACGAGGTTCAGCATAATGAACAAAATCTTAGAACATCTTGAACTGTTTCGACGATTACAGAGAAAGTTACGGAGAAAAAACTAATTTTGAGGAGTGTTCCTCGTAAAACTCTATTTCGTCATATCAGACGTACAGATAGAAGATTACAGTGTTCAGCAATTCTTGTTCTGATAGATAAAATTAATTTTTATATCTATCTACTAGGGGGATTGCTAAAAAAACCGAAAACCCCAAAAGAAAGGCCTTGATATAGGGAATATCAAAACGATCAAAATTTGAATTGGGGCTGAATGCACTGAGAAGTGCTTGCACGACATTGCTTGACAACGTAGGGCCTTTTGTTTTACTTCTAAGACTTTAAGTGGCATGTTAGCCTTCTGCTTTTGAGCATATTGGCCTTTGTTGTCGTGCGTTTTGGTCACGGGCTTGTTTGGTGGTAATGGTAATTTTTACCGAAAAAAAAACATTGAAATCGAGTGTTTTAGAATTAACTACGTCATAAACATGCATTATATAGATCCTACAACCATGCCACACGTTCGATGTCACTTGAAAATGATTGGAAGCGCTGTAAATCGTGCAAATTCTTAAGCTTAACTGGTGCGTTTTGTACAATCCTCCTCCGAGTTGTGCTCATCGTGAACCAAGTGTTGTGGTGTACACTCACAACAAGAAATATATCGTATGAAAGGAAAGCGAAGACAGTGTACCAACACCGATACATATTCATTCTTGTTCTGACGAGACGACGATGTCAGCGCATCTGAGGCTCGCTATATGTGTATTCAAAATCGCTAGAAATGATTTTTTACGTCGCTGCGGAAGACCCTTCATTATACGAAAATATTTCTCCTGTGTATTATAGGTGAAAAAAATGTCACAATTGTGTATGTCTTTTTAACTGTTAGTGACAAACTGCCGTCCGTGCTTGTTGATAAATTCTTTTTCATTGAAAACGTTTTTCTCTGATTCCAAATTTATCTTCAAATAGGTAATTGCAAAAAAAAATTTTCCTGCGTCAAAAGTTGCGATGGATGTCGCTCTGTATCATCAACAACAAAATTAAACAAATATATAAAAGTAAGGGGTAAGTGAACCTGCATTTTATTCCATAACATTGGAGATGGGAAAGATGGGAAAAAGTGTTTATGTAATAAAAGCTTAAATCAAAAAAAAAAAAAGATTATAGCCATTCAACTATTCCTATGAGTTTTGGTGCCACTAGCCATTACCAAACCGCGTCAACTTACGTGAGAGTGTCGTAAAGAAATTTCTTGCCGGGTTCGTCGCTCTAACGTTATGTTTACAAGAAAACTCATTTAAGTCTCTGAAAAAACGGTAATGGCTAGGGACACCAAAATTCACAGGAATGGTTGAATAGCTATAACCTTCATATTTTTTTGCATTTTTTCCACAACTATAATCATTCATTTTTTCCGATTTGAGATTTCGGAGTGCACTTGTGTTGATTGTTTGATAGAAAATTAGTGATATTGATTATTTATTATTTTTCCAAAATAACAAGCTATTGTTTAATTTTGTATATGATTTTATTTTGTATCCCAATAAGTTTGTCAATTTTTGAATGCAAAAATCGTGCCAAGCAGCTAGTACATCAGCATTCCAGGCTGACTTCAAATCCTAGCTGCAACACATCTGTTCATGTGGGAATATGACTACATTCACATGCCACATGGAACGATTTTTAGCGATTTTGACCCCCTCCTCGCGCTCTTATTAATTTGCCAAACTTTGTGGACACAACCTCTTCCCTCAAAACTCTCCACATACAATATTGGTGGCTCCTAATGAGAATGAAAGACATAGGAAAAACGTAATAAATGCTCTACTTTCTATGTGAAGCGCTTTCTTTTTATAGTTTTATGAGTTACTGAGCTACGTTCCTTGGAAAACAACATCAGAATTCCTTTGAACTTTGCTTTTCCTTTAAACGGTAATCATTTAATCAACCATTTTCACTGTATATTGCTAAAAGTTCTCTTTATCATTGAAATCAATGGAGACGCTTCATACTTCATTTGTACACAAATGACCTATCGTTCAAAGTTGACCATTTTTTATTTGATTGTTGCTTTCTCTCGGCAAGCTGAGCATTTTCAACGGGCGAAAACTTTTTAGGCTTCACTGTAATTTTCTAAAAGGGCTTTATACGTACTGCAGGTCAGAAAATTTTGTTTGTAGAGACAAACTTTTTATTTGTAATTTGAACAATAAAATTGGACTGAACATTAAATTTTAATTAAGAAATAGAATAGCTGAATATTTTTAAATTTGTTGTAGAAACTTGAAAATATATTTGAATTTCTTTATTAATTGCCCTTCATAGAGAACTGTCGGATTTTATTCAAATAGAGTTAAAGAACATTTTTTATATTCCAACATATTCAAGAAAGATTGTATTTCAATGAGGTTAAAGAATTGAAACAACCAGCTACATTTTAATCTTTGTTAAAATATGTATTCTTGTGCGTGAATAAATTAGCAATCCGATATCTACCATTTGAGGTATAACCAGGACTGTCATTCGCACACGGTAGGTACACATTTTGACAACCAACAGGCACATAGAGAAAGACCAAGTGGGAAATATTTCAAGAGAGGAAGAACGTAAACAACACTTTGTGCAGCTTTTTGTGACACATTATGTGAGAACAAAGAGCTTCAGTTTGGGCAGTTGCGTTGCGTTTGAGGGAGGGGGGGGGGGGGGTGGTTTATGAAATTGCAGAGAAAAGGAACCAAGAAATTGATTTTTCGAAATTTTTCAGCCGAAAAAAATGGCTATCGGAAAATAGAAGAAAAAGTTGAGAAGGAGAGGGAAGTAGACTAATGTACAGGGGCCATATACATTTTTGTGAGTTTATTCAAACATGATTCTCAATGGCGTGGACGTGTTTCTTAGAATATAAAATGCACGTCCAAACATGTTACTGACCCGGTATTCATATACAAGCGCTACATGCATTCACTA
Organism: Wyeomyia smithii; assembly: GCF_029784165.1. Taxonomy (NCBI): domain Eukaryota; kingdom Metazoa; phylum Arthropoda; class Insecta; order Diptera; family Culicidae; genus Wyeomyia; species Wyeomyia smithii. Next base: position 245,017,766 of record NC_073696.1, read on the forward strand.
CTGATACTGTTCATTAGGGTGGTAATGACTTGTATAGCAAAAAAATGGCCTTCGTCGCATTTACAAGTTCGCTCAGTCGAAAAGTGAAACTTTGTCCGCTTTAAGGCATCTCTCCCCGGAGTCCGATTGAGCTGTAATTGAAAACATTTTTTGAGTAGACGACACTGTTGAGTTTTATTTCTAAACGAAACTTGAAGGTATCGATTTCCTATACGTTCCGCAGCTCAAGAATTTTCAATTTCAAGAAAGTCGATTTTTTTAATTTTTGTTTTTGGATAACACCAGTACTTTCATGCATTTTCAAGATATTTGGCATCAAACATTTTTTGATATTGACAAATTTATGAACTACCTGTGCATTTTTTCATCGCTCAAAAACTAATGCTTACGTGTTCCCGAAGTTAAGTTTAGCTGAAGTTTAGTATGGGGATTTTTTTCGAAGACAAAACTTTCAAGCCCTACTTCTAAACAAAATTCGGAAAGTCGATTTCTATTGCCACCCTACTGTTCATGTACGAGACATATTGCAGCTATCTGCGAGAAGGAACCATTTTTAGTTTTGAAATAAACCCCATCGAGTTGCACTGAAAATTAGTTCCAAAATTATTTAAGGACAGGAGTCAAATGAAGTGCCGAAATTAAAAATTACATTTAATACAATAATACCAAAATGAACATATCGCGTAGAAAATGGAATAATTACACCGCATCAATACATCCAACATTAAGAGAGCCGAATAAATTACAAAAAAAAAAAAAACAACAGCATAAACCAACATTAGCATACATATAAATGTCCTAGATTAGTGCACACGTTAGTCAAATCCGATAATCATTGCCCCAAGCCACACAAATAGCGAATTTGATGGCAAATGTGTTGTGTACAAATTTGTGTGGCTCTGTCTGAGGTGAATTCCAGTCCTGGGTATAACGATTGTTGACGAATGCAGTTTGCCGAATAATTATTGAAGCAAATTCGAGGAAACTTCATACAAGAATAAAAGGAAAATAATGAGAGGAAAAGGTATTTGAAAGAAAAAAAATCAGACGTTTCTTCGCACTTTGCATTAAACCAAATTTCAGTGTTCAATACGATTTTTGGGATGATTGATTAAAGGCCTATATGGAATATATCAAATATCGAAGACATAGAAAATATATCAATATCAAAGACAGGTCATATAAATTTAGGAACGTTTCAATCATTTTGACTTTTTAGCATAGTAGTGTTACTGTGATGAAATGCAAAACAAAATCAATTCAAATAAAAGAAGAGTTATTTGGAAAATTAAATTATGATATCATTTGGAGAAACCTTTTTGTTATAGTTCTATTCTATTTTTGAGAGAGTAAATTTACTCATATTTCATACAATTTGTTGTCTGTTCCCAAAGTTTTTTTTTTGCCACAGTGTGTGCTGAAACAAAATTGTTGAAAGATGTTCTTGGGATTGGCATTTATTTTGTATTGTGAAAATGTTGAAATCCTTGAAAATATTTGTTCAGTGATTCTATTTGTTAATTTTCAATATTTCAGACAGCATTTGAAAACTTTCACAAAAAAAAACAAAAATCAAAACCCGTCACGCACGAAACATGAACACTGCAACCGCAAAGGGTTCACTAAATGTAACTTTCCTGCCCTCCGTCCGGATCGGCTCGCTCGGCATTCGGGTTGCTCCAGGAAAACTAACGCAAATTTCTTAAGCTAAATTGCCGTTCGTCGTTCGAAGGATGCCACAATTGGGTCGCATTATTTGCGGACCGCTTGTCGCTGGGGTGTCAATCGCAGTACAAGTTGGACAATTTTACGAGGCTATAAACTTTTTTGGGTCACAGGAAATGTAGTTTCGAAAGATAAATTTTCTTCCGCAATTTACACTTTTGACGTAAAGTTTTAAGTCGTACCGCTGGAGGCGTCAAGTGTTTGCCGTGTTGTAATTGGAAAAAGAAGCGAGAGTGCTATTATCTGGGTGTGCAGCGCGTAGCTTTCTAGTTTCGTTCACTGCAAGAAAATGATGTTTCACACCATACACAGCATCAGCGTCATCAATGTCAATACAATTCGCACCGATTTCAGAGCCCAGCGACATCGTAATTGTGATTCAACCGAGCACAACCGCGCACCGTTCGACGTGTCAACAGTGGTTAAGAAGTGCCATACTCTCTGTCACTAGCCTACAATATCTTTCCTAACCGGAAAAGCCATTAACCTTTTTTTGAACCACCCGCATCAAGACGCCATAGCGGCGGGCTACCCGACGTCTCCTGCAGTGAGTGAGAACGGCGCGGTTGTTGAAATTAAAAGCACGCGTCCGTGACATGTGATACGAATGTTAAATGGGAAAATTTAAATGGGGAATTATTCAAATACTTACCTCATTTCTTTGCCAACTTTTTCTCCGGGTCTGTGTTACATTCAGAGCAAGTGAGCAGTAGTCTTACAGGGTGTCATTTTTTCTACAATGTTTTATCGTAAAATCGTTTATAATATAATGGCAGAATCACAAAGTGTTTTAAATTCCAAATAATTTTCGTCCCAAATTTTAAAGAGCTTCTACAAACACTCTTTCACCCTGTATATTAATGTGAATCCAGTACCGAAATGAAAGAAATGGTTCACAGACTCTTGGTTACATTATTCGGTCTCTGGAAGCAGTTCCATTTTTTCCCTCACACAATAAAAGTTGAAACCTGGGACCGGGAGGGTAAACCGTACCTGTTTCAACTTTCTTTCTGTCGATCTCAACCTTACCGGTTTCCCATAGCCGTGGGTATCACATATGGCACAAGAAGGATCCGTTTTCAGCAACGCAAACAGTCGAGTTATTTGTTCGCAGTGGATTGTGTCCGTTGTGTTATAAAGAAGCACACATCCCCGACCGGGAATGCTATAAAGATACCAGCAAAACTCTAATTACAGAATCTTTTGCTTACTTCTCTGGTTGAAGTAGGGGCACCACTTTTCATCATCCGAGACAGAAAACAGTTAAAAGAAAATCGAAACGATCCCAGATTTAATGATTCAATCGCAACGCAATCACGCGCCGGTAACTGTTGGGGGAAACGCAGAAAAAAAACTTTCCTTACGATGCAATAAAACCGGGAAGCATTCGCAATTTGCAACCCCGCACGAAAATGCTTTTGTATCACAAATGATCATGATACTTTGCCTGGCAGTGGAATTTACGAAGCGTCGGAAAAACCGACCTAAATATAAAACTGATGCTGCGTGTGGAAGAGAGCGGAAAAATTAGTGTGCAGTTCGGTTGCGATCGAAGTGCAATAAATTTTAAATTTCGCTCGTAAATCGGATTGCTTTCTTTTCACAGACCCCCCCCCACCCCCTTCCAGATTAGGTTACGTTTGCCGGTGGGAAGTAACGCAGGCAACACCACTGTCGCCGTTATTTTCCTATTTATGGGACAAATTTACATTTAATTTCTTTTTGATGTCAATTTTCCTCGGTCAATAAAACACTGGTAATAAGATGCGACAGATAATGGAGAAATTCAGTGGAATGATTGCATTTGGCATGATGAGACAACATAACTAAAACAGCAGGAATGGGTTTTGTGGAATAAGTGTATTTGTGGTTGAAGTTTATTAACAGAATATATTACGAGTTTCAAAAAATTGTAATTGATGAATTGAGTCGTTCATTCGTTCTTATATATACTTTGATATTTTATCTGTGAGCCCAATCAAAATTATAATTAGCCCCCGATTCCAAACCAATTTCCTCTATGCTAATCATGTCAAAATTGCTGCAAATGTCGAAAATATCAGAAATGAGCAATGTCAATCAAAATATGGAAGTTTTAGTTATATTTTCCAAATCAATTGTATCACTTATATTTTTTGCTGATTTAAGTAGTAATCTGCAATAAAGTTGGTCTACCACTACTGACTTTGTTTTCGCCTACCCTCAGGGGTACGAGTTTCCCAGGATTAGAATCACTGCTGTAGGCTAAAAACTCGTCATTTCGTGCTTATTTGTTTTTGACGCAGAATAACGTCTTACGGTAACATAAAGGTGCAAATGAAAAAAAACGAAAATGTCAAAAGCATCACGAAATTGGTCACTTTCATTCTTACAGTAATCGATTGTACTATTGCAAATTGTAGAGCAGGCCTGTCCAACGTCCGGCCCGCGGGCCGCATCCGGCTTTCTACTTTACTTCATTTCTCGCGGCCCGTGTTAAGTTTTGAACCAGGCCTCAGATGCGCCCATGCTTTTGCACTGGGTAGAATGTGACATATTTTTGGCTCCATTTTCATTTCGAACCCACTGTAGTTCCATAAGGCTGCTTGTTATTTTGCGGTCACGAAAAGATGGCGCCTTTTCATAGACCTGTTTGAAGCACGTTTCACGTTTGGTCCACGTATTGATGTATTCGGATTGGAGTTTGTTGTGATACAAAACATCTTTGTATAAGTTCAAATTACACGAGTAAAGACATGCTGTTTTTCGTGTGTTGAAACTTTCAATCCGTATCGACATTTCAAAAATGAATAACGATTTCGAAAGAATGAAGGCAGTAAAAAATAGTTGTCGTCTCTATCAGACGGAATTTAGAGTCATGTTTGCGGATTTCGGTATAATATTTCGATATCTATGTTCCGGAAAAAGCTAATATTTTCAAGTTTCCTATCAGTTATTCAAACTCATGTAACTTCAAAATCTGACAACAATAGATATAAATCCTGTTTTACCATTGGAAAAGTTTTAAATAACTTATTGTTCGTTTTCCCTATGGTATGCTATAACAAATGGCTGTGGCTTGTAGCATTACTCTTATTATAGTAAGCTTTCAATCTAAAACGAAATGCTTTTATATCAAAATCAAAGTTAACCAGCAAGATATTTTAACATATATTTGCACATAATCTAAAAAATAGCTGAAATTTGAAAGTTTTTTCAAATTTTGGCCCGACAGCTAATGTGGTTTGTGAAATTTGGCCTGCTAACGCAGTTTACAGATCGCGATGTGACTTCAAGAAACATATGAAGGCATTAAAATCATTAACATTGAATGCATGACAGAGAAAAAGTAAAAAAAAATATAATGATTTCATATTAGTTTTCACTAAAATAAAAATAGTCTCGAAAACCGCTATTCCACACATGCATATGAAACGGACCGGCTGTGCTGGTAAGACGGACCTATGAAAGACTACAGCAAATTGCTTTTCTATACGAGACGACGCACTGCATGAAAAAACACGTGTTTAAAGCTGCGCAGATGGAATCATTCACATCATTTACATGTAGTATATTTGAAGGTTTTAACAGCGTTTCTAATGATGATTTTTATTTCAAGTGAGAGTTAATGTCGTTTTCTCAGACTGCCCATTTTATCTACACAACAACTGACTTTCTTGCCTAGCGAGCAAACGATTTTTTGGATCACTATGATTTTCGAAAATAAATAAATTTTCACTACAATATCTACACCCACATGTTTCAAATATGCTTAACTATTCCAATGTCATTGAAAACTATGTTTTTCTGAAGATTTGGCGCAGCAAAAGCATAAATTCGACACGGCGCGAACTACATCACATTGCTTTGCCTTTGGGGATGAGATTCTTTGGATTATTTCTTAAATAACTAACTATTGTTTCAATCTTCATAATATCTCGAAACTCTTAGAATCCTGTTGATATGTAACTGGCATAAATGATTTTTGTAATTTTCAATGGTTCATTTAGAAATGAGTTACGGTCCATCATCTACGGTGTTGCCCGTTGTTCCTCTACTCCTCTGTAATAGATCTGAGCTAGTGAAGAATCACGTGTATGACTACTTGGTATTAGTGTACCATCTTCAGTGTACAACAATTAAGTAGCCCCCGCTTTGTATATATCGGTAACGGCACCGGCCACGTCCTCACAGTCCTAGAAAAAAAAGAAATTGTTAGAAAGGAATTATAACAGCCGTTGTTGTCGGAGACCAAATTTACCTCTGCATCTCCACGAGTGTGAAAGAAAGAAAAGGCTGTGTCACCGTAGTAAATGACGGAATCGAACAATGTTGCACGCGAAGTTAACATATTACGAAGACGAGCGATGAGTGTCTTTTTTGCCAATCACCGCAAATCTATGCGACCGGTGCGTGAAAACCATCCTCCACTCTAAGGTTCTAGGTGGGGGAGCTGCGTAGCCGCAAGGTTACAGAGTCCGCTTTGTCAAGCGGATGGTCGTGGGTTCGAATCTTAGTAGAACCAGGCCATCCGATTTCAAAAAGGACTTAAGCATGGGTTTATTCTCAGGCTCCCTACCAGTTACCCTTCCTTTACGCTGAAATCCTTTGCGTGACTTCCTCTTAACAAAAAAAATAAGTCCCTCTTATCAATAAAACTGGCCAGAAGGACGCACGACGAAACTTCTCCAGGGAATTATAATTGGTGATATTTGGCAAGAGGAACGAGTATCGGTATAGTAGAACAGTAAGCGTGTAAGGAAGAGTAGCACATTACACACAAGCACTGATGAACAATAATAAGCATGCCACTTCTCAATAGAGGTATTGCTATTAACAGAAGTGCGGGATACAGCAGAAACCCGGGCATATTTCACAATAGATCTACGATTCTGGTCGCAGTGAGGAAGTCCATACAGGAAAAAAAGGTTCTAGGTGTTTAATTTTTTGTTACCAATCCCAAGTACCATAAACGCAGAAATGTATTTCGGTAGGCGTGTTCTTTCAAAGTTATACATTGCCTAGCCATTAGGTCGAAAGGACCAAAAATGTCTTTAGAGGTTAAAAACACCCTAAAATGTCAAAAGTATAAAATATGAGCAAATATATCATAAAAAGTCTATATTGTTCCAGAAAGTCGACAATATTTAGAGAGAGATGCGAAAAGAGGTCAAAAATGTTCATCGAAGTCGAAAAGGTTCCAAAAAATCCAAAATGTTTTAAGAGAACGAGGAGAGAAAATATTCTAGAAGCTGAGAAATGTCCCAAAAGGTCAAAGTTGTCCCATAATATGAATAATGTCCTAAAAGGTCGAAAATATCCCAAAACGAAGCAATGTCGTTAAAGATTGAAAGTGTCTTTCAAAATCACAAATGTTTCAACGGCCGAAAGATCTCCAAAAAGTTAAATATATTCCAAAAGGTAATAATGTCTCAAGAGTGGTCTAAAAAATTTTTTTTTTAATTTTCCAGACAGTCAACCATTTTACAATAGGTCAAAATATTCGAAAGGTCCCTAAACATCCCAAAAGGTGAAAAATATCGCAAAAGGTTAGAAAAACAGAAATGCCCAAAAGATTAAGTATAGTTCAGAAAGCCAAAAATTCTCCAAAGTGTCAAAAATGTACTGTCTCAAAATGTCCCTGAAACAAATAAAAAAAAAATCCAAAGGTCTACAATATTTCACAGGGGAAGTATCGATAAATATGAGCGTGGTTGGTAACGTCTCCGCAAACCATGCTCGACGCCTGGGTTCGAATCCCACCGCCGACATAGATGTCGATGGTTGTGAGGTGGCGTGATCCACTCACAACCAACCCAACTGGTCTAGAATCAATCCTAGCCGACACCGGGAGATTTTCAGAGGCAAAAAATTCCTGGGATCACGCCTTCCATCGCATGAGGAAGTAAAGCCGTTGGCGCCGGTCCGTTAATTAACGGGTCGTGAGTTAGGGTCCTGGGTGGAGTCGCCTCCCTGGGCGTCGGTGATTGGCACAACAACAGTGACGGAACTAGACCGACGGAAAATAAGCAAGAATAAAAAAAAGTATCGATAGAGGCGATCCTAACTTGAAAACTGTCCCAGAAGGTGTAAAAAAGGTTTCAAAAGGTCAAAAAAGCCCACAAAAGTAAAAAAAGATCTAATAGATATAAAATGTCCCAAAACATAACAGAAGTCAATACAGTAATCACCCGATTACATCAGTACCCGATTTTATCTGCCCTCGATTTTATCGGCCCCCGATTTTATCATCATATAACATTCCATAAAAAAATGTCAGTATGAACAGATTTTCTATTTAGATTCAATATTTTTGTACTTTTGCACAGCTCTATGTAGAATAACATCATTCTGGATATAGCTTTCATTGAAAACTCAACCATTGCACAGTGTTTTATTTTGGCATTTTCGTTCGATTAATTGAATAGTGATTCAAGCCATAACGTATATTCATATAATTTTTAACAACGCATCTTTTTTTCTGTAGTATACAGAGTTTAAGCTCTTAACATCTGATGTGTGAGTGCGTGGCAATATTTCACAGAAGGCGCCAGTTTCTTGGGAAAGGGCTCATAGATCCTTCGGAAATATTCTCCTCAAACAGTTTTAGAGTTTTTTAGCTAATTCTCCTCAAACAGTTTTAGAGTTTATAGGCAAAATAACACCAGATTGAGATAATGCCTTAATTTAAGGGGTTATATACCTTTTTGGTCGAGAAAAATGAGGGAAGTTTGAATCTATTTTAAAGTGCATAAGCACCATTTTCATTGCATCAAAAAGGGTATTTTTCCGAAAGTACAGTTTATCAGCAACAAAAAAATACGTTTGATTTTGAGATACACCAATTATTACTGGAGTAATGGCCGTTTCCCCGAAACGCTATTTTGCAGAGGCATGCGGTGATCCTGATAGAGACTCAGCGGGTCAACCGAAATCAAAAAACTCATATTATTTCATTAGTTTAGAAGTGTGCCGGATCCTTGAACGATCGCTTTTATGAGTATTTTGTTTTCAGTGCAAATGAGAAAACTTTTCCCAAAAAATGCACGTTCTGAGCGCTAAAAACTGCATAATTTTTTTTTTTTTTGCGGCAAAATGTAACTGTATGTTTCGAAAAGCGATCGTTCAAGGACCGGCGAATTTAATAACGAAAATTTAAAAAAAAAAAATTCACCTAAAAGTTAGATAGAAAATTTCCTTCTTCATTTGATTGAGATAGACGCAGAGTGTCTTCAGCAAATCTCTTACATGATACGAACCACATGAAGTTTTTGACGTTGACTAACGTCTATATCGAAGTTAGGCGCATGAAATTGTAAATCTAGTAATTCAACCAGCGAAAATCAGAGAAAAGTGCTTATTTATCAGTCATTTATTTTCAGAATTTCGAGGTTTTGGCATCAACCGATCAGAAATTCTTTTACGGTTAAATTTATGTAACAAAAATAACCTATTGTTTGAGATACACTATTGAAAAATTGATAAACAACATCGATTGTCTAAAACCTCTCTTCACAAGCACAGTCGACACTAACGGATACAACCGATCAAACTTTGTAAACGATTCGTTGTTGTTGTTGTTGTTTTTTCGAAAGGAACTAACAATCCCAATTTTCGTTCTAACTTTTCCACACATTTTTCCGAATTTTTTAACCTCCTACAAAGTAATCAGCCTTCCAAAAGTGCATGTTTTTGCAAAAAATATTATGTTTTATCTATTAAATTAAACAAGCTATTTGCCATATATAAAATTTGCAGCGGTAATTGCACGTCCACCTTCTCCAAATCTCGCAATTACTAACAAGTGGCAGTACCACTGTCCATTAAGATACAAACTTTCGTCTTTTAAAGTCTGTAGACAGCATTCTCGATTAATTTTTATTTTTAAATCCATCGGTGTTGTTTCAATTACGTCATCGATTTGTTTTACTTCCGTTTGCTGCTTGCGGGTGAATGAAGAAAAAGTAAAAAAAGTCTCAATTTACACGTGTTTTGAAATGTATTGAAGAGATATTTTGTGAAAGGGCTATCAGTAAACCAAAGTTATACTGTGCGTAACCAGATCATTTATGAGCTTTTTTAGAGAATTTAATGATCTTTCTTGGAACCAGTACAACGCATGTGCGTTGGGCATAACGCATTTGATGCTCTAGCGTATTTTGAATGTATTTGACAGCTCCGAACCACTTCGCTCAGAACGATTCCATCGGTGTTGGTATCGTCATGATGATTTGTAGTGGTATTGGTAACGTTTTTCAGGAGCCTGCTCTAGTTGATGCAGTGTATACAGCATTGGTTGCTGATAATTGAGGTACTTTTAAGTTTATTGAAATATCACCTGATCGATTCATTTTCAAGAACCAGATCATTCAAAAACAACATTGAAGCAATAATAATAAGAGAAGACATTGGATATGTTAAATTTTGAATTTAACTATGATGTTACTGTTTATTTGTTTGTCGATGCAGATAAATTAAGCAAAAACATGCACATACATCACGTAGAGAGAAATGAATAGTCATCAGCTAATACATTTAATTATCGCCTTACTTATTGAAAGTTTGAGGTCAAAAACAAGATAAAGCAATGGCAAAAAAAACACAAATATTTACATATATTCTGCAAGTAATAATTTTTCTATCCAATATTCTTACAGGTATAAATGTGGCAACCCTGCTTGCACCACAGCTGAGCGGTAGAAGAGTGGTGAATCTCTAGAGAGAATGCATAGCAGATTTCTCTCTGGAGAAATATTTCAGCACGATTTGCTGCTCTCTTCAAGCAAGTGCACAGTGTTTTATTTTGCCGTTTTCGTGCGATTAATTAAATAGCGTTTCAAATGTTGATTATACCCATAATGTATGTTCGGAGAAGTTTCAAGATATTCAAAAATACATCTTTAAATGTAGGAATTTAAGTGATCAATCCACCTAAAAGTGAGATAGAAAATTTATTTTTTTATCAGATTGAGATAGACGCATGGTGTCTTCGGCAAGATTTTAGGTGATCTCAAAACAATAAACTTTGCCGAAAACATCATGTTTCTATCTTTTATATATTACGAGCAACATAAAGTTTTCTATGAAGAGGTCCTGAAAATCACAATTTTCTTTATAACTTTTTTCTCAGATTTTTCCGAACTTTCAAACCTTCTACAAAGTTATCAGTCATCCCAATATTCATGTTTATGCTGAACATTGTTATTTTTTATCTCCCAAAATAAAAAAGTTATTTGACATATTTCAATATTTTTGGGAATACTCCCATCTCAACCATCTCAAAATTACGCAATTTTACGCACGTGGCAGTTTCATACGATGAAATAACTATCCTTAGACTTTCAATTAAAGGTTCACACTTTGATATGTAAGAGTATGTAAGCAGCCTTTTTAACCTGTTTTTCAAAGCTGTTTGGTGCCGATTTTTGTACCGTAAACTGGGGTGACTTTGATCAGCGGGGTGACATTGATCACTATTCCTCTTTTCTGAAAATGTGGTAAAAAAGCGCTCGTAGTGCTTGGGATTTGTCGTAATCTTCACTGATTGTGTGGATATATGTTCGCATTGCTACTATTCATGCATTTCCTGCTATTCAAAGAGTGTTTTTCATGCTAAAATATTATTTGAAAATAAAGTGTATTTTTGGCGATTTTCGTTGCATACAAACAATCGGTTCAAGCAGATTCAAAACAACAAGTCGCAATACGTAAAGTGTTTTTTTAATTTTGTTCCCAGATTAGTTCTTAAGATGAACAAATATTATAACAATACATTTTATTGTTATTTTTGCAAGTTTTTCCTCGAAGGCAATGTTGAGTCCCAATTTTCTCCACAGCGTATTACATATTTCTTCTTAACAAAAACCCAAGACGTGAAGTAACATGAAAATTTGGACAATTTCATAAGTCATATTCCTCGTGGACTAGTTTTTGACGATTTTAGACCACCTTCTCTCTCAGTGAATAATCATTCATATATATTCTATAAATTTTGTAATAAATAAAAAAAATAAAAGTGTTACTCCAAATTCATCAAAACAATGAAGTGATCAAAGTCACCCCGGAATGATTATTGGTGTAAAATTTTTAGAGCATATTTAAAAACAGCAAAATTGTTGCTAAACTTTTGAAGTAGTGACTGAATCTTTTTCAATGCATGCCAGTACTTATTTTAAAAATATCAAAGAATATTATTTTCAGTATATTTTGAAAATATTTGAGATACAATCAAAAAAGTGATCAAAGTCACCCCAGTTTACGGTTTACAAAAATTTAAAAATAAAGCAGTTTTGAGCTTCGAAAGTGGCCCTGACCGATCTTGAACTAAACATGCATGCATGTTTGATAAGGTTACAAAAAATGGAGAAAACGTTAGAAATATATCAACTAAAAATTGAGTATTTTCTTATATTCAGTATTGTAAGCTTGAATGCAAATAGTAGCTTTTTCAAATTCAATTTATTCTTCTTCCCCGATTTCAAAAGGAGCGAGCAGAGATTTCGCGTCTTCCGAAAATGTTTTAATGTAGATGATGGACGTGGATTTTTGGAACAGAACGTGATGCTTCGAAGCAGGTCTAATTGGAACAAGTGAGGACAAAAAATGCTCGTCTCGGTTTTTGTTCCATCATCATTCTCGAAGATTTGGTTATACTCCGGATTTCCGGATGGACGGCAGATCCCATATTCCACCGTCATCTCCATATACAGAAACTCTGCATACGTGAGATTGATTAATTTCCCTTCGTTCACCTCGATGATACGCTCGGCTGTTAAGTCAATAAATGTTCCAGTTTGATTTCAATCTCTGTTTCCGATATAACGACAAATTCATCCGCTGGATAGCAACTCTGTCTAGCAATTAGCAATCTATAGTAAGGGGGATAAATTTGCTTTTCGTTTTTTTTTTTGCGTCTGACTGGGTATTGTTTCACTGCGAGACTGACAAATCGCTTTCCACCATAAGTGCCAGAGCTTCCACATCTGTATAGCTATAGATTGGGTGACTTTCTGCTGTACTCCAGGAATCCCTAATTCTAGTTAATCAGGAAGGAGTTGTTTGGGTAGCTTCATTAATCAGCTCAGCCCCATCCTTTTGCTTCTCTTCCCGAAGCATCATTTCCGTCGCAAATGCCAGCTCATTTGACGGGTAACGATTTGGAATGTCAATATATGCTTACAATACTGAATATATAACTGAATATAAGAAAAAACTCCATTTTTAGTTAATCTATTTCTAACATTCTCTCCATTTTTTGTAACCTTATCAAAGCATGCACCAAATAGCTTTGAAAAACAGGCGGCACCAAATAGCTTTTAAAAACCAATCCCCAAAAATATCGAAATATGTCGAAAAACTTTTTTATTTTGGGAGATAAAAAATAACAATGTTCAGCATAAACATGCATATTGGGATGACTGATGACTTTGTAGAAGGTTTGAAAACTCGGAAAAATCTGAGAAAAAAGTTATAACGAAAATTGTGATTTTCAGGACCTCTTCATAGAAAATTTATGTTGCTCGTAACATATAAGAGATAGACGCATAGTATCTTCAACAAAGTTTTTTGTTTTGAGATCACCTAAAATCTTGCTGAAGACACCATGCGTCTATCTCAATCTGTTAAAAAATAAATTTTCTATCTCTCTTTTAGGTGGAATGATCACTTATATTCCTACATTTAAAGATGTATTTTTGAATATCTTGAAACTTCTCCGAACATACATTATGGGTATAATCAACATTTGAAACGCTATTTAATTAATCGCACGAAAACGGCAAAATAAAACACTGTGAAGTGGTCGCTTTGCTCAGTAGTGTGAGACCTCTGCCATGCTGGGTGCCAGCGCGAGCGGTCGGGCGGGATTCTTGTCGTGGGTGGATAAACAGCCGTAAGTAGAGCTGTTCATTGACCTGCGGCGGAAGTCTCGCTCGGTCGCTCGCGTTGGCGTTCGGCCTGGCAGAGGCCTGAGCCTCTGGTTGTAGTGGACGTGAATAACGGCGCAGGACGATTCGCCTTGCCGTGTAGTAATGATGATACACATTTGGATTTGAATCATGTCTATGTATTCCTTGTGCAGTTGATGCGTTATGCTTTCCACACATTTTTTGTGCGTTAATAACGCAGAAAATGTGTGAACTGAGAGGACACAGTGGCTGCGTAAGACTTGAACTTTTGCGTGCACGTATACACATTTGGGGTCATTTATGATCCCTCTTCCGTTACCTTAGAAAATAGCTGAAAATCACGAGAAATTAGTTTTTCAAGCTGCTTGAGATATGTATGTATGACACTAACAGCACAACTTCACAGCTTTATGCAAACACTAATACCTAACCTATGAACTAGTAGTGAAATTTATATTTCACTGATATCAGAGCCCTCCCTTCCAGATTGGGGACGAGTGTCAAGTTACCATTGACATATTTCTTACTCCTAAATACCTCACCATGTCAAATTTGGTTCCATTTGCTCGATTAGTTTTCAAGTTACGTAGAAGTTTGTGTTATATTTTTATGAGAGACCTCCCTTTAAGGTAGGGAGGGATCTCGAGTTACTCTAATAACCTTTTCCAGCCTCAAAAGCCCCTACATAAAAATTTTCACGCCGATTGGTACAGTAGTTTCCACGTTTATAAGGATCAGAAAGACAGACAGACAGATAAAACTGCTTTTTCATATGATTAGATTTCTTGTAGTAATTTAAATCGCTGATTTAACGTATTAGTATTAAATTATTGGCTTACTATCTTTTATAACAATATATCAATAAAAAAAATTCCCGATTTTATCACATTCCCTATTTTATCACCCCAAACATCATCAAGGAGGTGATATAATCGGGTGATCACTGTATTTCAAAACAGGTCAAAATTATATCAAGATGTCAAAAAGGTCTCAAAAAGTAAAAAATGTCCCAAACACTCAAATATTTTCCCGATGAACAACAATATTCCAATAAGTCAAATATGCTGCAATTGATAGCAAATATTTGAGAACCTTAAAAAATGTCCCAGGAGGGCGAAATTGTCCCAAAGTCCTCAGTAAGTGTTCAACAGGTAGAAAACATCTCGAAAAGTATAAAAAAACACTTCAAGAGGTTAAAAATGCTCCACAAGATCAAATATATTTCAAACTAGATTTGCAATATTCCCGGGAATTGATTTCCCGGGAAACGGGAATGAAAAATATCATTTCCCGGGAATTCCCGGTATCCGGGAATGGAAAGATTGTTTGACAAAAATGAGATTTCAAATAAAGCTTTTTAATAAGAGGTAGTTAAAAATTTTATTATCAATTCGCAAAAAAAAACTAATTTAAAAAAACGAAAAACAAAAAACAAGACATATTGAAGTTTACATCAGAAATTCACGATCGATTCCTGGAACAAAAATTTGCAGACGAGGAGGTTCCAGGGTTCTCATGTCATCAAACAATCGCTTCAGATTCGCTAGCATTTTTCCGTTAAGCAAAAAAATAATGTAATTCCCTTCTGTAAAACTTTACTTGAGTCGGCTGAATCACGGCTAGTGTTTGGTTTCTGGAATACTTCCAAAATATTCCGAAACATAAATATCGTCTCATAATCTAAAAATGTCTTAAAAGATAGAAAATGTCGCAAGGTCTACAATTCCAAAATAATAAGAAAATATCGTGAACTGCATAAATTTTCCAAAAGTTCCAAAATTTTCAGAAAGCCATTATGACCTTTGAGGGGTTGAAAATATTTTTAAAAAAATCGAAGACTTGTATGTAAGCCACGACCGCAAGGTTGACGTAAAACTACTCAACAAATTTGAACGGTCGGATTGCAAGCTGTAATGCTAGCGCTAAATCAGTAGAGAATAACCACAACTTCTCCGATACATTGTTTGGTTGTTTTCATATAAAATCGGATACGTTTTTTTGTCTACTCCACACACGTGCAACGAACAAACTTATACACGGCAGCTGGGTTTCCTATGTCAGAGGTGCCAGATTCCTTCTGCAATGTTGACTGACTTTTTATTCGTCTCATTTATTCGGAGATGAAAATAAAATCTACAGGAAAAAAGAAGTGCATCGTTAAGTTTTTTAAAAACCGTGGCGGAGTTGAATGTTATGTTAATGTTTAATTTCACACTTTCACCAAGTTTGATCATTATGTTGTTAACCATTAAAAGATATGAAGCCCCCTTTAAGAATCGGAGGCATAATTCATTATTCAACATATAGAAAACATCACTTGAAAATAAACAGGTTCTCAATCAACTATAACATTCTTACGGCTAATCTCTTCCTCTGAGTATTTCTAGAAGATAAATATATTGAATGTTGAGAACTTCATTTCATTTTTCAGGGAGCTTCGTAGCTACATGGTTACAGATTCCGCCATTCGATCGGGCCATTCAATATCAGAGGACTTATGCACGGGTTTATTCTCAGACTCCGCCATACAAAAGCTTCTCCTAGACTGCAAAACTCTTATCTAAACCTTCGAACACTTCATTCACCCACATCATGTTATACGCTTTAGTAATACGCTTGAGGCAAAAATAAGGTTGATAAAAAAGATAAGAGCATCGTAAGTGTCGGTGAATACAAGCGTTATAACACGTAGCAGGCAACTACTCAATAATAGGCTCTGCAAAAAAGTAAAAGAAAAAACAAAAAAGAGCGAGAGCAAGACACATTGGGACAACGTAACACAAGATCAAAATTTATAGGTTCAGTCCATACAAAAACAAATGATTTACATAAGCTGTACTTCCAGTTTGCGTGTAAAATAATTTATTTCACTGGTTTATTCTGTAAATTCACCTAAACGTTGTTAACACTCAAAAAAAAACGTTTAAAACGTATCTAGAGTAGATAATTTGTGGAAGTGTTGCTGCTGGTCAGATTGTGGCGTTAAAGGAGTCTACTCATCAGTGACTTTGAAATAGATGGGTTTACCGGTGATATTCAAAAATTTTCTTGTAGAATTCGTACGTTGAAATAAAACATAGCAATATTTTTTTTTATATTTCGATAACGCAAAAAAAATACTTTATTTGCCATCAACGATCCATATATACGATACCTTGAATTTTATTCAATTCAAAAGTGTTTTGATTTACTTGTTTTTAATGTTTGAGTTACTGGCCAGTAATTTTATTATCAATTTCTGGACTGTTGAGCGAAACGGCGTTTTCTATTTAACTGTGCGTGTATGAAATATTTGAAACTAATTTTCAGTGAGTTGCAGAGCGAGTAAAAGAGAATAATTGTGGTCAGAGTGAGGATTAGTGATGTAGTTTACTCAGCAAGTTGAAGTACTTGTTGAAGCATTACAATAAAAATGTAGAAAATGTGATACTATTTTAACCAGGTACAAGGCAGCAAGACGCAATGGCGACGGGAACGACAGATAAGTAAAACTGTATCTTACACAGTACAGAAAAATGCTACACCCAACGCAAACGGGGAACATTTTATTACTTTGGGGCAATTTTTTTATTACTTATTGTGTCTTATGACTGCGCATTATACACAATTAGTAACAACTAAAAAGTAACAAACAATATGACGGCCACACGCTTGTATGTGTTTCTGCAGGAGAACATACAGCTAAGCACCGCAATGCATGTGTTAGCAAAACTTCACTCGCTGCATTTGTATTGTGGCGCCAGCACTCAATTAAAGTTCGGAAGTCGGACTTCCGACTTCCGAACTTTCTTCCGACTTTACAAGCACATAGAATAAATGCGTGTTCACGGTGTTCACACAACATGAACTGCGGGAATGATTTCAATGTATTTGTTTTTGTAAGCCGTAGTGACAGCGCAGTGGCGGCTGAGATGGTTGCAGTGTTGCGAGAACAACAAAAATAAACATCGGAAGTGAGCCTGACTGCCAGATCATCAGCGACGATTTGATCATTTTTATTTAAATGCACAATATTGATGCAACGATCAGATTAATTTTTGTCCTCTTCATCCACACATAATGAGAACCTCACCCGTCAACCTCAAATGTCTAATTAGAAACACTTTCGTTTCGTCCCCCAGTGTTTACTTGAAATGAAAATATGTTATACTGTCTGAACAGAGTTGCCGAAGTTGCGAATATTGTTCTGGATGGGCACGAATTTTGTATTTTCAAACAGGTGCAAATGAGTTTCCATGAACCAATGAGTATGTTTTTTGGATAGCTTGCAAGAAAGCGAATGTTTTTGTTTTTCTCTAACGCAGTTTACAGATCGTGATGTCATTTGAAGACACATTTCAAGTCTTTGAAATCATCAACGTTTGCATACTCTATGACGGGGAAAATGCTGCTTGGCAGCTCTTGTCATATTCTTTCTCTACTCCGTATGCATACAACGAGCGAACTAATACACGCTCACCGGATGAATTGGAGATTGAAGAAACTTGTAATATGTGCAACATATGCGACGGTGTGTGATTTTTTTTTCTTGCGCTGGAAAGGGAGCAGTTTTTGACAGAAAAAATCGTGCATGTGGTTGAAACGACCATTATTAGATAGTATTAGATGGGGAAGAATTTTATTGCCTTTTAAGTAATAGGTTTGTTACCTTTAAGGCAATTTTGCGCTATTGCTTCTAAAGTAACAAGGAAAAGTTTTGCGTGTAGTTTTCTCCTCCACCAAAGGAGATTTATCATCCATCGTTTACCTAAATATCATATAATATTGTACATGTTTTATTATAATGTTATCGACCTCGCGAAACCCATTACTGGTAAGATGCGCCCCATTATTTCCAACGTGACGGGTACTAGCGTTTCCCAATAAGATCCAACGCCGCGAAATTTCCAATAAGATCATATTTATTATCCAATACTCACGCGATGGCTGTTCAAGGATGAGAAGACTGTATTATTTAGGTGACGGCAGTAAAAAAGTAACTAATGTAGTCTCTCCTTTTCCCACGTGGGCACGGACAACATAGCAACGAAGTTTGCTTCTTCTAATATTAGTGTGGCATAGATCAGTCATTCGGGAATACCAGCAGCGATTCAAGATCTGCTGAATTTTTGCCTTTCTCCTAGAAAGGTATAGCAATCACTTGCAAAACCGAAAGTATCAAAGTGCTCCAAAGGGCCGAATGGCATATATCACTCGACTCAGCTCGACGAGCTGAGCCTTTTTCTGTATGTGTGTGTGTGTGTGTGAATGTGTGTGTGTATGTGCAGATTTTTATTCTCACTCACTTTTCTCAGAGATGGCTGGACCGATTTTCATGAAACTAATTGCAAATGAAAGGTCTTGTTGCCTCATAAGACCCTATTGAATTTCATTGTAATCGGATTTTTAGTTTAGAGGTTATGTTTAAAAATGTGAAAATCATGAAACATCAATATCTCAGAAACTACACAACCGATTTGAACAAAATTGGTCTCAAAAGAACGGGCTACCTAGAAAACCCTAAAGTTTTAAATTTCATAAAGATTGAACTTGTGGTTCAAAGTTATGAAAAGAAACGTGTTCTGAAGACTGTTTAATCTCACTCATGTTTCTCAGAGATGGCTGTACCGATTTTCATAAAATCAGTGTCAAACGGAAGGTCTAATAGCTCCATAAGACCCTATTGATTTGTTTTGCAGTCGGACTATTACTTTGCCTGTTATGTTGAAAAATGTGAAATCCAGCTATGCAAAGGAACATATTCCGAAGACTACTTGGACTCACTCACTTTTCTCAGAGATGGCCGACCCGATTTCCACAAAATTTGTGTCAAATGAATGGTCTAGCTGCCTCAGAAGACCCTATTGAATTTTACTGTAATCGAACTGTAACTTCATTTGTAATGTGCCGACTTGTGAAAATCACGATACTTCATTATCTCAGAAACTACACAACCGATTTGATTATTATTATCAGATGAGCGGGCTAGTTAAGGGTTAACTGATGAATTATGATTGAACACGTGGTTTCAAAGTTTGGCTGCCCTACACGTTCCAATTTCATTTGATTATAATCGAACTTAAACAACCGTTATGTATTAAATTGTTAATGAAACAACGAAAGTCTATTATCTCAAAGATTACATGACTTATTTGAACATAACTAGTGTCATACGAACGAGTCATCTCTCAAACTTACAAATAACAAACTTCATAACAATTTGATATGTGGCTCAAAAGTTATGGAAAGAAGAGAAATTCAAAGACTATTCAAAACTATACCTGCTTTGATCGATATATGTGGCCTCAACATAATTTAAATGTGGTGTCGTACTATTTGAACGTTCCAAGTTCATTGATTCCTTGCGATTTGTTTGAAGTCTGCAAATGCACGACGAATCGGCCATAGGATATGATCAAAGTCAAATAACAAATCGTTTGAAATGATTGGTTTTATCGAAATGACAACATCCTCGTCTTTTGGCTTCTGTACATCGCCTTAATTCTGAATAGATATTCATATTGGGTGGTATTCTGTCATTATCAGCAGACTTTCTGGCATCGATCTGACACCGGAAATACCCATATTGGGAGGTATTTTTGGTTGTTTTCCAGAAACTAACAGTGGTCGTCTTCAAATTCAAAATGGTGTCCAGGGTCAATGTTTGGTTTCTATGCATCATCACGTTTACGGAAATATCCATATTGAGAATTATTCGGTCATTTCCGACTGTTGCCTATAAGTTGCCATTTAGCAATTCAAAATGGTGCCTGAGGTCAATTGTTAGCTCCTTGCATCATTCTGGTTCCAGAGATACTCATATTGGATAGTATTTGATTATATTAAACTATTTTTCACGAACCGGTAGTCGGCATCTTGGATTTCAAAATGGTATTTAGGATACTGGTTAAAGAAAAACTCATATTGGGTGATATTTGGTCACTTTGGACTGTTTTTCAGAAGCCGAAAGTCGTCATTCTGGACTTTAAAATTGCCTGTGAAATCAATTTCTGTCATCTGGGCGTAATTCTGGTTCCGAAAACATTCATATTGAATGGTATTTGATCATTTCCGGCTGTTTGCCAGACACCGGAAGTCACCATCTTAAAATTCAAGATTGTGTCTGTGATCAATTTTTAGCTTCTGTGCATCTTTCTGGTTCCAGAAATACTAATATTTAATGGGAATCGTCCATTTCAGGCTGTTTTCCAGAAATCGGAAGTTGCCATCTTACAATTCAAAATGTTGTCTGAAGTCGATTTGTGGCTCCAGTGCATCATTACGGTTCCGGAAATACCCATGTTGGGTGGTATTTGGTCATTTGCCGCTGTTTTTCCGACACCGGTAGTCGCCATTTTGGATTTCATAATGGCATTTGGAGACAATTTCTGGATTTTGAACGGCATACTGGTAAAAGAAAAACTCATATTGGGTGGTATTTGGTCATTTTCTGCTGTTTTCAGAAACCGGAAGTCGCCATCTTAGAATTTAAAATGCTATCTGTGGTCGATTTTAGCTCCTGTGTATTATTCTAGATCCGGATATTATTATATTGGGTGGAAATTGGCCATTTTCGGCTGTTTTCCAGAAACCGGAAGTTGCCATCTTACAATCCAAAATGTTGTCTGAGGTCGATTATGGAACATATTTGTTACCACTAAAATCATTCACCTGCCAACATGGTTCCATTTAATTGATTAGTTCGCGAGATGTGCGAAAATTTGTGAAGAAACATGTACTTCCAGAAGAGGGAGGGGCGTCAAACCATTATGGACATATTTGTTACCTCTAAAAACATTCACATACCAAATTTGGTTGTATTTTCTTGATTGGTTCTTGAGCTGTGCGAAATTTGTGTTTCATTTTCATGGAATCCCTCCCTTATAGAAGAGGGAGTCGGGTTTCAAACCATTATGTACATATTTGTTACCACTAAGAGCATTTACCTGCCAAATTTTGTTCCATTTGGTTGATTGGTTCTCGAGATGTGCACAAATTTGTGTTTCATCCAACTATTATGGACATATTAGTTACCCCTTAAAACATCCACATGCCAAATTCGGTTTCATTTGCTTGGTTTGTTCTTGAGTTGTGCAGAAGTTTATGTTTCATTTGTGTGGGACCCCTCCCTTCCAGAAGAGAGAGGGGTCTTTAACTATCATAGGAACCAGACTTCCCGTGCACGCGCTTTTTTTCAAGCGACGAGAGAAATCTTTCTCTCGCTCGTAGAATTTCCATGCATGTGCGACGAGACGAGACACGTCACATGCAATTTGCAGGTTGCTCTTTCGCTTCTCTTTCGGTTCGGATTGCGATGCGCAAGGCGATGTTTCATCGCACTACGAACTGAGCGAGACGCCCGTACTGTACATACTTGATACAGCTCGTGCGCTACAGCTCGTGAGACTTTCTCGTGTACACAGAATTCCTGTACACGCGCTGACACGACGAGAGGTTTCTTTTCTTTTTTTTTTCTTTGGTAAGAGACAGCGGCGCACCACACGTTGTCTTATCGCTTTACGAACTGAGCGAGACGCCCGTACTGTACCTTAGTGAAACTGTATATTAGAGAAATGACAAAGCACTCACCGTTGAGGAAACTGTCAACATCAAAACGGGCGAGCTGTATAATTTTGCATTGCCGTTATCCGTTTTGATGTTGACAGTTGCCTTAACGGTGAGTGTCTCTGCGTCTCTCTGGTGTATAGGCTGCCTACCGTACCTACATACGATATATGCCGTCAGACCCTTCTGAAGGTGTATTAATCGGAAGAATTCACAAAACTATATTACTACGATCAGATTATCACGAACCTTCAGAAGCTGATTTGCAATATCTATACACTAAGGTCGCTTTTACGCGGTTTTTTTTACGTGGATTAGGAATTTACGCGGTATTTTTTTTTCTTGCGGATTTCGGTTCCTCTTCACTCGGATTGCAGAATTTACGCGGATTCCGGAATTTACGCGGTTTTTTACGCGGCATGTATCCCCCGCATAAAAAGCGACTTTAGTGTACTCAATTCGAGAATTCTATCCAACATCAACATGTACTAGAAAATATAAACAATTTCAATGGTTTTACTATTTTTAACTCCCGAAAAACTTATGTTGTAATTTCAAACCACATTTTTTATCCTTAGAACTACAAAACAGAGTTCTATCATAAGATAGTCAATGACATCTAAACCGACGAAAGGAACACTTCTGTTAACCAACGTAACACTCTGCATCCGGTGCATTTTCGTACCGTTAGCATAATAAGTATAGTAACAAAACGTTCTTAATTCATGTTAACAAAAGTCGGATGAATTAATCACAGAATTTTGAATTGATAAATAAATAAACTAGGTTATATCATTGATAATTCTAACGGTGTTTTGATGCATGCTGCTATAACACCGTAAATAAAAAAAAAAAACATAAAATCCCCTGCCTGTTTCCTTCTGCGCAAAATCAATTTCCTTCTCGCACCATTAGCGCAAAGCAACATGCGAGGCAAGCTCGCGAGACGAGCTCACGAGAATTTGCTCGCAAGCTGTCTCAAGTACGCGACGCCCATGCACCGCACTCGTTAAGTTGAGAGACGAGATATCTTCGTGTACGTCGCAATAAAAATTCCCATGCGACGAGACATGGCTCGTACGAATGGTAAGTTTTCTCGCTCGCACGCTGCACACAGCACGAAGCGACTAAATGAGAAACGAGACTGTAGCGCAAAGCACACTGTCTCTTCTTTGTACAAATTTTCACGTCGATCGGTTCAGTAGTTTTCGGGCCTATATGGATCAGACAGACAGACAGACTTGACTGCATTTTTATATGTAAAGATTACAACATCAATATTTTAGAACCTAAAGAGTGAATATACATTTATTGGATTGAAGCGTTCATGTAAATCTATTTTTACAAATAAAAAATTGAATGAGAAAGGCTGGGTCTGACCGCTAGGTGGATTAATTTAGGTTTTTTTTTATTTCACTTTTTCGAAATACCAACCCACATGAATAACTTTAGCTCGGTTGATAAATATCGCGATTGATCTAATTATTACGTGATGTATTCCTTTCAAAGTCCGTGTATGTCGAAGTGTGTCTTTTTTTTTTCGAGGGAGAGGGGGATTTTAATCAGGAAAATATTCTTTCGCGCGATTTCACGTGCGCCACTCACAAAGAAAACGGTCTTTAAAAAAAAGATAGTCATTGCTTGTCATAGTAATGAGCTAAATTAACGCATAATTCGATTCAGCCACTTATTATAATTGTGCGCGGTCTGCGGAGCTGTTTGCATCTATTGTTGTGGTTTATAAGAGTTTGAAATGTGAATGTAATTGCTGTCCAGAATCTTATGCTCCATTTCTCGATTTTTCTAGCTTTTGAGTAATCGTTTTAAATAATATTTCTTAATTATGGCTAGTTTGGCGTTTTCTCCGCAAATTTGAGACTACCTTTTGGTAAATATGTATACCTGCATTTTTTTAAATTTTGGGGCTTTGGATGCACGGAAGTTTGCCAATTTTTGTATTTAATAGGCGACTCTTGCGTAGACAAATAAAAAAGAATCGACGTTAAACGCCGCGACTCCACGCGTCCGCATCGGTAGGTAGGAATAGAGCGGTCGTGCATAAATTGGTCTCAAATCAGGAAATCGCTTTTTGAGAACAGACGATTGTCGTTAGTCCTGTTAAGCAGAAAGCCAGATGTCCGGATGACCGAATGTCTAGAGACTTCGCGTCGATATCTTCATGAGTTCGTGTGTTCTACAGATAGATTATCAACGCGATATAGTTTTCGGTATAACCTCACCGAGAAAACAAATCAAGTGGCGAGACGTTAACGTGGATAGAACTTTCGTAGCTTCCGTAACATTGTGTAGTCGGCTGAGATAAATCAATGGGAGATTCTTTTCGGTAGAGGCATAATGATTCGATAAGAAAATGTTCGAATATTTACACCTGTTTTTACGGCGGTATATCAAACAGAATGAATTCTGATCGCGTAATAATTTTCGCGGAGGTTATTATGAACTTATTGGCGCGATATTCGTTATTATGAACCCGGTACTCGAACTCAGCGCATCGTTTACCAAAACGAAACCTGCTGCAAACCCTACCCTTTTCTCCAACATCCCAGTGATTTCTCGTGGAAGTGCAGAGGTGTTCTCGGCTTCCAACAAAGCGAGTATCACGTTAACATATTCCTATACACACTCCTACTTTTACCTGCATTCGGATGCGGCCGGCGCTGGTATTGCCTAATATAAAGATTAAGGTCACCAGTTTTTACACATTGAGGATGAATGTTAGTCCCAATCATCATCTGTTGGTTCTCTGTGTAATTACAGCTGATCTGGCAATAACGGAGTAGCAACCGCGGGCGGTCAATCATGCTCATGCAGTATTTTTATTATCAATTTCTGCCTGTTCATTCTCTGGCGATTTGTGTTTTAATTTACGTTCAATCTTATTTCCTCTTTTCATCCCCTCAACGTTTTGAAGAGAAACCTCCCTACCCCTCATTCTCTCATTTCTTGCAATGCTATGCAAAACACCAGTAAAGGACTGGGAATTGAATCTTCTCGAAATTAGCATGAAGTTCACTCGTTGACTATTAGAATCTTTGACTATCGCATGAATACGCAAGAGGATGCAATTTCAATTTAATAGAAGGATGAATTTCCGCAGCGCATTGCGCGTGCTGTTTCCGGGCCGGGTTGAGTACCCTTCACTGTTCGCGCTCTTTTTTTCCCCACGCTTCGAATACACAGAAAGCAGCTGATGATTACAATATCAACATCTATCTTCAGCATCTAGCCTGTCTGTATCCCGCCTTTTCTGGTGCGAATAACTTGCGATAAAATGTGGCAGACACTTCATTCTTTGGCTGTCTGTACGTCCCTACGGATGAGGCGATGGCGAGATCTTTTTCGGAGCGGTGGCAACCTACCGAGAGGTGAATCTAAATCGCAAACAGTTTCGAGTAAATTTCTACTACTCTTCGCAAACGAGTCGAAGTTGTTGAAACCCATCCATCTTCTTACCCACCCACCCCTCCATCGCGTTGCCACCCAATCCACGAGCTATGAGTTGCTCTTGCTTCAAGTGCTTTCTTTCTGGTGCCAAAGAATTCCCCCTCCCGTTCGTCTTCCCGACGACCCCCATTATCAATTTCAATGGCACCAGACTGCGCTCGGTCCATCCCAGCCGCTTTCCGGTGCTTCCGGAAACGATATTCAAATTGCGTTGAAAGCTTATTTTATGATAATCAAACAAACAAATATTTCAGCTTACCGGCTATCTCCCACCGCCCTCGTGCTAGCTAGCAACGCTCCGATAATGGCCTCTTAAGAACCATTTGCAAATTAGCTTCCCCCACCAAGCAGCGTGGCGTCACCCTTCACAAACCACCCACCCCAAAGCGGTTCGAATTACAATGCGTACAATGTAACGAGGGTGAGAATCACACCACTGTCAGCCGAGACACACAGCAGAAGGACCGATTGGTAACGCCAAACCGAAAGAGGATTTCAGTTGTTTGGACAATTGACCCAGGAGCGATTGATGATTGGTTGGTGAGATGGGCGGAGTAAATAACATGGCAGCGAATTTCCAGTTTATTATCAGTTTTCATTTCCAACGCGTCAAAATTGGGACAATGGGAGATTTAAAGCTTTAGATTTCAGGGTTTTCATTTTCATTGTCTGCATTTACAATAAATTCCATCAAAAATTATTTCGAAATCAACTAGGAAAGTTCAATTGACCAGCAGGATTTGTGACTAATCTTTTTGGCAACGCAAAAATCCGCAGAAAAATTAAGCCACGTGTACAAAATCCGATTATTCCTACCGCGTCTTGGGTGGCTGTTGGAGCTGCGAAAGCTTCAATTCGGTTCAGGCTCGGCTGCGCCCAGATACGGCGGGGCAGGTGTAAAGAAATAATTTCCACTTCTCCCCCAATCGACACGGCGAAACTTTGTCGGTACATAGCAACAAAATGGTTACACAATGATGACACAATGATCAGCCCCCGGGGACCAATAGAAGTCGGAGCTACCTATACGGTCGTAAGCGTAGCGCCATCAGAAGACTCCGAATGCCGGTTCCCCATACATCGTCACCGTGATTAATTTTGATTACCGACATGCTCTTGAAGCAAATTTTCGTTTAGTCGGAACATGGAATCACATTCACCTACGATGCGCTTCTTGGTGTGCGTGATTCGGAAAGGGTTAAGCTTTCCGGTAGCGGGGATTAAGCGGGGATTTATTTTAATGGCCCAAAGGCAAAAAAGGTCGGCAACTGTCGGCTGGCTGTTCTCCGACGGTTGATGGCAGGGCGTGCGTCTAATTTATTCCATTAGTTTCGAGAGAACCTTAATTTTACGTGAAAGGATTAGAGTTTCGCTTGGTTTTGCACTTTGAACTACGCTAGGGAGCTACCAGGAGAGCTTCCTGACTTTCGATAAGTGGGGAGTTTTTTTAACCCTAAATGAATTTACTGTGTCGTTTATTATAATGGTTTGACAGAAAGCGATACATGTTTATTATACATTTGCCAGATACTTAATCTAAGAATCCCAAGCTTTGTAACGCTAAATTACTTTTGAGCGATATTACAACAAGCTTCAACCAGTCAACAATTTACCAACAGGAAGATAGTGCAGTCTTTGAAAAGTTAGTCTCCAACTCTACCGGGTGTTTGCTCCAATGAGCCGCCCTTCTCTACTCCAGGGCAGAGAGAAAACTGTTTCGCCCTGGCAGATCCAGAAAGCACTTGAAAGTGGCAAACTTAATTCAATTGGAAAACTTTTCACCATCCAATTTCGTATGTATGCAGCCGTTGCAGAGCAGCATTTTCCCGAAACAAGAACTTCACTTCTGTTACACTGCATGCAAAACCAGATGATTATTTTGGCCGTATATTATCTATTATCTGCTTTTGAGTGTATGGCAGGGCAATGCTAGCCCTCAGGGGTCTCAGTTCAAATAGTGAATTGTTTTATCATAGCTTCCGCAAACTATTTGGGAAGGTGCATAGCTGTGCCTGGGAATTTTAATTGGGAGGGGTTTTCAAGCCAAATTTGGGTTTTGGAGCATAATTGGTGGAAAATGTATAACTTAGGGTTCTTTTTTTAATATATATTTTTTGTGGCTATCAAATTTGATAGAGAGTCATTTAGTTTTAGCTGAACAGAAAACAGAATTTCATGTTCCTGGATTTCAGTGCCTTAGTAATTGTTATGCAGAATTAATCTCCCTCATAACTGACAGGCATTATTAATTATTTTTCGATTTGTTTCGTTGAGATCATCACCGTTTGTTTTTATATTTGTTGGATAATCGATAGTTTTTGGTGAAAAGTAAACTCAAATAGCAATTATTTCCGAACGTTTCGATCTACTTTATTCCTATTTCTTCGGTCATCCTCAGCGGATTCTAATATACATTGAAATACTATTCTCGGTTTAAATTTAACAAAAAAAGCACTTACTTGCTACGAAATCTAGGTTATATCAGCGTTTCAACTTCTATCTATCTGTTTTTTCCTTTCTCTCTTACTTTCGATTGCTTTCAGATCTTATTGTTTTTAGTGTTTCGAACAAACCGTTGTAAGCAACTCGATAAAATTCCGATCTGCTGAAACCCATTCTTTTTACAGACGAAAAAGCGACGTCAAACGTCCCTTGGCTTTAAATCATGAAGAGCCAGACGCTCGGAATTGGCTTGGTGAGTAACTACTGATACCGATGTAAGCTGTTCCTGCGTTTGGCATGGATCTTCATCTCAAAATTCCGCCAATACAGCGTCTTCGAAGGTTTTTGACTCTCCTTCACGCGAAAATTTGTCAACATAGAATTCACCGTCTCTAAGGTGGATGAACTAATCACGGCACATTGTTTCACCTAGAGCAGCCGTAAATTTTTTTCAACTCTCGATGCGCTTCAGCCACCGTTTCCTTCAAATGAAGTTAGAAAAGTTACACTTCCTAAAACTGGTCTGGGGGCTCACATTTTGTTAAACAACATACAAACTGAAAATCCGATTACAATAAGTTAATCAATTATTCGAGTTTTATGAGACAACAAGACCTTTCATTTGAGAATAATTTTATGAAAATCGGTCCTGCCATCTTGGAGAAAATCGAGTAGGATTGAAAAGTTGCACACACTCACACACACACACACACACACACACACACACACACACACACACACACCTACATACAAAAAATGCTCAGCTCGTCGAACTGAGTCGAGTGAAATATGCCATTCGGCCCTTTGTAGCACTTTGATAACTTCGGTTTTGCCAGTGATCGCTATGCCTTTCTAGGAGAAAGGCAAAAAGGTGTCAAAATGGTTTGTTTACCATGTATTAGCTTGATTCATCACGATTTAAAAAAGTCAAATTCGACCAGCGCTAACTGCTGGCGCCATCCATTGACGAATAGCGAGAACGTAGCAGGGCATTCAGTTCAAAAAATTTGAAGTATCTTTGGGGAAAAAATATTTCAGACAATGAGTGGAACTGCAGACGCAAAAATAATTAAATACTGGTCAGTCTGTCAGTCTGTCTGTCTGTCTGTCTGTCTGTCTGTCTGTCTGTCTGTCTGTCTGTCTGTCTGTCTGTCTGTCTGTCCGTCTGTCTGTCTGTCTGTCTGTCTGTCTGTCTGTCTGTCTGTCTGTCTGTCTGTCTGTCTGTCTGTCTGTCTGTCTGTCTGTCTGTCTGTCTGTCTGTCTGTCTGTCTGTCTGTCTGTCTGTCTGTCTGTCTGTCTGTCTGTCTGTCTGTCTGTCTGTCTGTCTGTCTGTCTGTCTGTCTGTCTGTCTGTCTGTCTGTCTGTCTGTCTGTCTGTCTGTCTGTCTGTCTGTCTGTCTGTCTGTCTGTCTGTCTGTCTGTCTGTCTGTCTGTCTGTCTGTCTGTCTGTCTGTCTGTCTGTCTGTCTGTCTGTCTGTCTGTCTGTCTGTCTGTCTGTCTGTCTGTCTGTCTGTCTGTCTGTCTGTCTGTCTGTCTGTCTGTCTGTCTGTCTGTCTGTCTGTCTGTCTGTCTGTCTGTCTGTCTGTCTGTCTGTCTGTCTGTCTGTCTGTCTGTCTGTCTGTCTGTCTGTCTGTCTGTCTGTCTGTCTGTCTGTCTGTCTGTCTGTCTGTCTGTCTGTCTGTCTGTCTGTCTGTCTGTCTGTCTTTCTTCTAGAGAAGGCCCCATACAAATGAACACAATTTTTTGCATAACGTGAGAACTATTCGAGTAAATGGAGCCAAACTTGGCACGTTTATATATTTAGAAGCAAGAAATGTTTCTGTAGTAGTTTGACATCCCTCCCTGCTCTTAAGAAGAGGGGTTCCATACAAGCGATACGCAAAAATCTGTATAACTCGAGATTTATTCAAGCAAAAAGTTCACAAGAGTAACTTTGCTCAAGTCTGCTGAATCACCGCTGATGTTTGAATGCTAAAATACTTTCAAATCGCCGATTACAGCTTTTGCTACACTTAATTAGAAACTTGTGTCCAATTTTTTCAGTTATTTGGAGTTTAAACTGAGTGTTAAGGCCTAAACACAATGGATACGTTGCGGCTGCGTTTGCGGCAATTTGACAGTTAGCCCATACATTTTCTGTCAAATTAACGTCAACTCAACGCAAACGTATCTATTGTGTTTGGGCCTTTAAGCAGGCATTGGTCGCGGACAATATTTGCTATATTCGGTACGGGCTTTTGGGCAAAATGTTTTTTACACTACAGTAAATATTCACTGTTTACTTGAGCGATAGCAAACCTTTTTGCGCTTTCTTTTTAATTTAAATATAATTGCAATACCATTGTGATTTATTTTAAATAAACTGCGTCTCAAATCTAGTTTTCATTGACTGAACAACATTTCAAACCCTTTTGGAGCTTATATCAATATTGATTAGAACGTAAGATTCCAAGGAAGATTTTTGGTTTATTAACTACGTTATTTTGTTATTTCGCCGTTCGGTGGTTTTCTGTGACCGAGACAAACCGGAAGGAAACGATAGAATACTAAATAATCAGTTCAATACGACTCAAAATAAGTCAAAATGACAAAATAAAAATAAAGTCAAAATAAGTCAAATAACATGCAAAGATGATTTTTACGTTGAAATATTATACTGACTTTGAGTTTTATTAGATGATTTATTTCAGGTCGCTCCAGTTTGACGTATTTAATTTTATTGAAATATTGCATAAGAAACTATAGTGAATCATACAAAATTTTTCGCGGAGCTCGGGAATCCCGGGATCCCAGGAAACAATATTTCTGTTCCCGGGATCCGGGAATCCCGG
The DNA here is from genome assembly GCF_029784165.1 of Wyeomyia smithii. Classification (NCBI taxonomy): domain Eukaryota; kingdom Metazoa; phylum Arthropoda; class Insecta; order Diptera; family Culicidae; genus Wyeomyia; species Wyeomyia smithii. The sequence goes on from NC_073696.1 coordinate 245,048,657, forward strand.
GAAAAGCTATTTCCCAGGAAATCGTTCCCGGGATTGCTAACCCTAGCATCCATTAATATCTTCGTGAATTTTCATTTTTTCATTTACTTTTTTATAAGAGGTGCGAAGGCCTAAACTTTGCCAGGGACTACTAGTAAAAATCGGTACGAAACCATTCACTTTTCGATTTTTCTCCCTGTCTTTTCCCGGTCCTGGTGGTTATTTACCTCTATACTCGACAGTTATTTACTTACTCGACTTAGGCCGTACGACCGACATTGTTTCTTTCCCATGGAAAATAAGTTGACAAAATTCCAGAAAGGAGGCCGTTACACCTCCTCCCACTCACGAGTCGTAAGTCATCTAGAAAAGTTTATTTACGTTGGTCTGCTGATGGCTTAAGTGCATAGTAATTGTGTATTACTATATTAATCATATTATTCACGAAACCGATGGTATCCCCACCTAACTTTAAGGACGTGACCGGCGCCGTTATTAGTTTATAAAAATCAAGTCATTAAATGACGCACAGTGAAAATGAATTACCACTTCCAGTCGTTCTTTCAGTTGATTCATTGTGCATCTTGTGTGGCTCGGACCCACCATGGAGTAACAACCATTGATATGTACAGTCAGAACTAAGCTATGCTATATTAATAACATTTTTTTAGTTGAACTTCATGATGAAACTTCCAGGTGAAACTCATTTCAACAGCAGAAGTTTTCATGTGTAACATTTTCGGAAAATTTCTATCAATTTTTTTTTACACAACATTTATTTGACACGGCACAAGTTTCTATCAATTTGCATTGAACAATAGGATATTCCTAAATCTATCTTCTACCTTACACAATTATGGTCTAAAAGAAAGGAGAATTTTTGATTTATATTTCGCGAGGAAGAAGTTGATAACAAGTCACACTTTTTTAGTGTCACGCGTCTTTTGCGTAACAGTCATCCATGATTTTGTTTAGTATCAGCGCTTTTATGTATTATATTTTTATGACAGGCAGTTAATGCTTCATTACTACAATAGATCAAATAATGATCGCAGTGGCTCAGTATCCTACAAGGAAATGCTTAATTATTTTTTGATTCTCACAAGTAAAACCAAAACTTTGCTCTGAGATAGAGTTACACTCCCTGAAACTCCCCCCGTGCTTACGGCTATGACTGCTGGATCTCGCAAGTGACCGCCTCTTGAAGCAGTGCGTGCTAGGATGCTTTTTCGGGAAAAACTTTTTCGACTTGTTCAGTGACTCATTTTTCGATTTTCCAATCGATGGAGCCTTTCTATGTTTCATTAAATTTCCATAACAAAACCATAAGAAAAACTTATTGTTGAAAACCATATTAGCTTGATCTTCCAGTTCAGCAACCGTGTAAATCATTCATCGGTAAATACCACCAATAAATATCACCGCCAATTTAAACCTCTGGTGAAGGTTTACTTACTGCCAGGGCAATTATAGCGAACCTGTACTTTCAACTAATTTCGCGGACGATTAAATCGAGTTCCAGCTATGCGAGAAACTCATTTAGAAACTTTTCAACACTTCTCGCCATTTCGCCTGTACTTCTTTCATAGACCGTCGAAAGCTAATTATGACATGCCGGAGGAAAGCTCCAAGATGTAAGATGAAGTCGTTGAAAGCAGCGAGAAAAAAAAAGAAGAACGAACGCAATCGAAACGAGAACATGGAAACTCGACGAAAAACGATTAACAAAACTTTTATCTCCAGATCTTATCTCTGTGTCTTTCCAGCCAGGATCAGACCACACCGCTTCACTACACCAAAACCGGAAAGACCCCCTCTCCAACCTTCCCTAACCAGCCGGTTTCTTCTTGTTTCGGAGCACATTTTCCACAAAACAAGGTACGTTTCTCGAACTCGCGTCTCTGTCTGATTTATCGATAGTATAGTTAATTAGAATTTATTCATCAGAATTATACTCTTCACGGAGGGTTTTGCACCAGTCGGTCGGTTCCCATGAACGAGAGGTCTCTCGTTGATTGAAGGCACGCAGAAACTTTGAAGCGGTGAGCCGAAAGAATAAAAAATGAAAGGAAAAAAAAACAAAAAACAAATTAACTCGTTTGTGGGTTAACATCCATGAGATACCGGTGCCGCCGCTAGTCTTACCCGCCAGCATTCCGCTGGACATTGATCCAATCGCTGAGGCAAATGGCACTGGTGGCGGCGGCGGAAGAAAGGAGATTGGAGGGGAAAAAGTTACCATACTTTCGCGTATCTCTTTCGTTTTCATGGCGCGGGCAAGCGTAACGGAAGTGTGGAAAGTTGGCGTTTTTGTTTGAGGTCAGAAAGTTTTGCGAGTGGAAATTTAAATAACATTGTTTGGAAAATGCTACTGCCCCGGCCAGCACGTGTTGATGATGGTCTCCATTTGTCGAAGCATGGGAAAATCGACAAACGTTTTCTCCACTTCTCCGATTTGGAGGGGATGTTTTTTTTTCGCTCTCGCTTTACTGGTGGGAATTAATTGGGTGCTCAATCGTGGATTCCTTTCAATTAAAAATGAGGCGAAGTTTGGCCGCCAGCGGAAGAGTTATAATTAGGGTGCAGGAAGCGACGAGCGAAGTTTGACGATTGCCAGGATAACTTAACCGCTGGGATTGAGTTTTGAAGATTTAATCCGGAATTAGATAGTTAATTTTTTCCAAAGCACCCAGTGTTTTACAGTTTGTTGCGATTTTGCAATCTTATTTGAATATATATGAGAGCGGAAAGTTTCGAAACTGCACAACCCAACATCCTTGTTAATTAATTTTAAATTCATTTTGAAGCCCCCTAAATGCCAATTACTTGATTCGTTATGAAATTTCAAATTATGAATCCCTTCCAAGTCTGGCAAGGCAATTCGTTTACAGATTCGAAAATTCTGCTCAGCAATCTGTCCGTCACAATATAAAATAATGAACACGAAGATGGGTAGCAGCTCTCCACTCGATAGTAGAACCCTCCCCGGCATTCGACGGCAGATGTGAAATTCAATAAGCGAACAGTTTTGAGGAACTCCCCGCTAACCGGCCAGCAGTGCCGCTCCAAGGATACACAGAAATCCGCACGCAACAGAGCAAAGATAGCGATCGACCATAGTTAGTTTGCCATTTCGGATGTCGCATTGACATTGAACGGAGAGTCGACATCACAATGTTTCCCGATGCGGGACACGATTTCATTTTGATTTCGCACTATTGAAACCGGTTCACGTGTGCGCCAGGACGGCTATTAGATCCCCTGCCCGAGTGGGTCTTATTGATACAGTGATGAAATTTTGCACCCGATTGTTCCTTGCAGTCGAGTAGAAATGAGAATCCTGATGGAATTTTGTCAGCTTGGGATAGATTGTTGCAAGGCTTATTGGACAGGCTCCTCTGCTGCCGTTGGGCGTTAGAAATTTGTAATATTCTGGTGTAAATTATTTATTAATAATACTGTATCATTGCCTTTTCAATCGTAGCACTTAATTTGACCATTTGAAAGCACAGTTGACAAACTAGTTTTCTCTTCCAAAAAATGTTTATATAACACAGCACAGTAGAATCAAATGCTTACGAGGTCAAAAAAATCTCATTTCATACTCTTAAAAATATTTTTTTCAGTGGTTCAATTTGTTGTAGGCTGGCTTTGTTGAGGAAATCTCTGTCAATTGACGGTTATTTGAAAGCCAGATTGATTGAGCCAGTATAAGTTGACAAAATATATCAACAAATTTTAGAATCTGTCTTTTAACAGTAGTTTTATACAAAGGGCCGAAAAAGGTTCCTAAGATAGCTCGAGACCCTTCCCTATTTTGGATTGGAGGGGTCCACAAATGAAACACAAATTTGTGCACATTACGAGAACTAATAAGTAAATGGTGCCAAATTTGGCATGTAAAAGTTTTTAAAGGCAAAAAATATTTCCATGGGGATCTGATACCCTTCCCTCTACTGGAATGTCCATAGTCCATAGTGATTCAACCCCCCTCCCTCTTCCATAAAGGAGGGGTTCCATACTAATGAAACACAAAATTGTGCACATATCGGGAGCTAATCAAGTAAAAGGAACCAAATTTGGTATGTCAAAGATTTTGAAGGCAAAAAATATTTCCAGGGTGGTTTAACACCCTCCCCAACTCGAGAACCAATCAAGCAAATAGAACAAAATTGAGCATGTTAAGGTTTTTGAGAGCAAAAAAATGCTTATATAAACTGTTCATAAATTTCTATGATGCTTTAGAACTTCTCCGTACTTTGGAAGGGGGGAGGTCTCCCAGAGAATTTAAACAGATATTTCACCCGATTTTTCTGAAAGACAGCCTAAAAGGATAGAAATGATGCACAGGAGCAGAAAATCTACTGCAGACGCAATTTTTTAATTCAAAATTGAAACTTCTGGTTTCTGGAAAACAGCTGAACATGCAAGAATACCACCCAATATGGGTGTTTCCGGAACCAGAATGACGCTCAGAGTTCTCCAAATACCATTCTTAAATTCAAGATGGCGACTCCTGGTTCCTGAAAAATACTCGAATGTAACCAATCACATCCCCCAACATAAAAATTTTCGGGACCGTAATAATGCACTGAAGCCACAAATCAAACTCAGACACCATTTTGAATTATAAAATGGCGACTTCCGGTTTCGGGAAAACAGCCGAAAATACTCACATACCATGCATACAATTAAAAATGGAATTCTGTCTGTCTGTCTGATCCATATAGACTTGAAAACTACTGAACCGATCGACATGAAAATTGTATGTAGGGGTTTTTGGGGTTGAATAAGGTTTTAACGATAGTATGACACCCCTCCCTGCTCTGAAAGGGAGGGCTCCCACACAAATGAAACACAATAATCTGTGTAACTCGAGATTTATCCAAGCAAATAGAACCAAATTTGGCGTGTGTGACACCCCTCCCTGCTCTGGAAGGGAGGGCTCCCACACAAATGAAACACAATAATCTGTATAACTCGAGATTTATCCAAGCAAATAGAACCAAATTTGGCGTGTGTGCTGGTTCACGAAAGCAAGAAATATTTCTGTGGAAGATCGACACTCCTCCCTTTCCTAGAAAGCGGGCTCCCGTGCAAATGAAACACAAACCTCTGCATAATTCAATAATTAATTAAGTAAATAGAACCAAACTACGCATGTGGAGGTTTTTGGAAGTAAGAAATGTTTCTACACCCCTCCCTTCTCTGAAAAAGGGAACCTTCAAACAAATAAAAACAAAAATTTTTGCCTGACTCCAAAGTTAATCAAACAAGTGGTACCAAATTGTGAAAATTTTTGGGGGCAAAAAACATTTTCATGTTAGTTCGATACCCCTCCCTCTTTTGGAAAGGATAGGTCCCATACAAAGAAAACACAAATTTCCGCACAACTCAAGAACTAATCGAGCAAATGGAACCAAATTTGAAAAGTAAAGGTTTTTGGGAAAAAATGTTTTAAGATGTGTTGACGCCCCTGTCTACTTCGGAAGGTGCGGGGCTGGGAAACAGCCGAATTTTGGTTTTTCTGGCCTTTAGAAGCACTTTTCGACAATTCTGAACCCAATTTGGGATCATTTTATATTTCGGTCTCTTCAGGCTTCTAAGGGCACTTTACACGTATGTGAGTTCAATTCGGGATCATTTTCTATATTGGCTTTTTCTGGCCTTTAGAAGCACTTTTTAGCAATTCTGAGCTAAATTGGGGATCATTTTCTATTCTGGTCTCTTCTGGCCTTTGGAAGCAGTTTTCGGCGATTCTGAGCTCAATTTGGGTCATTTTCTGTTTTGGCTCTTTCTGGCCTTTAGAAGCAGTTTTTGACGATTCTTAGCTCAATTTGGATCATTTTCTATTTTGGCTTTTTCTGGCCTTTAAAAGCACTTTTCAGCGATTTTGAGCTTAATTTGATATCATTTTCTATTTTGGTCTTTTCTGGCCCTTAGAAGCAGTTTCGGCGATTCTGAGCTCAATTTGGGTTCATTTTCTATTTTGGTCTTTCATAGCCTTAAAAAGCCTTTTCGACGTATCTGAGCTCAAGCTATGAGCATTTTTTATTTTGGCCTCTAGAAGCAGTTCTCAGCAATTCTGAGCTCAATTTGGGATCATTTTCTAATTTGGTCTTTTCTGGCCTTTGGAAGCAGTTTTCGGCGACTCTGAGCTCAATTTGGATTCATTTTTCATTTTGGCTTTTACTGGCCTTTAGAAGCACTTTTCGACGTATCTGAACTCAATTGGAATCATTTTCTTTTTTGGCTTTTTCTGGCCCTTAGGAGCACTCTTCAGCGATTCTGAGCTCAATTTGAGATCATTTTCTATTTAGTCTTTTCTGGCCTTTAAAAGCACTTTTCAGCGATTTTGAGCTCAATTTGGGATCATTTTCTATTTTGGCCTTTTCTGACCTTTAGAAGCACTTTTCGACGTATCCGAGCTCAATTTGGGATCATTTTCTATTTTGGATTTTTCTGACCTTTAGAAGCACTTTTCAGCGATTCTGAGCTCAATTTGAGATCGTTTTCTATTTTAGTTTTTTCTGGCCTCTTGAAGCAGTTTTCAGCAATTCTGCTCAATTCAGCTCAATTCGGGATGATTTTCTATTTTGGCTTTTTCTGGCCTCTAGAAGCACTTTTCGACGTATCTGAGCTCAATTGGAATCATTTTCTTTTTCGGCTTTTTCTGGCCTTTAGAAACACTTCTCAGCGATTCTGAGCTCAATTTGAGATCATTGTCTATTAGGTCTTTTCTGGCCTTTAGAAGCACTTTTCGACGTATCTGAGCTCAATTTGAGATCATTTTCTACTTTGGAATTTTTCTGACCTTTAGAAGCACTTTTCAGCGATTTTGAGCTCAATTTGGGATCATTTTCTATTTTGGTCTTTTCTGGCCTTTAGAAGCACTTTTCGACGTATCTGAGCTCAATTTGGGATCATTTTCTATTTTGGTTTTTTCTGACCTTTAGAAGCACTTTTCAGCGATTTTGAGCTCAATTTAGGATCATTTTCTATTTTCGCTTTTTCTGGCCTCTAGAAGCACTTTTCGACGTATCTAAGCTCAATTGGAATTATTTTCTTTTTTGGCTTTTTCTGGCCTTTAGGAGCACTTTTCAGCGATTCTGAGCTCAATTTGAGATCATTTTCTACTTTGGAATTTTTCTGACCTTTGGAAGCACTTTTCAGCGATTTTGAGCTCAATTTGGGATCATTTCCTATTTTGGTCTTTTCTGGCCTTTTGAAGCAGTTTTCAGCAATTCTGAGCTCAATTTGGGATAATTTTCTATTTTGGCTTTTTCTGGCCTCTAGAAGCACTTTTCGACCTATCTGAGCTCAATTTGGGATCATTAACTATTTTGGCTTTTTCTGGCCTTTAGAAGCACTTTTCGACAATTCTGAACTTAATTAGGGATCATATTATATTTTGGCTTTTTCTAGCCTTTAGAAGCAGTTTTCGGTAATTCGTTTCCTATTTTGGTCTTTTCTGGCCTTTGAAAGCACTTTCGACGTATCTGAGCTCAATTTGGGATCATTTTCTATTTTGGTCTTTTCTGGCCTCTAGAATAAGTTCGCGGCGATTCTGAGCTCCATTTTGGATCGTTTTCTATTTTGACTTTTTTTGGCCTTAAGAAGCACTTTTCAGCGATTCTAAGCTCAATTTGGGATCATTTTCTATTTAGTTTTTTCTGGCCTTTATAAGCATTTTCCAGCGATTCTGAGCTCGATTTGGGATCATTTTCTATTTTTGTCTTTTCTGGCCTTTAAAGGCACTTTTCGACGTATCTGAGCTCAATTTGGGATCATTTTCTATTTTGGCTTTTTCTGGCCTTAGAAGCAGTTTTCAGCAATTCTGAGCTCAATTTGGGATCATTTTCTATTTTGTCTTTTTTTGGCCTTTAGAAGCACTTTTCGGCAATTCTGAGCTCAATTTGGGATTATTTTCTATTTTGGTCTTTTCTGGCGTTTAGAAGCACTTTTCGGCAATTCTGAGCTCAATTTGGGATCATTTTTAAATTTGGCTTTTTCGGCCTTTAGAAGCACTTTTCAGCAATTCGAGCTCAATTTGGGATCATTTACTATTTAGGTCTTTTCTGGCCTCTAGAAGCAGTTTCCAGCAATTCTGAGCTCAATTGGGGATCATTTTTCATTTTGGCCTTTTCTTGTCTTTAGAAGCACTTTTCGACGTATCTGAGCTCAATTTGGGATCATTTAATATTTTGGCTTTCTCTGGCCTTTAGAAACAGTTTTCGGCAATTCTGAGCTCAATTTAGGATCATTTTCTACATTGGTCTTTTCTGGCCTTTAGAAGTTGTTTTCAGCAATTCTGAGCTCAATTTGGGATCATTTTCCGGGAGAGCTAGTTTTTCATAATAAAAACATGTCTGTTCCATTTTTAGGTCGTTCTCTTTTAGAAATCATGAATGAAAAAAAGTTTTTTCTTCAAATTGCTGAAAACTGACGGTACTACAAAATTGTAGAAAAACTATTTTCTCGACCTACAAAAATAATAAGTTAGATAGCTGATTTTATTGAAAACTTAGGTCACCGTTATTTTTGATAATTGTTAATTAAGCGCTTCGCCATATATAAAAACTTTGTAGAAGAAAGTTATTTTCTAGAAAATTGTTATCGAGCTCTGGATCCATATTTCCCCCTACATTGGGTTTAGCAGCATTTGTGCAATCTCATCTCAATATTTTTTGTCCTATGTTGGCCTTGAGTTTGCCAAATTCAAATAGTTTTGAATATTTTGAACCCTCTTCAACTGTATAACTCTTTGGACTATTTTGAGTTCACTACTTGTTTGACTTTTTATGTTGTTCTTACCTGCTGATTTTTTGATTATTTTTTTTTTTTAATTTGTGTATTTAACCTCATTTACATCCCCGAATCTGGTTTTTTTTTGTTTTCTTACTGACTTTTCAAACAAAATACAATTTCAATAATTTTTTTTTATTTTTTCACTCCATTTGATCGAATCTACTTGTTCAATCTAACTGACTTCTTTACTCGTTAAATTTAATTTCTTCCATTAACATTTTTTTAGTTTTCTACTTTTTTAACTTATTCGTTTCTTTTTTTGAATCTTAGACTCTTTGCTTATTTGATTTTTTGTTTCGCAAATCTTTTCCAGTTTTCAAAGCTCTGCTTGAATTTTTGGTTAGACTTTTCAAATTTTAAATTTATTGAACTTATTTTTCTTGGCTTGCTACTATTACTTTTCAGTCACATTTTCCGGATTTTTTATTTGATTAACTTTTTAGACATTTTTCGACCTTTATGCTTTTTGATTTCTTTCATTTTTGCTCATCTTAGTTTCTTGACGCCTTTATTATTTCGCTATTCATCATTTTCTTATCATTTGTATCTCTATTGGCCTTATTTTTTTTAGTAAAACGGGCAATGTATGCAGTTTGCGAGGATGCGAAAATGGACGGGAATAGAAGGTGTGACTTTTAGGCTTAGAAAAAATTTTCCCTCGTCTGGAAAATATTTTCTAAGCCTAAAAGTCACACCTTCTATTCCCGTTCATTTTCGCATCCTCGCAAACTGCATACATTGCCCGCTTTACTAAACTTAAAATGTAAGTCATATGACAAAAATGAAATTAGTTCGTAAAGCTTTTTTTTTTTCTTGAGATTATTGATATTTGAGGTATTTTTGTCTTCTTCCACTTTAATCACTATTTGAACATATTATCTCTGATTTGAATGACTATTTGAAGATTTAGGTTTTTTTTTCTAATTCTCCGTTTCTTCTCTCCTTGTAACTTTTGAACTTTGATTTATTTGCTTATTTTTATCTAACGCATTTGAAGTTTTGATCTGTTTCGTCAACTTTTTTGGCTTCTTCATTAATTTTATTTTATCTACTTGACTTATCGACTTTTTTGTTTATTAAAAGATTTTTTTATTTTTCATAACTTTTGCGACTTATTTGCTATTTGATCTATTTTTTTAAAATTTGGATATTTTTCACTTTGGTTTCATTTCACTTGTTGTGGCTTTTTATGCTTTTTGATTTTTTTTTATTATATTGACATTTGTTCCGTCTTCGAATTTTGATTTTCCATGCATTTTTTTTGTTTTCAACCTCTTTAAATCTTTTTTTGTTTATTTTTTTATTATTTTGACATTGATTTGTTTTAATTTCTAATCATATATCTTCACTTATTAGACATTTCGTCTAATTTTAATTCTTTCCTATACTTTTTCAGGGTTTTTAACCTTTCGGACTTATTTTTTCAATGTCCTAACAATGCTGGCTTCTAGGCTGGTTAGGTCTTTTTTCCCTTCTATCGCTATTTTATGAAGCAGCATATATGCTTTTGACCGAATCGACCATAAAATATTGTTAAACAAAATCTCCCGTCTTGGTGCTTCATCTCGGTTCGTTAAGTGGCCTGAATCGTTCCTGCGCGATAGAATTTTACAAGTCAAGCTGGGATCCGGTGTATCGTCTGCGTTCACGAATAAGTCTGGTGTACCACAAGGTAGTAACCTTGGGCCGCTTCTCTTTATTATTTTCTTCAACGATGTCGCTGATGCTCTTGGGATCGGTTGCAGATTAGTTTACGCCGATGATTTAAAAATATACTTGACGATTCGCAACATCGAGGATTGTTACCGTTTACAATCACTTTTAAATACATTTGTGACGTGGTGTAAACTAAACTCTCTGATTATAAGTACTACAAAATGTGAAGTGATAACATTTCATCGCACTCAAGCACCAAATATTTGTTATATGGATTGAAGAGAAAAAATATGGCCATACTCAGGAAAAACATTTGGTGGGACTGATATGCGATTATTTTTAAGATGGGGCAGTTTGACTTCACATTTTTTACTGACTTTTTCCAAATAAAACATACTTTTTTGTTTCCTCAATCGATAGTAAAGCAAGAAATAGATGGATTCTGATATTTAACTCAAAAACGCTAAAAATCCATATGAGACTGGTATGCGATTATAGGCAGTATACTGTCGATGGAGAAGTGCTGCGTAGAGTCGATTGCGTAACTGATCTTGGAATTATTCTTGACCGGAAGCTTACTTTTGATAAACATCGCGCTGCAGTTATTTCGAAAGCAAGTAGGCAATTGGGACTCATCGCTAAAGTTGCACATGACTTCAAGGACCCTCACTGTATGAAAGCATTGTATTGTTCGCTAGTGTGCCCCTTACTTGAAAACGTTAGTGTGGTGTGGACTCCACACCGGCTGTCAAGGGACCTGCGCCTTGAGCGTGTACAAAGACGATTCATTCGACTGGTCCTGAGAGATTTACCTTGGCGTGATCCTACCAACCTACCACCCTATCCGAACCGCTGTCAACTACAGAATTACAGAAATACAGTGTTAGAGACCTATCTTCGAGGGTCGCATCATTCGAAATCGACGATACTGAGAGATTCTATTCGCGAAGAAATATTGAGAGAATGTACCGTCAGCCTAAGTTCTCAATTTTACGATTCGCATTGTTTGATCAATGTTGTTGTCCGGTTTCATCTCGGACCTAACTGGAATATAGTTGTCCGGGCCAGGTAACGGACTGGGTTATGCTTCCGAGGTGTGGAAAAGTCCTGCCAAAATAATTGAACTGAACATAAACATGAATCACAAGAAGCACACTGCAGGGAGTTTGGATACTGGCTGAAAGTTTAATATTTGAAATAACTTGTCTTGTGTCATTTTTTGCTCACGATTTGTTCAATCCAAGAAATCAATAAGTGAGAAATCAAAACTTCTGGAAAAACTGGTCAAATTTTGCAGCAAAACTTGTTTTGCATTGTTCTTTTATTATCAAACATATAAAACTGTGATTGGTTCTTTCATTGAAATGACACATTTTAAAAAAACTGACATTTTCACTCCCAGACGCTGGACATCCGAAACGGAAGTATGCGAATCGTCAGTTTCAACTTCGCCGCGAATTAGGCGGGCTCATCAAAAGATTGAGTAATTCAACTTTTTTGAGCTCGACCGTTTTGATTGTTCGAACTTGAACACGGTTCTTTTGAGATTTAATGAACTACTTAAATGCAAGGTGCAATTGTTTTTAACAAACGAAAATTGACTGATATCGGTAAAATAAAAAAAAATTGGAGACTATTCAATAATGGTTATTTTTTATATTTCAGATTTTTCTTTTGGTTTTTTTGTACCTAGTAACAATCAAATATATGAGAAAATTGCGTGGTGGGGCAATGCAAACGCGAGGGGGGGGGGGGGGGCTAAGCCCCCCCTAGCCCCCCGGTAGCTACGGGCCTGACTTGACACTCTAGAACGCCGCCGTACGTTACAGCAGGCTGTATTTATCGCCAAGATTTTGAATGCTGAACTGGATTCCCCGAAGCTGCTGTCCATGATAAATTTTCGTGCATCTCAACGCATGCTGAGGCCCTCTTCTATGCTTGTAAACCAATACCATCGTACAAACTTTGGTTATTATGAACCTGCTGCGTTTAGTGTAAGAACTTTCACGAGTGTAGAGCATTTATTAGAGTATGGTGAGCCAAGTCGTATTTTTGAGCATAGAATAACTAATAGTAGAAACTTTTAATGGCCCTTTCAACATTCATTAAAACTTTACGTCAGATGTAAATAAATGAATAAATAAATAATTTTTCTTATTTTAATTTGAATAACTTCTTGACCATTTTAACTTTTTTACTTCTCTGTTTTTTCTTACTTTCTAAACAGTTGATTCCTCAGCTTTTTCGATTTTCTCCCGATTTTCTTCAATTTTCTTTTAATTTATTTGTTTTTGTATTGATAGAGATTTTTTCTTATTCACTTGACTTTTAAATCTTTTGACATTTTTTATTCCTTTATTAAAACAACTTTAATTTATTGATTTTCTTGCTTCTTGGATTTTTTCGACTTCTATGATATTTTTTATCTCTTCAACAGTTAAAATATTTGTTACTTCGCTGACTTTCTCGAATCAATTTCAATTTCTATTTAAAAAACAACAGCGCACGGTGGTCCAACAATGAATCCAGATGGTGCTGTTTGAAATGTTTCATCACACATCCAATCCCTTGATGACAATTCGGGTTTTGCTTAGTGAATAACACCAAGAGCTTAACATCATCTTCGTTCAGGTATATATTTTCTCTATTAACTACATAGGCAATTTTGACTATGTATCGTGAAAAAGTTAATTTACGGAATTCATCATGCAATACTCTTAGAACCCATTTATTCTGTACATTTATATGAGTAACAATATGCAGTCATATAGACTGTCATAGAGACTGTACGAACAATATATGATAAAAAAAACTTGAACTGGTTATTACATGACCTTTATACACTTTCAATTGAAACTGGATGTTTATACGATCTTATATTGCCATTTTTTCACGATTTCTGGTTATATGGGATTCCAATTCCAACTGGATCAGACCAGCGCGTCAATATTAGCAATCAATAATTCGTAACCAGCATCATAGTCTCGCTAGGAGTTACAACAGCACCTGGCTCTTCATTTCCTCAGCGTTGGTTTTAGAGAGTCATATTTTTGGCCGTGAACGCTGAACTGTTTGCCTACACTCGCTAGGGTCATTCGGATACCGAGCGGCGGCCGATAGACAGAAAGCATAATTTGAAATATTTTAAACATGAACGTGCAGCGTGCTGACGCGAAGATAGATGCTGGCATCGGCGTGCAAGGCAATGACCTAAGCAACACCACAAATCACACCAACTTGACAAACATGATTGATATTTGTTTTTTTTTTTTGGTACGTAAAAAGAAATGTTATGGTTATATTGCAGAAGAAAATACGATAAATATTAAATGTATTTTGAAGATTGTTTTACTAATTGATTTTGCTCAAAAATGGGATGAAAAGTTCGTTTCAGTATGCGGAACATAAAAACACTGGATAAGTCATATATACTGCTTCCGTTACATTTTTTCAGATCCAAAAATTAACTTTCTAAAACTCTGTCATTTCTGTCGTTCACAAAATTTGTGGAGTTTTCCCCATCCATCGTCGATTTCAGGTGCAGCATCATCGGGAAAAGTTTTTCTTCTCCGGTGGAAAAACTGCATCAGTATGCGCTCGGCTGGGAAAGCTCGAGTGCGCTGTTATACATGTGTAATGCGATGTTGCGAGAACGAACTGCTGGCTTCGAAGCTTAACGTCAATATTTTATGAATGTGCACTGTAGCTTATACACATACACACACACGCACAGGTGCCCGGCTGAAAGTTTGTTTCACTTCGCCCTACGTGTCTACGGTTCGTAGCATTTTTTTCCACGTCTGCCTTTATAGACAGAAAACTTTTCTGCAGCGCCTGTCAGCGAAGGTAAAAATCGTGCAAACTATCAGAAACAATCTTACATGGGCAAGGTCGTAATTGAATTTTCATACATCATGTAGCAGCCGCATCTGCACGAGAAGAACGGATGTAAAATTGAATTGCATTATTTCGTGTGACAGATAGAGTTTATTTCTCCCATGGAACACAGTTCATTTGTCAGGGAAATTTTTTTTAATTAAATCTTGATCACCGATCTTTTTCATTAAAGTGAGATTTTCATATTAATATCGGTTTTTAACCCGTTTGTACACTCTCATCATTTAAATCAAAGATGTCTCCATAAGCAGTACACATTTAATGGAGACACTTATTGCACTGTGAAATTTTAACTTGTAACTGCAAAAACTTTAATCAAACTTTGTATTCAAAAAAGAAGAGCAGAGAAAACGTCACATCACGGCGTTCCTCCGGCACACCTCTGAAGATGATTGCTGCCAAAAAAGTTTATTTTTTCGGTCAATATTGTTACACTTTTGTAAGGTATCCTGTATCAAATGACGCGAGTTCACGCTTCTGCGGTTTTATATCTTTGCAGTAACATGCAGTAGTACCTATGTATGAACCGTAGAATGCCAAAGGCTACCACACTGCCATCAGTAGGAGGTAGGAGGTAGGCCATAATACTCCTATCCAGCAACGTCTGAGCAACCATCTCGAAGGTAACCGCCGGGTTTCTCCTCGAGAAAACCATCGTGAAACTAGTCGCGAACTCGAATCCGGACTGCATGGAGCGCTGGCAAATGTGCGCGATTATGCTGTGACCGCAGCTTTCGCAAAAAGAAAGTGGTTTTGGAAAATTTCTTTCCATCCGGGGCGCTGCCGGCTGGCGTTATGTCAAATTATCTCCGCTCCTTTCGTAATGGGTTCCACGGGTTCAAGGGTGGTTTCCAGAGTTCATTTCGGTTCGCTGGTTAACTGTTTTCTTTCTGCGAGGTTTTATGTTTTCAGCAAATTAGATTAGAGTGTGCTGTAATGAATGTCTGAAGTAATGTCGGGCGGATACTTAAAAAAAAGCTAACACTGATTATCTCAGTTGATTATACTTCCTTAAGCAACATCTCTACGCATAGTTTTCCCTTCGAACGGGGAGTCGGGGAAGCAGATGTTTTCAAGTGGACATACTTCCGTTTGGTCTTGTTACAACCTGCTTGTTTGTGTTGCATCTCGAGAGTTTTAGTCCTCAAGTAGGGCAGCTTCAGTGTTCGTACGAAAAATGATAGATTTTTTTGTTGTCAAATCAGGGTTCAAGCCTAATGGGTTGGCTATCAATCAATACCAGAATACCAGAACGAATGTTTGAACAACATTATGATTTCATTCCTTCCAAAACACCATAACTATGTGTTTTTATCAGGAAAAATATCATCACATTACGGTAAAAAACACAAACATTTCTGAACAATCACTGGATTTTATTTGAGCCGGATTTTTTTTAGAAAATATAAGTTCTGGAACTTGATATTCGCTGTCTAATTTTCTCATGTTTATTTGAGCCTCATAGTAGTCTCTATATGCATACTTAATGAGATAATTTCATTATCAATACCGAATACCGCAATAAATTAAGTCCCGAAACATTATGATTTATGTTCCGCATTCGCTAAACTCTAAACCTTGACTACCGTGCAGTGAAGTGACCATTCGCACGTATTCCAGTTGCAAGACCCTTTCACACTAAATCCTATCCAGATAGGCTTGATTATTCTCCCGCATAACTTGAATCAAGGCAAACAACTGTAATTAATTGCATTTATTAGCACGTACATCCAATTTAGTCCAAGCTACGGTATTTAGCTGCATATCACATACTGTGGGTCAAGCCTTCCATTTCCGTCACAGCTTTCCGGCTTGCTCGGTAACGTAACGAAGCGCTCCCAATGCAGCACTGCAACTGATACATCACTGAATTAAAAGTAATTTCCTTCAATTTGCATTTGCACACGTACCGCTCATAAATGCGACCGACACGGGCTCTTCTTCCCACTCACTTCATCTCCCTCTCTATCCTCCTCCACAGATGTCCGTTGAAAGTCAATGGCTGCGGTGGTTCGTGAGGTTGACTTTTGCACCGCAGCAGGTTAACAATCCTTCGCTTCCTGTTCGGGCAGGAAAAGCCCGCAACGGGATTCTCATCTGCTGCCACGGGATTTTCATCTGCTGCCACCAGCCATCAGGTCTAGTTCTAGACTGCTGCTTCGTACGTAGAACCCGGAGAATAGCTTAAAATGTACACAGTGCGAATAGTACACAACAATGCGTTTGCAATGAACAAAAACAGGTATATTACATACAAATCAATTATCTAGCGTAGTTTATTTTAAGCATCAAATTGAGGTTCAATCTTTCTCCGCTGCGTTCTTATATTTTGTTAGATTCACATATTCCACCTTTGGGGGATTTCACGCCACTCTAGCCAAGCGTTGACGACAACAGCAAATGGGACTGATGGTTTTTCTCATTGTGTTTCAATTTTGAAAAAAAAAAAAAAATGAAAACCCATTTTGAAAAATCTCCAATGTCATCAAATCACAAAATTACCAGCTTGGTTGTATTTTTTATTATTTGATCGATTAAATGTATTATTAAAATTCCGCTTCACGTCAATCGATTTAAAGTATTTAATATTTGTGTCCGTTTTTTATTCTTCATCTTTTTAAGTTTGTCCCACTGTGTTGGAGCGTCTGATTCCGCCTGAATTATGATGGATTCCAGTTGACAGTACAGTCGAAAAATAGGCAAGCAGTTGAGAAACACCCTTCTGCCTCCCCCTCGGAGGACATGATTGAGTTCGTTTTGATTTCATGCCACAGATGACAGCCTGGTGGCAATGTCGCCCAGAGATACGTCCGTCCGTCACCGGGATTGCTTGTCCATTGATTGAACGCACTGCCGGATTTACTTTGCATGCATGCAGTCGGAACGAGCGCAGTTACTGTGTATATCTGTTAGTGTCTCATGCGACCATTTCAGCATAAGCAACTTTTGTCCATCGCCTGTTTGTGGGAGAATGAAAGTCATTTGACAAGTGCAGGGCTTAGAATCTCCATTCATTACCGGAAGCCAGGTTGGCAACAATGCAAGCCAAGGATGTCCTCCAGTCGGGAACGACTAATTGAATTTGTCACATTGCACTGTCTTCTCATGACACTGTTCAGGTAGAAAATTGCATAAAAGCTTTTCTACGAAACCCTGCTGGTACCGTTCAGAGCTGCTGTTTACAGCGTTTAGCTTGGAGATATCAAAATGAAGTATCCTCGGGAAGCGGGAACTTTTACCCTTCTTTTCCATTCGAAGTTTTCTGAAGTAAAATCTGAACTCAAAGTATGCCATTTTCCCCCACTGTTGAAAGTATACATTTTCATTTCATTCCATCTGATGCAGCCAGATTTTCAGCAGGTTACCTTCCCCCGGGGAATGTTACAACTAACGCAACCATGAAAGCACAAAAATGCGGTTAATCTCTTTGAATACCTAATCTACCCCTCCCACGAGTTATAGCTCACCCAACCCATCTTATCGTGCCTGAATATGACCCTGCCAGATGCTGACGTTTTCCCATAACACACGGCTTACAATCGGCAATGCCTGTTTTCTGCCGACTGCCATCTCGGCCGAGGGAAGAGGCCCCCAAAGTGTTTCTTCACGCTTCCACTTTCTCTCAATGGGCCCAACCGAACGACAGTTATTTGGTATTCAAGGCGGGAAACTGCAGCAACGCAGTTTGTTCATTCGTTCGTTCGTACGGAGTGAGTTGCACTCATTGATAATGGAATAATAGCTCATGTTCCCATTGTATCAATGGGAGTAAGGTGCAACTTTGACTTCCACTGTCGCATATCTCTGGACCCCTCCGTGTCGTTCTGTCGATTCGCTGCGCTGGAGGTCAGACCGGTATCGTGCCAAGCGTTGTTGTCATTGAGGTTGAGTGGTCCACAAGGTGAAGTTTGATAAGAAAATCCCAGCTTTCCAGCGGAGCATTGTCATGGGAATCGCTCCAAGTGCACGTGTACGGTTGTGCCGGTTGGTACTTTGGTATGGAAGCTTCGGAGTAGGATTAGGGGTCGAGAGAGAGGGAAGAAGAGATATCTTGTCCTGTCGGAGAACTATCGAAAAAGCTCCAAGGGAAAGTGCATTACATCAAATGAGGATTTATAGCAAATGACTAATTTGATAGCTTTACTCCGAGAGAAGTAGAAACAAAGAAACGAGCAGCAGTACTGCTAGGGGCTTTGAAAGAGACAAAGCTTTGCGATTTGTGAATACTTTGAAACTTTGTTTTGGGTAGTAAACGTAAGTTTGACGATAGAAAAATGAATTAACTGGAAATATGATTAATAGAAATATAGAAAACTATATTTCAGCGGATGGGACTCGAATCCACAACTTCTAGAGGCGGTCAGAGGCGTTTCCGATTACACAGTCGCAGAATTTATAAGCCCTGCCCAGGGCCGGATTTACGATTGGGGGGGCCCGGGGCCCAGTTATAGTAGGGGGCCCAAATTAAAACAAAACTGTTTTTCATCGTACAACTCGTACGTAAAAGCATTTATTTGCTATTGAAAAATAACCAAAAATTTGTTAGAATTTTTTCTTAAGCTCTATTTAGAGTTCCAAGCGAAGTGAAAATCTCATACAACATGTTCATGTTTTCACGCTCGTGAAAAATGCCACCTGCAAAAAATTTCACTTCGCTTGGAACTGTAAACAAATTCGATCCAGCGAAATCGATGGTTGTGGATCTCATCTTTTTCACTTGGGTTTATTTCTTTCACGCATGCAAGCGCTAGTGAAAAAAGGAGCAGCAAGCGAAAACTTGCGTGCGTTTCTATTCTGTCAGTTGCAGCCAATTTCCACTTCGCTCGGAATGTAAACTCGTGAGTTTCACTCCACTTAAACTGTAAACTGCAGGGTGGTGAAATACCTGCGTGTTCCACAAACGGGTTTTCGCGACAGATTTCGCAAGCGAAAATTTACGCTTTTTCACTTGTCAAATTTTTCACTTCGCTTGGAACTGTAAACTATGCTTTACGAGTTTTTTTGCAGAAAACTTATTAATTAAATAATCAACATTCATCTTCTTCAGTATACTCGTACTCGAAACTTAATAATGCTAAGTTTGACTGCCTTTCATTCTTCACAGTCGCACGCAACCTATTTTTAATAAGTTTCGTCTTCAAGTTTTTTTCTTGATACCTGAAAAAAAAATACCGCAATTTGAAAAAAAATGCGAAACACAGGCAAAAATTTGCATACAATTTGAGAAAGACGGCGCAAATATAAGACGACTCTGACAATAATAGAAACTAGGAAAAAACTACACACATCTGCAAGTCAATAAAATATGCACACGAGCTCAGAAAATCTGCATTTTGAAAAGCACATCTGGTATCCCTGATTCGGACAAGTAAGCAAAAGCAATGCATTAAAAAAACTTGTGGATTATTTTCTTTCTTTGCTTTACCTCCCATGCGCGCTAAAGCTCTAGAGTTAAAGTTTGGCCGACTGTCACTGAAAAGTTCCAATCAAACAGTCAACAGTTTTTTCATCATAGTTTTAACATTGCTGATGTTCGATTGGAACGAGTTCTGACAGTTCGATTGGCGCTTTTAGTGACAGTCGGCTAAACTTCAACTCTAGGCGTTTAATGCGCGCTGGTTCGACTCAAATGGTGTGTTAATGTGTGTCATTCCAAGAGAATCCAAGGTGAACTCTTATGGATGTAGTTGTGATTGTGGTCTATTCAAATTTTCTTACTGTAAATCGAACTTTTGATTAAATCTCATTTTTAAAAAGAAAAATCTTTTTGTCGATTTGTGGGGGCCCTAAAAATGTGGGGGCCCGGGGCCCGGGCCCCCTGGGCCCCCCCATAAATCCGGCTCTGGCCCTGCCTTTCTAATATCCTACTTTGTATCGCTTTTCCAATTTTCGCACATCGCACGTTGCGTTAATTTGTCTATCGTCAACCCTACATTTACTTTTTTCTTCACCTATACCCTACATTCACTGTCCAAAATAAAAATAATAATAGCATGTCTTGTCTGAAAGTCAATGAAACACAAAAGATACTTAAAATTTTGAGCTGTACCAGTCTTGAGTTCAACTGACGTTGTGGTCCAAATCAATGTTCTTATGTCGCCCTCCCTTGTTGAAAAAAAATAATAAGAAATTGTGTTAAACATCTAATAAATGCTTGAATTCAGTTGTCCCCTCTCAGAATTATTTGACTTTTCTTTTCCCCCAGCTGTTGTTTCGCATGTTATTCCATATATTTGAAAAAGGAAATTGTTTTAGCATGTTTCGATTTAGCATGTTGCAGGGAAATAAGAACTACTTCAATTACAGGGTGACAAAAAAGTCCGGTCACACAGGAAAATCTCAATATTTCAAAGAACAAGAAGAAAATCTGAATCTGGCTTTCATAGCTTTATTCAGTAACTCATAAAGATGCTTCACAGACGATATCTCGGAATTACACCACCATTCTCTAAGCGAACCAGCTTCAGACGTCTCGGAAAGTCGTCGCAAGCGGCGCGTACGTGCTCCATCGGCATCTCGTCCCAGATTTTTGTGATAACTCGCTTGAATTGCTCCAAATTTGTTATTTTATAGTCGTTCAGCTCCGAAATCATGTATCCCCACACGAAATAATCCAGTGGATTCAGATCCGGAGACGACGGAGACAATTCATTCTTCGAAATGAAATCGGTCAAGTTTTCCTCACACCACGCCTGAACAACCTTTGCGGTGTGGGATGAGGCGCCATCTTGCTGGAAGCAGTAGTAATCGTCTTCAAACAATAGTTTAGCTTGAGGCAGAACATTTTTATTCAAATCCGTGTTCAGGCTGCGTTGATTTTGACCCCTCTATCGATAGAAATAAGAGGCAGTTTACCTCTCTTGCAAATGGCTCCCCAAACCATCACTGACGTCTTATTTTGGAAACGGGAAACGTTCAGCTTGTCCGCAGGAGCTTGCTGGAGGCTCACACTCCAAACTTGATCATTTTGGCGATTGACTGTTTGCTCCAAAACGAACAGCTTCTCGTCCGAAAAAATAATCTCGTCATCTGCGCGCCAACCGAGCAACTCCCGCGACCGTTGGTACCTCTTGTCCTTTGTAGCTTTGGCAACCCCATGAACAACCTGTTTTTTTGAACGGTGTAAGTTTTAAATCCTTGCGCAGAAGCGGGCGGATTGATTCTCGGTTCATTTAAGGTTCCTGGCCAGCTGCCTTGTCTTCGGTGCCTCCGGTCTCTAGGTACTGATTAATGGTCCGGTACACGAATTTCCGGTTGATTCCGAGCGATTTTAGGTGTTTGAATATGTGTCCGGGTTTGTACCTTCCACATATTCAGCGATAACAGCTGCTCATAACTCTGCCATGGCTCACAACTCAATGTAAACAAACTGCACAGAAACGAAACTCTGCCATTTTGGGCAGCAAAGTTAACCCTTTCATTTGACATGTAGATGGCACCAGAGAGATGCAACGTGTAGGCTACAGGCGACCCCAAAAAAGTGTAACCGGACTTTTTTGTCACCGTGTAGATAATTTTTAGACGCTGAAAAGGGCCATTGGTCTATCACAATAGTGACACAAGCAAGTTTGTTTAATTTCATGCCAATGCTTGAGATGATCTTTGTTTTTTATTTTCGGCTATCACGGCAGCATTTTCAGCACTAGAGATGATCGGGTTTGACTTTTTTCAAACCCGTACCCGACCCGCACCCGATTTTTTTTTCGGTTGAAACCCGAACCCAACACTTTTTCTTCGATCAAACCCGAACCCGACCCGAAACCGAAAATTTTAGTTTTGTGGAACTTGAACCCGACCCGAACCCGAAACTGTGAAACCCGAGATTTTTTATTAGGCTGCTCTGAAGCTGTGAGCCTCGAATGGTATTGAAACGTTAGTGATTTTTACAGTTGCATGATATTGGACATCATTATCTTATAAATATGCCTATTTGATATAGTCGGGTTTCGGGTTTTTAAAATCCAAACCCGAAATTTTCAAACTCAAACCAGATTTTTTTTAAACCCGTACCCGACACATTCAAAAAATTTCGAACCTGAACCCGACCCGAACCCGAGTCTCTAATCAGCCTTAAGCAGCACTTAAGCACTGAGATATTGTCAGCATAGGATGAGCCTGTTACGTTTGCGGAACAGTTCAATTAGCGGACTTGGAGGTTCGTTTGAATAAGTTGCACCAGAGACGGTTTGGTGAAGAATGACTACATTATTTTTCCTAATATTCTTACAAGTCTTACAAGTACTGGAGACACTTGAAGCACCGATATCTATGTATGCTATTCACACGATCACATTATCGATGATCGTGTACAAGCGAAAGAGAGAAAGATATATCCACTGAAACTTCACGACTGTACACTTGGTAACAGCATGGTTCAATGAATCAGGAAGCGACACTTCTGTTTTTGTGTCGCTCCAAATTCCAGGCATTGAACTGAAGGTTCGATGCCGGGTAGAATTGACCTTCTCAGCATGTTTCCACTGGTGTGGTCTGCTGGAAGTGTACAATCGAAACGCATGGTAATGACATGTGGAACACACATGCCACAAGCCTAGTAGACTAGGAAATGACTTAAAAAATACTTGTTCAGTTTTTCATTTTGTACTCCTAAACCGTAGGACGTAATTCTACATCAAAAAAATTAAACAGCACACAACAAATTCGAAATATTAAAACGAGCCTCGATAATATCTATGAATCTTCTAAAATTTATAATTTCTAAAAAAATCTATGGAATTGTTGAAATTTATGATATCTAGGAAGTCTACTAAAGCTATAAACTTCAAGAAATCTATGCGTAATACCGACCCTACGTTGTGTGATTTTTTCCTCTGTGTAGACTCGTCATTGCGACCATAGACCTTTGTTGGGACTCACGTTTGACAGTGAGCACAAAACGAAACGACTGTAATCGTCCGGTCAGAACACAAACGATAAAGTTCGAAATGGTTAACTAGCAGCGCATGTAGGATGTATAAAGTATTAATATCGACGTCACACGGTGTGTCCGAAATGCCGGATTATCATACTTTAATGTACCTCGGATTTTCTTTCACCAAAAGTAAGTTTGGGTTCATACCTTTCAAAATCAACCGGTTTTAAAAAAGTAGGAGCTTGTATCCAAGACACGACCGCATAAATGACGTAGAACTACGTACACTATTAACAAATGCATTGAGTGTTTCATTACCCTAGTAACACAACTGTTTTTATCAAAGTTTTATAGCGCTTTTTTGGCTGTATTGAGCGCTATAAAACTTTGATAAAACCAATATTTTTACTTGAGTAATGAGTTATAATGTCTACTAATGAAGAATTGTGAATTTCGTGAACCGGTTTTAGCAGTTAGCAGATCGTGCCGAGTTAAAAACCATACACAGCACACACACACAAATCATACCATATCATAGACACACACACATCATACCATATCATTATACCATACACACATCATACCATATCATACACCCATACACACATACACACATGATACCATATCATATACACACAGCAAGCAAGCGACTAATCAGAGGACGTTATTTTTATTTCAACAAGGCTTGACAATTTTCAATAGTGCAAAAGTTCGTAGATTCAAACAACATTTTCCTGCATTTGGGCAGATGCGTGTATAATTTTCCCATCGATTGCTGCAAGAATGAAGAAAATCGGTTGAAAAGGGACAAATTTCGTCCCAGTTTTTCAGTTTGCATCCCTGTGTGGTATGCTAAAGTAAAACATAGTTCTACGCCAAAAAGGCATTTTGTTGTTCAAAATCGGTTGCTGTTCGCAACCTTTGTGCTGCCCCAACAGTGGGGGAGTTAAGATACACGGACAACATGCACTGTGGAATTCACCTTCTGTAAATTAGACGGCCGCGACAGATGTAACTGCTAGAATCCGCACAGAATGCTTGCTAACGTTGTCAAAAATTATTAACTTTCAATGACTTGTTTATTTGCCTTGAAAAAAGGCATTTTGCTGTTCAAAATTGGATTTGGTGATGACGATCTTTATGCTACCCCAACAGTGGGGGAATAATGGCAGTCTGGCGAGGCACGCTGAGAAGAACCGCGCTGCTACTGAGACGTGATGACCAACCACAACGCAAGTGATTTATTTAATTTGAAGGCAAACACAGGCGCAACCCGCTGTTACTTTTGACTGCTGTATCTGCTTCTACTGCTGTCAACGTCGTGGACGGTCCATCCAGCTCGCCTTCCGACTAATGAATGTAGCTAGTTTTCCCAGAAACACTCTTTTATAGCCGAAGGGTGCTACGTAGTAGGCCACGCCTTTCAGTTCAGTTGTCTAATTCTCTAATATTCTTTAGACGAATTATTCCACAATTCGCATTCGATATTTGTTTCCAGCGAATAAACACCGATGGTGCTCTCACACACGCAACGGTTTTAACCCGTATTTTATTGCGGCTTGTAACATCAAGCGATTTCGTTTGCTCGTTGTTGCGTGTTGCATCATGTTGCAACTTGGCAGCTGGGAGACGACGAAATTCTGTTAATGCTGATTGATAGAATCGACTTTATAACAGTACTGCATATTCGAATTAACTGCCTTTGTGAATGCGTTCTAACAGGGCAGTTTGTTATTCAAAACCGGTTATGTTGATCGCAGCCTTTGTGCTGTCCCAACAGTGGGGGTATTAACTAAATAAACTACAACAGAATTTGATTGCCAGGATCCCGCGAAGAATGTTTGCTTGTGTTGATGCTAGGAAATTTTCACTCTTCAATTACTTATTTATTTGCCTTGAAAAAAAAAACATTTTGCTGTTCAAAACCGGCTGCTGATCGCAACCTTTGTGCTGCCCCACCAGTGGAGGAGTTAAGATACACGGATAACATGCACTGTGGAAGCTACTTCACCTTCTGTGAATTAGACGGCCGCGACAGATGTAACTGCTAGAATCCACACAGAATGCTTGCTTACGTTGTCAAAAATTATTACCTTTCAATGACTTGTTTATTTGCCTTGAAAAAAGGCATTTTGCTGTTCAAATTGGATTTGGTGATGACGATCTTCATGCTGCACTAACACGGGGGAATAATGGCAGTCTGGCGAGGCACGCTGAGAAGAACCGCGCTGCTCCTGAGACGTGGTGACCAACCAGAGGGCTAGTGCTGGTGCTGCGGGAGGACGACTGCTGTTGTCGCTGCCAGAACTATTATGATCGGCTTCAGCAGAAACAGGCTCTTATATAGGCCAAATAGCATGTTTTCAATTGCAAGGTATATGATTCTTTCGACCGTGCTTGGGAAGCAATCATATAACGACCAATCAGAGGACGTAATTTTTGTTTTAACAAGGCTTGACAATTATCAATAGTACAATAGTTTGCATAATCAATCAACAATTTTCCACATTTGGGTGGATGCGTGTATAATTTTCCAAACAATTGCTGCAAAAATGAAGGAAATCGGTTGAAAACGAACCGATTTATAAGCATTAAATGCCATATTTCGTCCCTTTTTCGTTAATAGTTTTCCCATTTACATCCCCATGTGGTAGGCTAAAGAAAAACGTAGCTCTACGTCAAAAACTTCCAAAATATTTTCTACACATCCCTATACTTAATGACATTTATCATTAGTGGAAAGATTTATCTGAAAAGCTCACAGTGCGCAGTGGTCTAAACTCGAAAGTCTTGATCGGTTTAGAACTGACTGCGAAAAAATGATTAATGAACTCAAGGTCATTAAAATTGTTTCATAGAACAAGACCTTACTTTTGCCGTTTTCGAGTTCTCGATCAGTTGGATACAAAAAGTAATTTTTCTAATTTTCAATATACCAGATTGCTTCCATCAATCAAATATATATTTGATAACCCTTCACTTCAATCGCTCATTCAAACCATATTTCATTCCAAATCAGCCATGTACCCAATTACTCGCATCCTCTATCACCCACCAGCTTTTACTAGCATTTATTCATTTCACTGTTTATATAGATCTCAGATGCTCTTATCTTAATCGATGAATGTTTTTGATCAAAATTTTATTTTTTAACAGTTCAGCTTTGAACTTTTTCAAAGGTATTTTTCTTCCAATAAGCTATGAAAAAGAACAAACGATAAAAAACTGTCGAAGCAGATTGGACGTTTTGAAATACTTTACTTAAAATATTTGCACGAAAGCCAATGTTTAGCTGCTAACAACAATATTGTCGGCTTTAGATATTCTTAAAATAGCTATGGCTATATCAGCAGCGTAACTAGGGGGGTGCGGTTGGTGCGGTCCGCACCAGGCCCACCACTCGAGGGGGCCCCAAAATCTTGCGAACACCGAACCGGTCAACATGCCCATCTGAACTTAACCCCATGTATTTTTGCTCGCCACTCTGCTCTCGTGATTCCACACGGACAAAGTATACGTGATACCGATGTTCATTTTTACCATGATTCGTGATTCGACTGACGTCGAAGTTGAATGTTTTGCGATCGCAGAAAACATTTAATGCAACGTGGAAATATGCAAGGAAAGAGCGATTTTTTGCAATGCTGAAAACCAGACTTGGTAAAGCACACACCGCACTAGAAGGGGAACAAAAATTGAGCTCTTGCTTGCTAGGTATCACGCTCTTGAGCTGGGTGCTTCGGTCGATGATTCGGCTCGCGAAGAATGAAGAATACCACCACAGAGCGTCTTCGTTGGTGTTTTTCTAAAGGAGCGCCCGGTGTAGCCCCGAATCATTTTGCTTGTTTTTTACTTCGTGGCATCTCCGTCTCCTTGTACTCTGCTTCTCTTTGCTATGTATATTACTCGTTACAGCTAGTGCAGAGGGTGAGCGCTGAAGACGTATGCGGGTGAGTGGGTGACTATATATTTGTGTTGTTTTTGAAATTGAATGTCATGAATTCAATGAAATGGAATTTAATGTAATGAAGCAGGAAAATAATGCTCTGTTTAGTAGTTTTAAAAGAACATGCCGTAAACATTTTTTTTTTATGCAACAGTTGCAATTACTTGGACTTTTTTTTTTATTCTCGCTTATTTTCCGTCGGTCTAGTTCCGCCACTGTTGTAGCCAATCACCGACGCCCAGGGAGGCGACTCCACACCCAGGACCCTAACTCACGACCCGCTTATTAACGGACCGGCGCCAACGGCTTTACTTCCTCATGCGATGGAAGGCGTGATCCCAGAGATTTTTCGCCTCAGAAAATCTCCCGGTGTCGGCTAGGATTGAATCTAGACTAGTTGGGTTGGTTGTGAGTGGATCACGCCACCTCACAACCATCGACACCTATGTCGGCGGTGGGATTCGAACCCAGGCGTCGAGCGTGGTTGGCGGAGACGTTACCAACCACACTAGGCCTCCGCTCCTCTTTACTTGGATTTGTTTGTTTCGTTTAAAGAAAGCATGCGTTTTGGTAAATATTTCCTGTAATATGAGTTTTAAATTGCTTTATATTTTTGAGCCTTCAGCCAGAAAATACAGTGGAATCAGGGTTGATATTTGTTGACACTCTTGAGTTAAAGTTAAAAAAGGATCGTACGTTATTTTTTTACAATCCTTTCAGAGTTCTCCCTTCCCGCTTTTTGCATGGAAGTGAACTGTCAAAACACCTCATTCTATTTATTTCGGTCAGTGTCAGTGAAAAAGTGTTTCGGTGAAGTTCATTTTGGTTGAGTGGACTGTTTGTTTTTCTTTTTCGCTTTGAAGTGAAGATCATTTGGTTGGATTTGTCGTCAAATTTTTTTCCGTAACTGTGAACGATGCGCGCGATCTCTTCATCTGAGTATAACAGCACGTTACTAGGACGAAAATCTAGTGTATCTGAAAGAGTGCTGCGATCATTGGAAGTGAAAATTGAAAATGATTGGCTGTAATTTTCGAAGAATTTTGCTGGGGGAAATGACTTTTATCAGCACTGAGTAGAATATAATCAAGACACTATTTTGAAACTTTCCGTCGTTTCAGGAAGCATAATCATCAATCTTTATTCAAAAAACGAGTTTATATTTAAAAAAAAACATTACAAAATTCCTACTCAAACTTGGTAAAGTACGTACAGCATCTCAAACAGAGCTTGATTGTAGCTCTAGCTCCATAGCCCACACGCACTCGGGCTATGTGCTTTGGTCTTCAGCTTGGTGCGCAACAAATTAAGAAAAGCATCATACAGCAAATATCTCTTCACGGATCAAAACAAAACGAAAAAGAAAATAACGCTCAACGTGCCTCCGGGTGACGAACACAAGAATATCGTACTGCATTCGTAGCTTTTTTAGCTCTTGCGCCGAGCGGTGCTTTTACCAAGTCTAGAAAACGCTGTCTATCTGTGTTGCTGTGCTGTGGCTAACTTGAAAACATGAAACAGAGCGAGGGAAATAATCTGCGTTCACGCGAGACTATATGCACCCGAAAACAGTTGGCTCTAAGTTAAAGTTGATCGAGTTTCTCTAAGTTTAAGATTCAACAACTTACGACTGATAATTGCTTTAGTGAAATTGAGTATATCGGCTTTCCAGTCATCTGCTTATCAAAACGAAAATTTATTTTCTATTTGCGACGTTTCGTTTTAATATAAAATCTTTTTAAAGGATTACAAAAATAACAAAAATTCAATAGTCAGAAAACAGTCACTTACAGAAAAGAAAGGGTTGTGAGGACAAAAAATTTTTACGAAAATAGTTCTGAATTTCGTGATTGATTTTTCGTAAAAATGTTATATCTCAAGATTGGCTCATACTACCACGGGGTGGTAGGTGCTGCTTACGTAAAATTTTCCGAGAAACACAATGAAACCATCAAATTTAAAATAAAATTAGCTGCATTTGCCGAAAAATGCCAATTTAGTTTTAAAATACAAAAATAATCTATCTGGCCACACTTCCGGTCAAAAATAATATTTTTTCTGGACTCCTAGGTTTATTTTCTTCGAAATTCACATATCACTTTTTTCTGGTGTCTTAAGTCTATAAATTATAAAATAAAATAATTACGAAGTTTACAACTTTTTTCGTAAAAATGTTATATCTCGAGATTGGCTCATATTACCTCGGGATGGTAGTTGTTTCTTATGTGAAATTTTCCAAGGAACACGATGAAATTATCAAATTTAAAATAAAATTGGCTGCATTTGCCGAAAAATGTAAATTTAGTTTTCAAATACAAACATAATTTATCTGGCATCACTTCCCGCCAAAACTTATATTTTTTCTGGATTTCTTGGTTTATTTTCGTCAAAAATCATCTTTCAGTATTTTTCGGACATCTTACGTCTATGAATTCTAAGAAAAAGAAATAAGAGATTTTTGACAAAAATTGCGCGACTTTGCAATAAAGAGGGGGGTCCTAGAGAGCGAGGAGTATTCCAATCGACACCAAAATTGGGATTTTTTCTCTTTAGAATAGATGAATATTTCCCCCAACTTTGAACAAAATCTGAGATGGTCGTGTCCAAGTGGCATGTACACTTCGTATGGAATGATCCATATGCCATTCGGCCCTTTGGAGCACTTTCATACCTTCGGTTTTGTCAGTGATTGCTATACCTTTCTAGGAGAAAGGCAAAAATAATACATATAAGCCAAGGTAGAGGAAAAAGTAAATTTTTGTTGCACTGTGTAATCATTACACATAATTTTCCAGGCTCTAGGTGGTGTTTTTTGTTTTCCGCAAACTGGAAGTGAACATTTCGGACTTCAAAATGGCATCGGGCACTAATTTTCGCTTTCTAGGCGTCATAGCGGATCAGAAAAAATCATTGCTGGGGAGTTTTTAACACCTTTTCAGCTACCTAACCGCGCAATCTTGGATTAGGAAATGGCATCGGTTATCGGTTTTCAGTTTCAGGATATAATTCCGGTTCTAGAGACACCAACATGGGAGGTATTTGAACATTTCAAGTTTCACACAGCTTTACAGGAATCGTAAGTAGCGAATTGGATTTAAAACTGACGCTAGATTTTTCGTTGCTTGGCGTCGTGTCAGCTGTGGAAACATCAGGGGAGCATTATCATAGATTTTACCCAGCTTCCATAAAACTCAAAATTATAACTCGGATTTGAATATGACATCAAACATCGATATTAGGTCTTACAATATCATGTCGATGCTGGAAACACCTATATTGCAGAAAATATTATCAATTTATGCAAACTTTCTGAAACTGGGAGCAGCCATCTTGAATTTCAGAATGTCATCGGCCACTGATTTCCGGTTTCTAAGCATCATCTCGGTTCCGGAACCACCATTACAGGTCAAACTCGATTATCCGAAGACTCGACTATCCGGAGACTCGGTTATCTGGGATTCGATTATCAGGAATGATTTTTTTTGCTGTTTGCTTTTAATATTTATTTTGAAATGTTAGCTTCACTATTCCTTTCGGTACTTTTGTTACCATTCCTGTCCTATCCAGCATGTTTGGGACATGTCCAAGTTCAGTAAATCCGGTCAGTGTCAAATTATTACTTTTTTGCTTTTCAAGTACCTAAACCTCTTTTTCCATAGAAATGATCTCTGGTTACGCTACTGCAATTATCAAGTAACATAACGAAAAATAGTTATTCTACGTTCATTGATTGCAAATTTCAAAATAAAAACTAGTGATCCAATTTTCCGGAAAATTTAATTATCCGGAAAATTTAATCATCCGGAGTGAAAAAAAAATCGACACTCCGGATAATCAAGCCCGACCTGTGTTGGGGAGCTTTGTGTATGTTTCCCACAATTTTGTACAGCTTCCCAGAAACCGAAAGTTACCATCTTAGATTTAAAACTAACGTCAAACATCAAGTCTTGGTCTCCAGAAATCAGGGCTGAAAAGTAATTTGAAATCTATTGTTTTCATAAAAGTTTTCGAAACTGTTGGAACGATTAAGTATGCAATTAAATTTTGAAGTGTCTGTAAATTTGTGAAATTCTTAAAGAAGGTAAAATCTTTAAAGTCCCAAAAACCTACAAAATCTATATTACCAGTACAAACGGTAGAATCTGAAAATCACAAAAATCTATAAAATTTGTGTAATCTGTAAGACATTTAAAATCTGTTTATAAAATATTTTAAACTTGTAAAATTTGTAAAACCTATAAAATTGGTGAAATAGATAAACTTTGATGTGCATACTAATAGATTCAAATTCAAGCATACCAACTATTAATGAATATTGGCCTATGGAAAGTTAATCATCATTGCCTTTGGAAAGTTAATCATCATCATCAGCAACTGTTTTGAATATTGTATTTTGAAAAATTACCTTTGTTATCATCACACATATCGAAACCATATGTTTAAAAACTTGAACATACTAATTTCAGAAAAGTTTTGAAAACGGTTCAACCGATTGAGTATGCAATAAATTTTGAAGTATCTGTAAACCTGTACGTAAAAGTACTGTATAATCTACGAATTTCATATTTTCGAAATGTGCGTGCAGAGAATAACAAAAAAATATTTTCAGTGTGGAGCGTACCTACTGTTAATGAATATTTGTCTATGGAAAGTTAATCAACATCTTTCAAGTGTATTTTGAAATATTGCATTATAAAACATTAGCTTTGTTATCATCACACATGTCGAAAATGGATAAGAAGGATACATGAATTCACAAAATAAACTTTACCTGCATTTTTTCCCAGAAGCTCTGAACCTGCTGTTATTTAAGTGAAAAATCTCAATTTAGAAATAACAAATTACTCCGAACAGCTTTTGATGATTGTTGTTCCAAGTTCCTGTACAACTCCTGATGACCGGATTTGTTTTCCTTTGCTGGCAGTATATTTTGATTTGATCACTCAAACCCTGAACATACATTTAGCTTTTCTTTCGGCCTTCATTCGCCCCAGTCATCAGCCAACCCGACGGAAACCATGCCTACCTTAATCTAATTTGAGCTTTTCCCTTCTCCACTGGGCGAAGAATAAAAAAAATTCATCGTCTCCAATTTGGCAGTAATTTATCATCACCCTCAAACGTCGGCCCATCCGGCAGATTCACACGGATAATGTTACACAACTCCGGCGAAAAACAAGCCGTCCGACAGCTCCGGAGCTACAAGTAATAAGGAAACAACACAAAAGTCAGTATGATTAGGATGAGCAAAGTTTCGTCATTACCTCCCCGCTTCCCGTTGTTGTTCATTTCCCTGGATCAGGGGGTTCAGATCCATACTTGCCTCCGTCTGTTAGCATTGGCCCGAGTGCTAACGAAAATGGGTGTCACCAAAGTTGTTGGCACAAGTCAATTGCCAAGCAGCAGCAGCAGTGGCTTTGAGCTCAACTGCCAACAAATTCGGTGCTTCCCGCTGCGGCAGGCTTTGTTGCCGCGGATCTAATTCCATTTGGAAATCGTTTCCACTGTCGGTCGGTTCTGTCACGTTTCCAATAGAGATGTAGTGCCGAAGGGGAAAGGCGGAAGGTGGCGAAACGGGAGCTCGAACGATTCTGACAGTTTGGCAGTAAAAAATCCGATAAAACTCTCAACAACTTTTGCTCTCAGTTTTTAATGATCATTTCGCCTGAAAGTGCTGCTAGCTACTGCTTCTGCTGCTGCTGTGGTTGGCAGCCGTGTGGTGAAGTTGGTGAACCGCTGCTGGTTGTGGACTGAAGTGGCTACTGCTCCTCACAGTTGGAGTAGGAGGAGGAGAAAGAGAAATGTGTCGTTTGTGCGGTGTCAGTTTTTTGGGCAACAGTGTAAATGTAGGATTTTTGCAGGAGTTTTCAAGCGGCAGTACTGTAGAGTATCAAGAACTTTTCAAAAATGACTAACGCTACTCACAACGTTGAGCACTACATTAGCTTCTGAAGACAATTCAGACCGCATGAGGATGCATGAGGATTTTTTTTTTGAGTTCCGAAAATTTAAACTATTATAAAAAGTCCTAATCATTTTTTTAATTTGCTACTAAAAATATAATTTGTGTATTTAAGCACATCCGATAATTTTTTTAATATGATAGTCCACATCCAATAGTATATCAAGGTAGTGCTATGTATCGTGCCGTACCAAATAAACCATATTAAATCTTTAAAGGTAGTGCTAAAAACAAGTCTATTCCGACCAGAAATTTTAAATTTACTGATTGTCAAGGAGAAGTTATAGAAAGAGAACCCGTTTTACATCATAATTCTATTATGATGAAGCATTAACACTGATACAAAATGCGTTTGCAAAGAAAAATTACAGCCTTAAGGCTTTTAGCCATAATTTAACCGCCTTGCCACGCAGGACCCAAAGACAGTAATCACGCTTCTAGTGGGAATTTATTCTCCCCCGTATGCTCTTTCTCAACAAGCCGGAAGTGAGAGATGGTGGAAGATGATTTACACGCACAACCGCAACAACCGCCGCAGCCACCGCCGTGTGTTTCCCCACCTATGAAAGGCAAGTCGTTAGCAATTAATAATTAATTGAAGAACACATTCAACCGGTTTATCGCTGAACGGCGCCCGCGCACGTACACACCCACACAAAGTCGTCACCAAGTTGTGTGTGGACCGAAACATAAATCATTGCCAACGATGTCTCAGCCCCATACATCTTCCGCCTTAGATGTCCCTTGGGGTAGGTGCAGGATAGGGTTCGCGCAATGGAAATAAATCCTTAATAAATTACACTTTTTCCTAGTTAATGACTTCGAGCGATGCGTGCTGTACATCCTTTCGCATCCCATTTCCGCCCAGCAGCCATCAACAGCAGCAGCAGTAGTTGAGAGCAGAAGATGATGGCCAACTGCCGGGATGGCGTCGAAGCTTCGCTCGGCGCGTACATAAATAATGACGGTTATTAGTGTCACCCGAGTGTGCTGACGTTTCCTGCCTGCCGATAGTGTCGAGCCAGAGATATGAGCAAAATGTTCAATTATTATCGATCCTTCGAAAGCTACGGTTGCGGTGTTGTGTCAGGTGACTATGTGCGCTCCGTGCCGAACATTAAATATGGATACGATTTTAAGGATTTCTGTGTGGGATGCCGAATGGAAATTGTCAGTACTTATCGCCAACTTCAGCTGCCGCATTCACTGCCAGGTACGTGGTTGAAAGAGCAACTTCACGCTAGATAAAATTGTCTGTGAACGCAGTAACGAACAAAGTAAATACCACTTATCAAAGTTTAATTGTAACCTCTGCCAGCTTCGAATGCATCTCACGAAGCGCTCGTCCTTTGAAGAACTTGCATGGTTATCTGCTTGGAGATCCACTTGAGAGCAATCATCTTCATCCCTGAGCAAACTATACATGCTTAGGTACCTAAGGTTGGCTTTCTTTTTGGATGTTCCTTTGCCTCTCGTGCTCGGTTACTCGGGCGCTCAGCAGGGATGCACACTCTTACTCTTGGTTCGGCAGCAAAATTCCTCCTGCGGCATTATTGCTTTACTCTAGTGCATTCGTTTCATTCCGTTGTTGCGTCGGGTGCACACGAGTGAAAGTTCCCATATCCTGATGCTCAGTGCCACTGCATATAACCCCTCTACTCTCCAGCCTGCAGATATAGCAGCTCATCTCAACATCTCAAGCTGCCTGCCTGCTGCTGCTACTTCTACTGCTCTCTTCGGTCCAAGTCTGCAACAATATATCCACTTTACGTGATGTGAATAAATATTTTGTTCGTCTATTTCTGCTTGCCAGCGAGAAGCGTTCGGGTGGCTTATAGAACAACGTCCCTTCTTCCGGGATGCTGGAAATGTGTGTGAAATTTTTTCAACTTTAACAGGTTTGAAAACGATGATTCGCACTGTTCGTTTAGTTATGGTGAGAAACATCAATTGCCGGAGGGGTTTCCAGTAGTTTGATGAACATTATGCATGTCGTATAAATATTACACTGAAAGGGATCGTCAGTTTGCTTGTTCACATTGTAAACTAATTGAATCATGGATTTTCTAGTACCAATTCGACATCAACAATCGTCATAATTTGTTGACAAAAATTTTCAAACGAAGTCTAGCGAAAGTCTTTTAAAACGAATTCTATGCAGTATAGGTACATTTCAGTATCCCTGGTAAACAGTACTGAAGACAGTGCTTTCAAGTCTAATATTCCACCAGTTAAACAGTAGGGACCCTTTTAATAGTTGAAACTACGCACCTCAACTAAAGCTAATTTTTGGAGGAGCAAAAAAGGAGGCACATAGCACCAATACTATGGAGATTTTACTTTAAATTTAAACGCTGTGTAATACAAAAGTTTGTTTTACAGGGTGATGATAACAGTTGACACTCTTACTCAACAGCAAACACGATCAGAGATAAATAAGAGTATGTATATATAGGCTCTTTCTTTTTTCTCTTAGGCTGGTATTTTTTTGTTTTGATCATGCAAACTAAGTTCTATTCAAAATAGTGTCGAAACAAGAAGCATTACGCAAACACATTGTACACTTATACGAGCTGCACAAAATTATCGACAAAAAGTTCACGAAAAACCATTTTAAAAGTGAAAATCTTCCGCATTCAGCCATCTATAATATCCTGTGAATCTCAACAATAATTCGCAAGGAAGGTAGTGATCAAGGGGCGGGTATGAAGCCCTCAAGCGCTACGAATATCTATTTCCATACCGTTAATCCTAATCCCCCCTTTGCCGTCGAAGTTTGCTTCATTTCGTTTCGGGTGCCAGTGCCAGTGATGTTGGTAACGCGTCAAATGTATGGTAGCTGACAGCG
This sequence comes from Wyeomyia smithii, assembly GCF_029784165.1. Taxonomy (NCBI): domain Eukaryota; kingdom Metazoa; phylum Arthropoda; class Insecta; order Diptera; family Culicidae; genus Wyeomyia; species Wyeomyia smithii. Next base: position 245,084,625 of record NC_073696.1, read on the forward strand.
ATGCCATTCCCGTAGTAGTAAAAGACCGGCCAAAGTGAGGGACAAAAAAGGCCTTCGCTCTTCTAGTTTGAATCATGGTTGAGTAGTTAGTGGTTTAGCTATTTATCGAGAACCGTACAACGCTTTTATTCCGGCATCATGCAAAAGCTTCGTCGAAAAGCCGATTATGAGCCATTCCTTAATGTTCATTAATATGTTAACAGGAAAAAGGTCCTGGTTGACGAAGGGAAAAAAATTCCTAAAGCTCAAAAAATGAAAGATCATAGCTTCATAACCATTCCTGTTGAATTTGGTGCCTCTAGCAAAGATAAAGTGCGTCAAAAAGCCGTAGAATAATTGCTTGCCGGGCTCGTCGCCTCTACGTTTGTTAACGGAAAAATTTAATTTAAGTCTCTGAAGACTTTACGCACTTATGACTTAGCTAGATGTACCAAAATTCGAAAAAAAAACGGTTATAAAACTAAAAGGTTTTATTTTTTCTGTTCGAGCTCTAGAACATTTTTTTCGCTTTTATCAACCATTTGTCAACACAGGTTTGACCTAGACATCAATCCGAAAACAAGAAGAATTACACTGTGCTTCAAACGAGAAACATTGCAAGAACTTCTGAAGTGACCTAGTGTAGGTTGTAGGCTTTGTTGGATGCAACATTCGCTCATACTAGAAATTTTCCAAATAACCCTGAAATTTGAAGTTATGGTCAAAATACCGTTTTCTGGATTTCAGCGCTTACAATTTTTTTTTAACTCGGTCATTCCTCAACCGATTTTCAATATTTTAGCAGTTTTGGAAAGGAAAAAACAAAGCTATCAAAATCCATACAATAATGTACAAATTTCTTCAAAACAAATTGAGCCATTTGACTCTAAATCTAATTGTTTACAGGGGCACAGAAATGTTTGAAAAGCGTTAAGGCGTTGGGCACAAATTACGTAACGCATCAAGGGGGGGAGGGGGGTTTAGTCTGCGTTACATATTGTTACATAGGGGGGAGGGGTAGTTGAGACCGTTACGTATCCGTGGTGTTTGCTCAAAATTGCAAATTCGGAGGGGGGTCAGGTTGTTCAGCGTTACGTAAATTTAGGGGGGGAGGTCATACCGAACGTTACTTTTCGCTACATAGGGGGGAGGGGGTCTGAAATCTAGGTTTTAGCGTTACGTAATTTGTGTACGACGCCTAATCTTTTGTTTTTTATTCAGCTTGAGCTCTAGGGCAAATTAAAGGTTGACCAGTGAAATGAAAATATCTTCATCAGAAATTGATCCTAAGTTTTTAGTTGTCACTATTTATAATGTAAAAAAATAAGTTTATCAGGGCACTAGAGATGGTCGGGTACGGGTATTTTTAACCGAAACCCGTACCCGACCCGTACCCGACGGGTTCGGGTCGGGTTTCGGGTAACGCCAAAAAATATTCTACGGGTTCGGGTCGGGTACGGGTAAATAAAAAACCAAGGCTTCGGGTTCGGGTCGGGTACGGGTTTGAAAAATTCTCTATTGGTCGGGTACGGGTAATTCAATTTTCGTGCATTGTGAGAATTCAATTTTTATCATTTCAAGCCTGGGTGTTTTCTTAATGTCGATAATCGGTAAGATCGGAGAGAAAATCGCCCATCATCACTCAACGAGAGATCGCCCAATACCTATTCTGACAGTTGTCGGCAGTCTATGCACCAAGGGAATGACATCATGCTATCGCTTTCTAATGTTAGATTGAAAAGTGTTCCTGCAACAGTTTTGATTTAAATGGAATTTTTGTCGGCCTATTTCATAACTGTCAGGAAAACCGCGGAGCATTGCACAGTGGGGCGACTTAATACAAATGCTTGCCAAGTAAAAAAAAAGCGTCGATAAATACGACAAAAATATGGTATATACTTAATTTTGGGGTGCTGAACACGAAACTCCATTCCACTTTTTATTTGGACACGTTCATAAAGCACGTGACTTAATTTTTCATGATTTTTTAGCACTTCACCCCTCACTTTTTTATTAAACAGAAACAAAAACAGCTTACGTAGTTTTTGCACAACTCCTCAAATCAACCAAATTTCGCAAAAAAAAATTGTTTTTATAAAAATTAAAACAATATTGTATATTATAATAGGTAATAAAAACTAACTACAAATCAACTATTTCTTCGAGGCCAAAAAAAAATCAAGCTATCATTGAAGCTGCAGAGCGTTTCACAGTAATGATATATTTTTTTTAAATATGTCAAAAAACGTCAGTATGCCGAGTTTTGAAAAGTTATAAAAAAATCAAATTTTATGATATTGCTCCCAAATTTTGGACTTAAGCACTTAAATGTTTATTTATTTATTTATTTATTTAATATCTGTTTTTTACAGATTTTTAGAATTTATCAATGACACCGAATCTATACTCAAAATAACAGGTTTTTGGCAAATGCAGTGAATTATCAAATTTTTCACAAGTTATAAACTATATTAATTTTTACCTTTTAAAATTCGTTTGACCCTTTTATGTGTTTATAAAACTCGTCGTTTATTTTAAACTTTACCAGACATGCACTTTTCACAGTGGACCGATTCCTTATAGTGGACCACCCGCCTGAAACTCTGGGCTCATTATCATTCGTTCACACGCACACTCGGTTGTAGCCTAGCTCCTGTCATCATCTCGAGAAACCACATATGACAATCAGTGCATAAAATGTACGAGGTACCCAGGCATGTTGAAATAAAAAATTAAAAAAAAAACCAGGACGGGTCGGGTACCGGCAATTTCGGCGTTTTTTTCTATCGGGAACGGGTCGGGTACGGGTAGTTAGAATAGATATTTTTCGGGTTCAGGTCGGGTACGGGTATTTTAAACAAACCAGACTTCGGGATCGGGTCGGGTACGGGTTTGAAAATTTTCGATGAGTCGTCTATTTAACCCTCTAGTGCCCAAGTTAATTTTCAGATGGACTTCGAAAAAATCACTATGAATCTTTACAAACATTTTTTAAGTATCGATTGAAGCTCTTTAGAGCTTCAACTGGAGACCGTCTAGAGGCGGCACTGGGCACTAGAGGGTTAAACAATAAAAATCACAGGAGGGTTGTGCGCAGAGCCACGACCGCAAGGTTAAAGTAGAATACTTTTTCAAGAAAGATAACCCGGCTGCTTGCGTGTCAGTTATTTTTTCTAGTAAATAAACGTTTTTTTTATCAAAACGTATATTTAATTTAAATAAACGTTGACCGGTTATTAACAGTATTGTAATTTCTTTTTGTTTGATATTTTGAATGAATTTGATTGTATATTTTTAAAATTTTGCGCAAATGAGAAGTTGAATTGCTACCGAATTGTAATAAGCACATTCAATACGACATCATTAAACAGGGACGGAACAAAGGCTGCGGTTATGCAGAACTCGAATGACGGCGCGTTGCGATTCGCCTTTCCGTGGTGATATGTACAGCTCTTTTTACGGCGAAGTAGAGCTATACATTTCGACACATTTCGTCTTACCGAATCGAATCGCGCCGTCATTTGCGTTCTGCATCACCGTGGCCAAACACTAAGCGGCGCAAACATGTAATAACAGTCAGAGTACGCATGAAGATGAAGACAATTAACTTTGGATTATAGCGCAAAACGAGAAAATATTAACTCTTCAAATATTCATTTGTGTTCTTCAAATTTCAGTTGTTCAATTTAATATTTAATGAAATGTTTATCACATCTTTGTGTGTGGGGCTTAAGTCATACGGACAACGGTGGAAATCTGTTTTCACACTAAAAACTAGACACAGTCAGCAGATCAAAAATAAAGCATTCATAAAAAGGTTGTGTGTTGCCCAAATAGCTTTTCACTGGAGGAAGTGCCGGCTGATGTACCTACTATTGATGCTGCCCGCTACCATAGGAAGGTAACTTTTTACTAGAAGAAGTGCCACTGCATCAGCTGGCCCTGCCATTACGGCTGCTGCTGCCACATAAAGGCAACTTCTGTTTCAACACGGATTGACCATTTTTAAACAAATACATTGATAATCAATGCTTGACAATTTTCAAGGTTTGGTTAGGCGTTTAAGTTTCGTTTGGAAGCAGATTGCAAAAGCTGTTGAGTGTTGTTACATAATTGGTGAACAAAAAGGAAAAAAGATTCAGTACGTTCTGAGACATGGAGTTTTGTCAAATTTCTAACCGTTTTAACACTTAAAAATAAGTTAAGTGTAATTCAATTGGGTATTAATAACTATCCTGAAAAGGACAATATGTTGTATATTTTCAATTGAATATAATACTGATTGCATTTTGGTGCTATCGCTGACAGTGGAAAGAAGACATCTTTCAGATAACACAGCATAAAGCTGTTTTCACATTGAAAATTTGACGCCTCACATATTCTGAATGCCAGCATTCCGAAACGTTACTGTCTCTTGTCTATATAAAGAAACTTTTCACTGGAGGAAATGCCAGCTGAAGTAAATACTACTGATTCTGTCTGCTATTGCACGAAAGCAGCTTTTCACAAGAGACAGTGCCGCTGCATCACATCAGCTGGCCCTGCCGCTACATCAGTTGTCCTGCCACTATGGCTGCTGCTGCTACCACACAAGACAACTTTTTGATGGAGTAGGTGCCGCTGCACCTACCGCAGCTGATGATGCTGCCCCTGTCGCTGCCGATATCCGCTGCAGCTATCAATGTTGCTGCTATCCGCTACCTTTGCTGCTAAGTGAAGACCATCTCGGCCCGTATTCAAAACTACTATGACTGGTTTAGGCAGATGCAGGCTCTTATATAGGCCAAATAATGCCATTTCCAATTTACTAGGTCTATAACTCTGTCGACCGTGCTTGGGAAAGCAGTCGTATAACGACCAATCAGAGGTCGAATTTGGTGTTTTGTCAAGGCTTGACAATTTTCAATAGTACAATAGTCCGAATAATGAAATTGCAGTTTCCTGCATTCGGTAGGAATCTTAGAAGATTTTCACATCGATTGCTGCAAAAACGAAGGAAATCCATCGAAAATTAACCGATTTATTAGCATTTGAAATTGGACACATTTTTCAGTTTTTTCGGTTTTAGATTTTTATTTCACATCCCTATGTAGCCGAACTTCCTGAGAGAAGTATTCTACTTCCAAACAGTTTAATCTGAACTGAAAATGCGTATAAATCAACAACTAGAAATTTAAAACTGGGATTAGAATTCCGGGAATAAAAACTTTTTCTAACATTCGCTCTGTGAAACTTACTACACCACAGGATAGCAACATGAGATTTCTACGGATACAGTAAACAACCGTACATGTCAACGCAACGAGCACGCTTTTTAAAATGACTGTCTTTCCGTTACAGCACATTTTAAACTAATTCACCTTTATTGTATTGCACAGCTCTCCCTGCTCCTCATACGTTCGGCACACAGCCCGACAGCCACTGACGACAGCACACACATGCAATGCAAAACGGACTGTTATATTTCATCTCCTTGTGTCTGTTGGTTTTTCTAAACTGTCGCTAATGACAGCCTTTTAAGTCCGACATCTCGAGTAACAAAACTGGTTATATAGCGCTGTTTTGGCTGTATTGTGCACTATAAAACTTTGATAAAACTAATATTGTTACTTGGGATTCTTCGGCAGAAATCTGAGCAGGTGATTATGATTGATTGTAGTGGATTTTTCTCAAGTGGGGAATAATCTCAACAATGGGTACATATATAAAACAGTTTACTTCATATTCATAATGGCATCGGCCTAATAAACAGGGGAAACGAAGAAGTGCGAGTCTAATGTCATCAATGCCAGCAGGCTGTCAACAGCGCAGGCCAAGCCGACAGAACATCCTCAAAATGAACAAATTGTGCACAAAACATTCGCAAGAATGAACTGTCGTGTGCAACACAAGATAGCTTCGTTTGTGTGAGGTAGCTTTAGCTGTATGTGAGCTCTCATGACTAGCTTTCTCATGAGGCTGTTAGAGTAAAAAAGAGAAAACAGTCGTCAGTATAGTGTCACCCCGCAGTCATTTTCCAAACCTTGATGCAACCAGACGCCAAAGGACAACATTCGTACTGCAAAACTGATTCCTACACTAATTTCTCTGCCAGCTTGCTGCAACTAAATACAACTGAAATGAACCCAGTGACATGTGAGTTTTTCGTTGCAGCACCGGCAATTGGGCTTGAATCGTTTTATCTACCTTTTTTCTGCGATAGGGAAATGGTGTCAATCCAAAAGCCGAAAGCCCCTATTTGACCTTGAATCTTTTCTTCAATTTTCACAACGCAATAAAAAAATAGTGTCGATAACAGCATATCATAATAATCTTGCACATTTTAGCGATCGAACGACAGATACATTATTGCATTCGATACAGATGATTGATAGCCATTATTATTTGCAATCTTCATTCCCTGAAACGTTACATGTTTTTAGATTTCACAGAATGTATTCCTGTATAGTAAAAGAAAAATATTCTGATTCTTAGATAGGTATTATTGAATCTTGATATACAACAACTTTCACTTTCAACAAAGCTCCATTTTACACACAGAAGTACAAAAAAAAAGCACGCTGAGAAAAAAACACTAACAGGCAAAAAACATTTATATCAGATATTAACAAAATGTTGGGGGATCCGACACCGATGTTAGGATATTCCACTAAAGTCTTTCAAAAATGTTTCAAAACTGTATTCCAAGATCCTATATTTTGTGGGAAATTTGGACACTGGGCAATTAAAGTGTTACATTGAAACAAAACAGATTGTCTTTAACTTATCAGAACATTGCAGCAATTGATTGTAAAATCATCTATACATTCGTCCAAAGGCAGGAACTGTAATTTGATTTTTCGAACTAGGTATTTTGTACTATTGAAAATTGTCAAGCGGTGAAACACCGATTTCGACCTCTGATTGGTCGCCTGTTGCTTTCTTTTCCTGGTAAGATCGATAGAATTATATACCCAGTAACCCGGAAATGCACTCTATGGGCAATAGAAAACCCAGCTTCTGCTCGAACCAATCAATTTACTAGTGGTTGGCAACTGGGACGGTCCTAACTAAACAGCAGCGGATAACAGCGGGTGTCAGCAGCGCCGGCAGCAGCGAGTAGCAGTAGCTACAGCAAATACCAGCAGCAGTAGATGATTGATCACTCTCGAACGCAACAACGTAAGTAATGTAACAAACAGTTTTGTGTAGTTCTACATCAATCTAGCAGTAGTGGATTTGCACACAACCCTTCTGATTTTTCGTTTACAAATTACGTAACGCATGAAAGTGGGAGGGGGTTTAGTAAGTGCTATTTATTGTTAGAAACGGGAGAGGGAGAGGGGTGCAGTTGAAACAGTTACATAACTGTAATATTTTTCAAAGATCGAATATTTTGGGGGAGGAGCAGGTTGTTTAACGTTACGAAATTTTGGTGGGGGGGATTAGCAGTTATTTGAAATGTTACATATTGTTACATAGGGGAGACGGGGGTCTGGATTCCAGATTTTCGGCATTACGTAATTTGTGTACGACGCCTGAAACATACATCCACTGACAGTTTAGACACAATGTAAATAAGGCGATGTGGAGTCGCCCTTTGCAAACTGGGCCAAGATTTCCATCATTAAATAAATATCAGTTGTATTTTTACATGACATTTATACAGGTCGGACTCGATTATATAAAGACACGATTATATACGTTTCCTTCAGTCCAATATGACGTAACGCAACATTTTTTGTCCCAAAACGTTGATTTTTGAGCCATAATCCCTAGTAACAATATTGGTTTTATTAAAGTTTTATAGCGGTCAATACAGCTAAAACAGCGCTATAAAACTTTGATAAAACCAATATTGTTACTTGGGATGTTTCAAGTAAAGTAAAGCTGATCTAAAACAGAAATATCGCGAGGGAACGTTTAAAATTATGGAACGCTCAGGAAACGGGAAAGAGTGTTGGGTTGGCAAAGTGTTGCAACCCATAGGGAAAATTTAAACAAAAAGCATGGCAAAGGGGGAAAGGATATCAACAATAATTATTCTTGCGTTACGTTATAAATAAGCACTTCCTTATTGATTCATAAAAGTCCGTTCTAATGTTACATAACGCAAGCAGGGCTGAGGAAATTGTTTATGCCTGGTGTGCTGAGTATTGGAAACATGCTAGACAAAGTGGTGAAGGTTTTCCGGAAGTCCAATTTTTATGTCACGTTAAATTCGAATGGACCCTAATATTACTATTTCAATGTTAAGGTTGATACTTATTTTTATGAAGTTAAAATCAATACTGGTGAGCAAAAATTTAAATAAATTAAAGGCAATGTTTTTAGCTAATCTACTATCTACCCAATACGCAAGTCAAGTCTATGAATAATTTTGGATGAAGATGCAATTGAAATAAAATGAATAAAATGTATAGTTTCAAGTACTGTTTCGATAAAATACTGTTATGATAATTTTCTGTTCTGTTCTGAATTGCTTGATAACGCAGCACAACAAAAACAAAACTAAAAGAGTAAACAAACACAATACAAACTGATCAAAATTTTTCTTTAGGTTTGACTGCAATCAGCCATGTCCAAAACACGCACTGCCACGGAGAAAATATTTAAAACACTACACGGCGTGTATTGCAACTTGCACTGCGTGATGTGTAAGAAAGACCGCACAAAGTGTGAAAGCAAATTCACCGGTGCACGTGTGCAAGGCTAATCCCCTCCCCCGTTCATTAAGCTCCGGCATATCAGGCATCAGGCTCGCATTGCTGATGTAATTCCTTACGTAAGAGTAGATTGTCGAGTGTTTCAACGAAGTTAAATCCCGCGGCTCCGGTGATTTTACGAAGCTAAATCCCTCAGCTTGTGTGTAGGCCGAAGCTTCATGTCCGGGGTAGGGGATTAGCATTGCACACGCGCACCGGTGAATCTGCTTACACATCACGCAGTGCAAGTTGCAATACACGCCGTGTAGTGTTTCTATACAAAAGTGGCACCCGTGCAGCACGGTGTAGTGTTCTTGCCATGGCTGACTGCAATAACATAAAGAATAACTACGAAATTTATACATACATATATTTTTGTAAGAACAGGTTTTTTTGCGATTTTAAGGGGGTTAGTCAAAAAAATTCTACTTATTTATTTAAAAACAACAAAAGATGTATGCAAAATAAACAAAAAAAAATTTTCTGATTCGATTATATATACATATATTTTTGTAAGAAAGGTTTTTTGCGACTTTAAAGGGGTTAGTCAAAAACATCCTACTTATTTATTCAAAAACAGCAAAATAATTATGCAAAATAAACAAAAAAAAATTTTTTTTTTTCTGATTCGATTATATATAGGATTCGATTATATATGATTAAAATTTTTCGAAGACTGTATATAATCGAGTCCGACCTGCAGTTGTATTCAACTTTAAATATGAAAAAAACACATAGGCCCAGCAGACAGTATGTGCAGTAGGGAAAGTGAAAAATAAGCGAACTAGAAATATTATACAGATTTGGAAAAATATACCGCATCCCGACTGTCTGCTCAATGAACTTGTGTGTTAACCGGTAAAAGCCGTTGTTAAAAATAAAAATTTAGTTTGAAAAACATAAGCACATTTCATAAAAATAAAATTAAATGGATTTTAACTCAAATATTTAAAAACTTTCATACTCGGCAGAAAAGGACGATATAAATAAAATTCAATGATGTACAACTTTGTCGAAAACCGCAAAGCTCTAGCCTGTAAGAGAATGAAGTTGAGATTAAACCGGTATCTTTATGGCCAATTCGCCTACTAATTTAAGCATCCGATCACCCTGTTGTTTCAATACACGGACTTGGTATAATTTTTTATGCGAATATCAAAAATTTTCACTCTTATGAACTATTATTTTTCCTTCATGTCTTTAACTTGTTATTCGCCATTGTTATATTTTCCTGATTTTTTTTCTCACTCTTTTCTTGGTAGTTATTCTTATTCTGCTCTTTTTTTACTGCTTTAATTCTTTCAGTTCAAGTTTTCATTCCTTTTTTCTATTTTTATATCCCGTTATATATCTACTTTTGCTCTTGTATTTGCTCATTTCCTTAGCTATTTCACACAATAATTTTTTCTTTTTTCCCTTGTGGCTCTATTCTACTGGTTTCATATTTAAATCTTTTCTTATTTTCTCTATTCTGTTGTTTTACTTCTCATTTTCATGATTTTTTTTTTATTTCATACTCTTTACTTTTCAATCTCTTTAATTTTTTGCTCATTGTTCACTCAGTTTCTAACTTTTTCACTTTTTAACAATTTTACTCACTCACTTATTTCACTTCTTAAATTTTCCACTGTTTTAGTTTCCAATTTTTTTAGCCGTTTTGCTGTTCAATCCTTTAGTTTTTATAATACTTGCTCCCTAACTTATTTGCGTAATCATTTTTTACTATTTTATCTTTCCAGTATTTTGTTTTTTTTTTATGTTTTAGCTTTCTTGTCTCTTTTTACTTTCCTGTTTCTTACTCAATTTTCGTCTTTTTGCCTTTTAGTGACTTTCCAACACGATCTTAATATTAATGATTTTGCATTTTCTCGATCAAGATTTGTGCTATTTTCCTAATTCACTTTGACCATTCTTCCTTTTCACCATTTTTTGAACTTTTACCTCATTCTGTTTGGATCTCTTAATGTTGTACCAATTAACTTTGTTAGTATTACTTTTATTATAGCGTATTCGTTTAATATTTCTTTTCTTATGTGTTTCTTATTTCTCAAATATTGTTCAATTTATCGTTTATATTTGCTGCATCTATTCTTCACCTTCACTCTTTGAAATTTATGCTTTATGCGCTTATGCTTTTTTCTACGTTTCCTACTGGGGATGTAGTTTAAAAATGAAAAAGATTGTCTCAGATCTATAGTTTCAAAAATGCAGGTTCATCAATTCTTTCGAAACAGGGTGGCGAACGGCTTCGACAGTGGTTTTGTTCGGCAGGTTTTCTGCAGCAATCTTATGAGAAAAGCTAACTACTCTACTACTTCAAAAGATAGAATTGAGATTTGATAATATTATACCCTAATATGCTGTGAAAAGTGGAACGAAAATTGTCGTTTTCATAGAAGGAAACCACTCCTCTATATTTATCCTAACAGCTACACTTATTTCATCGCTCTTATTTATCCAATTTACCGTCAAATTTTATTATTTTTAGTTTTCCTATTTTAATTTTACCTCTTGATAAAGCTGAGTGTCGGAAGTTTTACTATGGAAAAAATAGTAAAAGTTGGCAGTAAATTTGATAAATAAGAGCGATAAGATAAATATAGGAGTTGAAATCAATATAGGAGCGGTTCCCCTACATAAGAAAGAAGCTACCACTAAGAAAAACTGTTTCTGAACACCAAATGACTTGATCAATGGTTGAAATGTGAAAAGATTATTGACGTGTTTATTTAATAGTGAAACAGCGGAAAGTTTAAATGAAATGCAAGCAAGTTGGGCAATACATATATGAGCCGTGGCGAAACAGAGAGACCATTTTTTTTTCAAAAATGAGTTTTCTACATACACCGCATCTGCTTAAGAAGCTGAAGTTGGGAGACTATAAAAATTTCGAAAAATCGAACTTTAAAGCTGATTTCTACCATGTTGAAATTTCGTCCGAAACAGAATGGCCATTCTGTTTCCGAGAGTGAACTATGTACATTGGTATGGTAAAATCTCTTATTTCGCCAAAAAATGGTAATTTTATGTATTCACATGTTAAACCACTTCATAACCTTTATATTAGAACATTTTGTTTGAAAGAATCCTTTAAACGGAATTTTATTCAGAGATTTTTCGAAAATTGCTCCTCTTGACAAATTTGCTCGCAGACATCAAAATGTAACCGAAACAATTCCATGTATATGATGTTCATTAGCTTCTCAAAGATAAATCAAATTCATTTCTCATTACCAATGTGAGGTGTAAACGGACAGAGCGGAGCCCTCAAATGTGCTTGACTGGAGTTTTCCAATAAACCGTTTTCATGAAGATGATATTTTTTAAATGAAGGTGAATGAAATATGTCGTTCGAATTATGCATCCTCAACAGAATATAGTAAATTTTGATCGAAATCGAAAAGATAATGTATCATGATCAGACCAATTTAGACGATTTTCAACTGCGTTCCACCAGAATATAACCATTTTCGATTGATTTCGAAATTATGAAAGTGAACCAATCACGGACTCACTTGGTCTTACTCAGTTTTGCATTATGTAAAGATGCTATTATATTGTATTACGTAATTGTTATGTATTCTACTTTCTTTCGTTGCATTTTCACAGAAAACAAAACGCTCTGCTTTTTGGTAGAAGTTTGAATGTTCGACAGTAATTCTAATCAGTATGTGACTGGTATCGCAAAACATAAGCTTCAATTTTAATATCATTTGATATTATTTTTTGAACATTTGATATTATTTTTTAATATTTATTCTTGTTTGTGAAATAGTTAAAAAATACAATTACTAGCGAAGCTATAAAACAATAATAAATTTACAATTGAATGTCAATTTTCAGACAGATAACATATTTTTGCTTAAATCGCTAAAATAATCAGTTCAAATCAACGCAACTCGTTCAGGAACTCCTCTGAACTAACAAAGTACCTACCAGTTATTTGTATGACTGTTGAAAATAATTTCGTTCACATTGCATTGCTATGGCCTTTTACGCAAACACCCACACTGGGTTTCATAACCTAGACTCGTACGCAGCCATAAAAACCCCTTCAACTCGCCTACTGAAGCATCCGTGTGGTACAACATCCCACGCATAGCGCTCGCAATAGGATCTTATGCAAATCTCTTTGAGTTCACCAAAAGCCACACCAGTTCAGTGTCGGGCCGATGTTATCGGCGTTTTGTTAATCCTGCTAACCCGTAAGAGGATTGTCGCTGAATACGACCGTTGATCGTTTTGAGCCTTTCGAAATGACGATAGCGGTGGACTAACAACAACAGCACCAACGTACGCGTCGGATTGTCCGTTGCCATCGTTGTGTCAGCCTCTGTTGTGTTCTGCGTGCTGTTGTCTGTTGTGGCCCTTCCGGTTACGCGGTGTCACTTATTAAAATCCTTTCATCTCTCACTCTTGAACTCTTGTGAATTGTAAAAGCCTAGTGATGACTATGATGATGCCACCTGCCACTGGTGTGGGTAGATATTTGCTGTTTGTGTACTTGTCCTAACGCATAAGCACAGTTGCCTTTTAAACTTAGTCTAAACGGTAGGCTGCGACTGTTGATCGGATCTAGCCGTCAGGAGACATTTCCTGTATATCCGGACACCTGGCAGGATATTAGCATCGTGGTACAGCATTTCCTTAACGGCGTGAAATCACTAGCTTCCGAGATAGATTTGATTTGATTGCTGGAGGATAATTGTATGCACCACCGGCGGGACGCCTCGATGGATCCGAATTTATGTGAAAATTATAGTCCTAGATTTGCACCGGCATCATTTCCGCCTAGAGTACGGGCTCTATTCGGTCAGCATTGGTGGCTCGTTAGGTTACCTCAGAATGATGAATGATACCATGGAATGACATTTATTCCAATACAGTTTCCAGCAGGACACAGGAGCTAGAAACCCATCCGTTCGGTTCCCTAGCATACCGACCACCGACTCTAGCTTATGGAAATGAGTTTCCATTCCATGCCGGACGTGGTCGGTTGGATCGCTTTGGATAGATTGTGTCCCCAAATAGAGAGCGTTCTGCTACCGTTCCGAAGGAAATGACTAATTGAGTATCATAGTAAAGACAATTATCGCTTCAATGGTTGTGGTTTAAACAAAGTTGAGCTAGGATAGTTGAGGCTCGAGAATGAGGGCTGAAGCAGGTTGGAAGGGGCTGAGACTAAGAGGCGCTCTATTTAATTTGTTGACAAATAACAATCAACATTCCCTCAAATTGACTTACACAAAAAAAACTCCAAACCAGACAGTCAAACTTTTTCTTTCTTCAAATTGTGGGTAAATTTTATTTTGGTTGTCTTTGTATGAAAATGCTCATATTAAGTAACAAGTAACAACCAATTGATAATAATGAAAACGAAAATTTTTTTTCACAAAAATTTTCAATTTAAATTTTGTTTTGATTTTAACTTACAAATTTTTTCTGTTGAGAAAACTTACAATATTAAAAGATTGAAATAGATTATTTCCAGAATATCAACTAATTGAGAACCATCAATTCGATCATTACATGTGATTTTTTTGAAATTTTGGAAATTTGACGGATTTTTTTTTTCTTCATCTAATTTGACGGATTTATACTAGATCTGAATATATTTCGAAAACTATAAGCTTGATTAAAAGGATGTCAACAATGAAGCAGTTAAAGCCATTAACTTAAAGGTATGATAAAAATTGTATAATCCAAACATGCCAAAACATACCCACTTAACTTTTCTTATCCTTTCTATTTTGTGTTTAATTTCAAAAAGAAGGTTATAATAAATATCTGGAAGAAGCTTTTAGCAATCTTTGAGTTTTAACAATTTTATAAACGAAATTTAACAGCAAATTTACAGGCCAAATCACATTAATTCACTTAAGAGCATAAGCGTCATCCACAAATTACGTAAGGATTTTTTTCCAATTTTAGACCCCCCCCCCCCCCCCCTCATAATGAGGCTTAGTAAGATTTTGCATTACCTACCTCCCCCATCCCCATTAATCTAATGAAAGATTTTCTTTTCCAGGAAAAATTTGTTTATGAAGAAGTTTGACTGAGATTTTTCTACACATGGCGTATTCGTGAAAAAAAAAACAATTCAACCAATTCAGGCAATATGTTAAAGTTAATGAAACTGAAAATTGAGTTAACTAAGTAAAATACATAATCATTCAGCTAAGGTGCTTTTACGCTTTCCCAAGGTTCACCTGTCAAGGGGTAATATCCTCATAAAAAATTTCCTTGTCATTTGTTTTTTATTGGCTTAAATCAGGCTAAAACTATCCTAAAATCAAAATCTTCATCGCCCTCTGATCTTTATTCAAAATTCGTTTAAACCAATTTTTACCGAATAACTTTTATACTCTACAGCAAGTGTTTACTCACAATTTCCCTTTGTTTAGTCGATCAGCCGTTCTCGTTGCGTACGTTCTTTGTTTGAGTTTTCCTATACGTTTTAACTGTGAGTTATATTCAAAAGTGCTTAACAGTGAGTGACAAGTTGGAGTTTTGCGTGAGATCGGACGGCAATCGCGTCAAACTCGCTGAGCATCACATGTCTGATATCGCGAAAGAGGCTAGGCGCAGCCTTACATCAGATAACAAAAAGGAAGAAGAGGAAAATGAAGCCCAGGAAGGCCAACTTTGCGGCGCAGGGACAGCTGACTGAAGGCAAAAAAATATTAGGGGCTTTACTATTGCGATTGTTAAGATTAATTGGATTTTGATACTTTAAACGCGTTTTTTCTCAAAACCATGTTTTCAAAATCGGCGAGCAGTAGAACTGAAAAAGTTCACATCCGATTGACTTACACACGGGTTTAGCGATTGATTAACAACAATAAAAGTTATAAACAATTAAAGTCGATTTTTTTTTGTCGAAAAAGATATTTTGCAAAGAAAAACTTAAAGAATATAATCATGTGTACTTCACTAGCGATACTTATGTAGATAATAAAATTTTTTTGCCTTTCTCCTAGAAAGGTATAGCAATCACTTGCAAAACCGAAAGTATAAAAGTGCTCCAAAGGGCCGAATGGCATATATCACTCGACTCAGCTCGACGAGCTGAGCATGTTCTGTATGTGTGTGTGTGTGTGTGTGTGTGTGTGTATGTGTGTGTATGTGTGTGTGTGTGTATGTGCAGATTTTTATTCTCACTCACTTTTCTCAGAGATGGCTGGACCGATTTTCATGAAATTAATTGCAAATGAAAGGTCTTGTTGCCCCATATGACCCTATTGAATTTTATTGTTTACCGGATTTTTAGTTTAGAGTTTATGTTTAAAAATGTGAAAATCATGAAACATCAATATCTCAGAAACTACACAACCGATTTGAACAATATTGGTATCAAAAGAACGGGCTACCTAGAAAACCCTTAAGTTTTGAATTTCATAAAGATTGAACTAGTGGTTCAAAAGTTAGGAAAAGAAACGTGTTAATAAAACAACGAAAGTCTATTATCTCAAAGATTACATGACTTATTTGAACATAACTAGTGTCATACGAACGAGTCATCTCTCAAACTTACAAATAACAAACTTCATAACAATTTGATATGTGGCTCAAAAGTTATGGAAAGAAGAGAAATTCGAAGACTATTTAGAACTATACCTGCTTTGATCGATATATGTGGCCTCAACATAATTTAAATGTGGTGTCGTACTATTCGAACGTTCCAAGTTCATTGATTCCTTACGGTTTGTTTGAAGTCTGCAAATGCACGACGAATCGGCCATAGGATATGATCAAAGTCAAATAACAAATCGTTTGAAATGATTGGTTTTATCGAAATGACAACATCCTCGTCTTTTGGCTTCTGTACATCGCCTTAATTCTGAATATATTCATATTGAGTGGTATTCTGTCATTATCAGCAGACTTTCTGGCATCAATCTGATACCGGAAATACCCATATTAGGAGGTATTTTTGATTGTTTGCCAGAAACTAAAAGTGGTCGTCTTCAAATTCAAAATAGTGTCCAGGGATAATGTTTGGTTCCTATGCATCATCACGTTTACGGAAATATCCATATTGAGTATTATTCGGTCATTTCCGACTGTTGCCTATAAGTTGCCATCTAGCAATTCAAAATGGTGCCTGAGGTCAATTGTTAGCTACTTGCATCATTCTGGTTCCAGAGATACTCATATTGGATAGTATTTGTTTATTTTAGGCTGTTTTTCACAAACCGACAGTCGCCATCTTGGATTTCAAAATGGTATTTAGGATACTGGTTAAAGAAAAACTCATATTGGGTGGTATTTGGTCATTTTCTGCTGTTTTCAGAAACCGGAAGTCGCCATCTTAGAATCTAAAATGCTATCTGTGGTCGATTTTAGCCCCTGTGTATTATTCTAGATCCGGATATTATTATATTGGGTGGAAATCAGCCATTTTCGGCTGTTTTCCAGAAATCGGAAGTTGCCATCTTACAATCCAAAATGTTGTCCGAGGTCGATTATGGAACATATTTGTTACCACTAAAAACATTCACCTGCCAATATGGTTCCATTTAGTTGATTAGTTCGCGAGATGTGCAAAAATTTGTAAAGAAACATGTACTTCCAGAAGCGGGAGTGGCGTCAAACCATTATGGACATATTTGTTACCTCTAAAAACATTCACATACCAAATTTGGTTGTATTTTTTTTATTGGTTCTTGAGCTGTGCGAAATTTGTGTTTCATTTTCATGGGATTCCTCCCTTATAGAAGAGGGAGTCGGGTTTCAAACCATTATGTACATATTTGTTACCACTAAAAACAACACCCATCATTGTTTTATAATTGTTTATTGGAAGATTATGTAATTGTTGCATTTTTGACATTGTCCTTAATTGTCATTGTCTTAAATCTACCCGTTGATCTACTGGTTTTTGTTATTGTTTTGTCTCTGTTATAACACAAATTTGCTTTTGTGCAATTCCACAAAAAAACAGGTAACTATTTTAATCGATTTTCCAATCAATTTGATTCATGTTCATTATGCAGACAATGTATGCAGTAGAGAGAGCGCAAAATAAGCGAACTGGAAATATGATACAGATTTGAAAAAATACACCGCAACTCAACGGGACTTGAACCCGCAATCTCCCTACCTCCGGCATGGTGTTTTGACCAATTAAACTACGGGGGACGGTGGTACTGTTCCACAATCTATATACGTATCACATTCCACTGCCAACTTATTCTATTGCTCATCCCTAACTACACACACTGCTGTGCAAGCGTTATTTATAGACTGAAAAGAATGTCTCATCACACAGAAGAGTCAGCTGATGCTGATAACTCTTACAGATTTTGATAAGATTATGATAAAACGATAACAAATCTTTATAAAAAATAAAGATAAAACAATAATAAACCATAAGCAAGGTAAATGAACAAACAAAGCCATGACGAAATAATGATGCAGTAATTTCGCGATGAAATTAAAACAATGACACACATTGTCAACCAACGAAAACTTTATGTGGTTTTAATCACAGTTTTATCATGAGTTTTATAGATTTTTTGATCAACATTGTTTTTTTTATGCTGAATGTTTTGTCTATGATATATTGATTTTTATGTTGCTTTTTTATTATTTGTCTGATATCTGAAAAAAGGTTTTATTATTGGTAAATTGTTTTGCTATTTATCTTAAATTTGAATACAACATTACACACGTATTCGATCTAGCAGAGGTAATTGTGAGGATTCAAGAGTTATTTTCTGAAAGATTGTGTGCATTTTGATATAAATTTAATTTCAATTATTGGCGCATATGATTGTATACACATAAAAAGTATGTGTATGTTAAAACCATTTTTTTTTATTTCTCCATGATCGGACCGGTTGCATTGTTTAAGTAATCTTTTGTAGTTTTTATGAAATTGATTTTTGAAAAATGAGCTCTTCTAGATAATAAATTTTTAATTTTTCTTTTAACTTTTTTTCAAAAAATAAATAATTTTCTTAGAGTGTATGTTTTTTTCGGAAAGACAAAATTGTTATCTACAACTTTGCCCAAGACGTCATCCCGTTCATACAAACCGTTTTGGTCCTAGAAATATTTGTAGGTATTCATAAATACCTTCCCAGAATAGCATTTTTCAATAGCTTCTCAAAAATGCGTCGTGTTCTAAAACATTAAACCAATAGCACAAAACGGCATTTTTTGTCTAAGAAACGTCCATGCAAAGCTTCAGCCAAATCAAAAATGACAATTTAAAAAAAAAAATTTAACTGGGACATTTTTTGTGGAACTGCTCTTCATTGTTATACGATTTGTGACTAGGTTTTATTCAAATTGGAGCCACCATATTCGAAACCGATCTGATTATTGAATTTAAAATCGACTTGTCATATTTTAGTCTTAACAATCGTTAACTAGAACACCAAAAAATTCCAGTTATATCAACTCTAGCGAAAGGTGATTGAAAGTGATCTCTGCTGAAACGGTTGATTTCCGATAAGGAAACCCCGAGGCAGTATAATCACGCCAGATCCTTGCAGCGCGTAGAGTATTACCAGGAACGTTTATTCTGAGCCGTATTGATGATATACGAAGCAAAGCATCGATCCTACGCCGACATACGATTAGGTTAGCCGAGTGCGCATTACCTGGTTTCCTGTTATTCATACACTGCCGCGTCCGGATGGCGCGATTGCGGTAATTTGAATCTATCAGTAAGTCAATTAAACAGCGATTTACAACTCCACCATCTTTGGTGTGTTGGTTTGCCTTCGCTCTTCAAGGGGGGCGAGGATGCCAAGGGCGATGATTACACGGCGATGTGCTGTTGGCGATTATGGCGACACAGTGGTCCGCGCCAGGATGCGCAGATATGCAAATTAACTTGTTAATTAACTTGAGATGTAATTATCGCCTTTCCCGAGTTCGACACGGTGAAATTGGCACACGAACACATCGACCTGAACTGATCTGGACGCTCGGCTGTAAGAGGAGAATGCTTTCCGGTGCTGGCCGCTCGCTCGCGGGTGTTATCCTGCTTTAAGTACGCTGTCAGCAGATTTCAGCTTAATTGCTTTCGAGGTGAAAATTATTTAAGTAAAATGATTTTGTTTTTTCAAGTTTGACACACAACACATAATTTGTAACACGATTGGCATTGTTTTTTTCTTGTCGAAGTTCAGAAAACATCACATCGGCCGATGTCAGTTACGGCCGTTTGTGTCTATCCCGCCTACTCTCAGGAGAAGAATTACGGCCTTCCGCATTCCATTGTGAAACTTTTCACTTTTGTTTCCACTATCACGTAGTCTGCACTGCTACATGATGCTACTTTACCGTTCTGGTTTCGGCACACAAAAAAGCCCAACAATCCAGAAACAACCAATCCCATTTAAGTGTTTAGTATTCTTATTGGGAACTTTTGTTGCTGAGACTGGGGTACATATTACTACAAGTCAACAGTCAAAGGGCAGCCAACAGACCGCACTGCTAGCTGCATTGGATCCTTTCTATATTTTTTTTGTTTTTTTTTCTGCTGCTTCTACTTGCCCGATTTGAACAAGGATCGACACGAATAATGAAACCGGAACTTTGCAATTTCCCCTGTCGGTCCTTTCTTGTCGATAATTTCTGCTGCTGTCCGAAAAAACGGCACTCACTCACAAATCTCTCTCCGTTCCACACCATCAACCCATTGTTCAATGTTCCACCAGCGCACACGTACCGCCCACCCTCCCACTGACTGGAAAATCCACACCCTCCACTGCTCGCACCCCGTACGGCAGCAGCAGCACACACAATCTAGCCGATGCTGACCGTTAAAGAGCTTGTTTTTCCTACTTCGAGAACTAAAATTTATGGCTCTACCCGTGCCCACACCGGCCGCCAGTCAAAGCAGCAGCGTGAAAATGTGCCTGTATGTAAGTGTGTATGTGCTACTTTTGGTATGAGTGATCCGATGGGCATCGTCGTAGAACATGTGTGTATGTGTCGCACTCGCAGTCTCAGCCTCGGAACCTATCCTTCAGCGCATACAAAACCCTCTCCCTCCCTCCCCTCGAAAGGGCAGCTCGACTGTGCTCGAACACTGCACCAAATCCGTCGGTCGGTCATCACCCGAAAGTTTTTCACTTTTTTTTCCTTCTTGCTACAAACGATAGTGTTCGGTTCAGATTTGTCCGAAAAACATGACCGAGCAAAATCCTTTCACCAGGCGGCAGTGTTGGCAAAATCTCACGCACCAGGTAGTGCTAAAGTTTTCATCATTTGATCCATGATTTACTGTTTCGGGTTGTAGGGAAATGCACCATACCAATACCAGCTGTAGTTCGGATGTAATCAGACAGGCATCACTGGCCTGTCCTGTTCCGTTCACACACGTCACGCCTGAAAAACACAGTCCACCACGGAAGCGCTGGGAAGAAGCCAAAGCACTAGTGCAAGAAAGCGCACCCATTTTGCCAGGCTCCGTGTACACTATCTCATATTTTCACAGTCCTGCTTTTGAATAATGTCTTTGTTTTAGAGGACCCCCTCCCGTGCGGGGCCCCCATTTGACTTTGCGACCGGCGAGGCCCCCGAGGCCATCCAAGCGCTGCGGACAAAGTTTGCATAAGTAAACGGTCAGGAACCGGGGGATGAGTTTTCCAAAAACGAAGCGGGAGGTTTGCTGAAATTGATTGCGCTCGCTGAGCGAAACTAGCAGCAGCAGCAAAACGAAACATTGGGGACGGGGGGCAACTGGGTAAACGAAAAGTGTTCGTTTTAATCTAATTGAAAGTGGTCACCCATGCGAACGAACGAACGAACGGACACAACCCGATCTGCTTCGGCTGGCTGGCCTGCTGGAGGACACTGCTACGCCCGGTTAAAGTTTTTCTCGCCAAACTTGATTTTATGGCTTCGATGGAATGCATTAGCACGCTTCTTTTTTTTCCTGTCGATGTCGTTGGTAGTAGATGTCTTCGGATATTGGATGGATACGTGTGGCTTATTGGGAATGTTGAGATAAGAAGTTTGTAATGGAATTGTTTATGCTTCCGGTTATGATGATCCGTACGGATATGTTCGGACCTAAAACGGGTCTCCGAAAAGTCAAAGTTCGGAAAATGCGAGGACAACTTGATCACCCTGCAGATATCGTAGAATATTATTCGATTAACATTTGATGCTTTTGAAATATTTTTTTCTCCATTCCAATTCATTTTTTCATATTTTCGGATAAAAGTTCAGACAATTTACTAAAAGTCATCTCTTGAAAACTATTTTCTATCTACCATCATTACTTAAATATACCGATATGTTCACATTTTTAATACAAAATAATATAACGGGTGACAACTAAAAATTTGAAATTTTTTTGAAGTTCTCTTACTCCACAACAAACACGCGCAGAGAGAAATTAGAGTATGTATATGAAAGCTCCCTCTCTCTCCTCTTTATGCCAGTATTCTAGGTTTTGTTTATGCATGCCCCGTTCTGTTCAAAATGGCGTCGAAATAAGGAGCATTCCGCAAGCGCATTGTACAGTTCGTTATGAACTGCATAACAATTTTGGCAAAAAGTTCACGGTGAACTATTTTTAAGCGAAATACTTTCGGTTTCTATTGTGAGTGATTTCCTGCAAACCACAACTTCGTAGTAGGAAGACCGGCCAGAGTAGTTGACAGAAAAGGACTTTTTCCAATTTGTCTAAATCATGGTTCAAGCCTAGTGGTTTGGCTATCAATCAAAATGTATACCAGAACGAATGTTTGAACAACAATATGATTCCAGTTCTTTTGAAACATCATACCGATTAAAAGTATGTACAATATCGAACAATTTTTTCAATTTTTTTTCTGTTAGTTCAGAATGAATGTATCTTCATAAGAAATCAATCAGTTTTTCTTCAAGCTCATCCTTTTTCTATCTTTCTATGACACCAGTAGGAAAAAAATTCGAATTGTTAGTTGTCACCCGTTATATTTGCGTCTCGCGAAACTAAGAGAATGATGTAACTTGAAAAAAAGGCGTTGCTTCATAAAAAAGGGAATGAAATAAACATCTCAAAGTGATAATGATAATATTCATTCTTAGTGCATTCTTGATATGGAAAATACGTCTCTGTGGCTCGCAAAACTGAAAGAAGTTGTTCCTAATTTAATTGCAATCAAACGTAAAAAAAATATCAGTGTATATTGATTTGTCAACTTGTTTATATTTAACTAGCTGACCCGGAAAACTTCGTTCCCCATTTTAGTGTTAAATTAAATAACATTAAACATTAAAAATTGATTGATTCCTTGAGGTTTGTTTATAGTCTGCAAATGCATGACGAATAGGCTATAAGATATAATTAAATCGAAATGACAATATCCTCGCCTTTTGGCTTTTGTACATCACCTTGATCCTGGATATATCCATATTGAGTGGTATTCGGTCATATTCAGCTGTATTTCTGGCATCAATCTGTTTCCAGAAATATCCATATTGAGTGATATTCAGTTATATTGGCTGTTTTCCGTAACTGAAAGAGGCCATCTTTGAATTCAAAATTGTTTCCAGGCTCAATATTTGGCTTCTACGCATCATCTCGATTACGGAAATACACATATTGTGTAGTATTCAGTCATTCTCGGCTGTTTCCCACGAGTTGCCATCTTACAATTCAAAATGGTGTCTGAGGTCGATTTTTAGCTTCTAGCATAATTCTGATTTCGGAGAAACTCATATTGGATGGTATTTGGTCACTTCAGGCTGTTTTCCAGAAACCGAAAGTCGTCATTTTGGATTTCAAGATGACATGTTAAATCAATTTCTGGTATCTGATCGTCATTCTTGGTCAAGAAACACTCATGTTGGATAGTATTTGGTCATTTGCGGCTGTTTTCCAGGAGCCGTAAGTCGCCATATTTGAATCAAAAATGGTGTCTATGATCAATTTTTAGTTCCTGTGCATCATTATGGTACCGGATATAATCATATTGGGTGAAAATCGGCCATTTTTAACTGTTTTACCGAAACCGGAAGTTGCCATCTTACAATTCAACCCGTTGTCTGAGGTCAATTTGAGGCCTGAGTGCATCATTACGATTCAGGAAATACTCATATTTGGTGGTATTTGGTCCGCTGTTTTCCAAAAACTGGAAGTCGCCAACTTGGATTTCCAAATGGCATTTGGAGACAATTTCTGGCATCAGAGTGTCTTTTTGGTTCCGGAAACACTCATATTGGGACATTGTTTGCTCTTAAAAACTTCCACATGCCAAATTAGGTTCCATTTATTTGATAATTTCTCGAGATGTGCAGAAATTTTTATTTCATTTGTATGGAACTCCTCCCTTCCAGAAGAGGAAGGGGTGTCGAACCATTATGCAGTTATTTGTTATCCCTAAAACCATCTACATGCAAGATTTGGTGGTATTTGCTAGTTTGGTTCTCGAGCTGTGAAAAATTTTTGTTTCATTTGTATGGGACCCCTCCCTTACAGAAGAGGGAGGCGTGTCAAAACATTATAGACATGTTTGTTACCCCTAAAAACATTCACCTGCCAAATTTACTTGGTTAGCTTCCGAGATGTGCAGAATTTTTTGCGTTTCGTTTGCATGTAACCCCTCCCTTCTATAAGAGGGTGTCGAACCATTATGGACTTATTTCATACCCATAAAAACATATGCAATATTTGGTTGCATTTGCTTGATTGGTTCTCGAGTTGTGCGAAATTTGTGTTTCATTTGTAAGAGACCTCGCTTTCACAAAAGAGGGCGGGGTGTCGAACCATTATTATTACCCCTAAAAACATATACATGCAAAATTTGGTTCCATTCACTTGGTTGTTTTCTCAGATGTGCAGAAATTTGTATTTCATTTGTATGGGACTCTACTCTTCTAGTGGAGGGAGGGGTCTCGAACTATCTTAGGCACCTTTCTCGGCCCCTAAAACCCCTATATACAAAATTTCACGCCGATCGATTCAGTAGTTTTCAAGCCTATATGGATCAGACAGACAGACAGACAGAGCTGCATTTTTATATGTTTAGAGAAGATTTCTCAAATTTTTAAAACTGTTATTTATTTTTGATTTTTTTTTATTCTTGAAATTATTTTTATAAAAAGGGGCCATCCACATACCACGAAGACAGATTTTTAACGACTTTGACTCCCCCCCCCCCACAACTGCCCATATAAATTTTTTATAGAATTTATTGTTTGGACCGTGGACATTAACCAACCTCCACCCCCCCCCCCCCTCCACCAAAGCTGTCCACGTGGTATGTGGATGGCCTCTAAGGGTCATTCCATGTCAAGTGTCCGAGGAAATGCATCTACCATCTCCGATTTCGACCAAAATTTGGAAGTCGATGTATTTTGGACCGAAACTTATAAGTACAAAGTGTTGTACCGATTGGTGGACCCCTCGGCCAATGGGACTGCCTCCAGTTTTTGCGAATTTAGCAAAACACCTTTTTTAATTTGTGGATATCTCGAGACCCTGAAGAGCCACAGATGATATTGACATATCATTATGAAGGGTTTTAGATGTAGAATCGAACTACGTGGTCAATTTTTTTTTCTGCAGTGTTGCCAACATTGCATTTTTTTCGATTCAAAATTTAATTTGCAATTTCCTCAAAATACCTCCTTTAGATTTTGATTTTGACCACGCCAATGTGTTTAGCAGATGATTTTACATAGGAATCACTTATCAGCAACAAACAAAATGTAGCGTTCCAGAGATACGGCATTTTTAAAATTGTGAGATTTTGGATTTCGTCTACGCACGGAAGCGCTTCTACATAAATTACTGCAATCTTAATGGTATCCTAGCAGGCGTTTGTGTTACCGAAGAGATGTTCCTTAGAGAAGCATCCGTTAATGATGTAATGCAAAAAATCCCGTTCTAGAATCATTTTCACGAAAGGTAACAGGAGAGTTTTGGTTACACTTTTCGCATTTTTAATCAAACTGTTTTTTGTTAAATGTACCCTTCCTGTCCATCATTCGAATTTTGAAACCAACTTGTGGCATTGTTGATAACGTGAAAAAAAATGCTGATTTCAGATTTCATTTCAGAATTTTGCATATTTACATTCTAGACCACATGTCCAAACAAATCTCCGAACGCATCCAAAATATTTTATCATAACCGAATATCTTAATTTGCTCATATCGTAGCACATCATAGAGCAAGTCAGCCTACCATAACATTCGTCTGCCTATGTTCTTATTCTTCTTCTTACCCAGGATTAGAGCGGAGGTGGCTTTTTCTGTTCTGTTTATTTGACACAGGCTTCGCAGCTAACTGTTTAGTTTACAGGACAATTGTGTGGCTAGTGCTATGATACTATGAATTTGGATTTATTCTAATTGTTTTTTTTACTGCTTTGTCAGTTTACGATTATTTTTAATTCTTTGTCTTGTCTTATTCATTTATGCATTGCATGTTTTTGGTAATAAAATTTGCAAAAAAAATCATTGGGTTGGGGTGGGGGGAGGGAGTGGAGTTTGTAATAAATGCTACGGTGGAAGAGGAGGAAGGGGAGTAAAAAAACCTTAAAGAAGCTACGTAATTTATGCATGCTCCCTTAGTAGCTAGCTTCTTCGCGTAAGTCAATCGTGAGATGAGAATTGCGGTGAAACCAATACCGTTTTCCAGCGATACAAATTTACAATCCAAATGAACACACCATCTTCAAGAATGAAATGACTGCATACGTGATGAGACACATTGTTTACAATTTGAAATCATAGCAAACCTGGGTAATCGAGTTCTTAAATCAGGACAAACATGACCATTTGCCTGTTAGGAAACGGTTTCAAATTGAGAGAAAATGATTTTTATAGTGTGATAAACCAATAAAATGAAGATTCATATGAAAAGTGTAGCCAAAAAGGAGAGGAGCCAAAAAGGCGAGTTACTTTTCGTTAAAATGATTCTAAAATGGGATTTTTTGCATTAACGGATGCTCCTCTAAGTAAGATCTCTTCGATTATACAAACGCCTGCTAGGATACCATTAAGATAGCAGCAATTTATGTAATAGCGCTTCCGTGCGTAGACAAAATCCAAAATCTCACAATTTTAAAAAGGCCGTATCGCTGGAACGCTACATTTTGTTTTTTGCTGATAAGTGATTCCTATGTAAAATCATCTGCTAAACACATTGGCGTGGTCAAAATCAAAATCTAAAGGGAGGTATTTCGAGGAAATTGCAAATTAAATTTTGAATCGAAAAAAATCAATGTTGGCAACACTGCAGAAAAAAATTTATCACGTAGTTCGATTCTACATCTAAACCCTTCATAATGATCTGTTGCTCTTCAGGGTCTCGAGATATCCACAAATTAAAAAAGGTGTTTTGCTAAATTCGCAAAAACTGGAGGCAGTCCCATTGGCCACGGGTCCACCAATCGGTACAACACTTTGTACTTATAAGTTCCGGTCCAAAATACATCGACTTACAAATTTTGGTCGAAATCGGAGATGGTCGATGCATTTCCTCGGACACTTGACATGGAATGACCCATAAGTATTTTTATGTATTTTATTTTCATATTTTTTGAAAAATTCTCATTTTCTCTATTGTTCTCTCCTTTCCATCAAGCATTAAGTAATTTAAGGATGTTCTCTTACGACACATTAGCTCTTGATAAGTCATATTTGAAATTTATAAAAAAGGATCGAACTTTTTTGCCACTATAAATAATCTAGTCTAAAATTATATATAATTGAACCATATATATAATCAAGTCCGACCTGTAGTATATAAAAAGCCGCAAAAGACAATTACAGGTTTTAATTTAAAACTCCGCCACTAGTGGCACTGCAAAGTTTAAATTCTCATGTTTATATTTTATAGTAATTATGTCTTTAGCAAAGTAATAGATAGTGTTGTCACAAAAAGCATTACCGAAGACACTTTCCTTTTAACTCTTCTTACTTCGGAGATATAACCTTTTATAATAGACTAGTTCTTGACATTAGATTTTGTCCAGATATCTAGAAAAATGCAACATTTAAAAGGCAACAATATTCGGCATATAAAGAGTGATTTTTTAAGAATTTGGTTTTTCTTTAAAAAAAAACTCATAAAAATAACAAAACTGTATGAAATCTTTATTTGACCCGATAAATTGATTTATGCCAGTAAATGGCATTTTTTAAAGATAATTTCATTTAAATGTTGGCCACGGCTACGTTTTAAATAATCCATACGAAAAGTCCAATTTTGGGTCACTTTTTCGAGCATTTCGGCTGGTATCTCGCGAATAACGCGTGTAATGTTGTCTTCCAAGGCTGGAATTGTTGTTGGCTTATCCGCATAGACGAGAGACTTAACGTAGCCCCACAAAAATAATCTACCGGTGTTAAATGTCACGATCTAGGCGGCCAATTCACCGGTCCATTTCGTGAGATGAATTGCTCACCGAACTCATTCCGCAATATGTCCATTGATTCGCGCGATGTGTGGCACGTTGCTCCGTCTTGCTGAAACCAATTGTCAACAAAACCCAGCTCTTCCATTTCCGGCAAAAAAAAACAGAAATCATCACACGATAGCGAGCGCCATTGACCGTAACGTTGCGATTTTGATCATCTTTGAAAAAGTACGGACCAATGATGCCTCCAGCGTGCAAACCGCACCAAACGTGCATTTTTCTGGGTGCATTGGCGATTCTTATATTGCTTCTAGTTGCTCTTCGATCCAAATGCGGCAATTTTGCTTATTAACATACCCATTTAACCAGAAATAAGCTTCATCACTGAAATGGTCGTAATGTGCGAATAACATTTTTCACAGAGAATGAATTTTGGAAATAAAATTCGATTATTTGTAAGCGTTGTTCAGGCGTAAGTCTGTTCATGGTGAAATGGCAAACCAAACTGAGTACATTAGACTTTGACAGCTGTCAGAATTCCCGCGTGAACTGTCAAATCTGAATACACGAAAAACTAAATAGCAAAAAAATCACCCTTTATTTGTATATCATTGAGCACACAGAATTGTAGGAGACACAAAAACGCTTCTACACAGATCGAGTGATTGCCGAAAAATATAGAAATATGTCTTTAGAATTGCATATTAGGCAACGAAGATACTGGAAGGGACAAATTTTTTTGAAGTAGAATACTTCTCTCAGGAAGTTCGGCCACATAGGGATGTGAAATGAAAATCTAAAACCGAAAAAAGTGAAAAATATGTCCAATTTCAAATGCTAATAAATCGGTTAGTATTAGATGGATTTCCTTCGTTCTTGCAGCAACAGATTGGAAAATCTTCTAAGATTATTTCCAAAATAAGATAATTGTAATTTTATTATTCACACTATTGTACTATTGAAAATTGTCAAGTCTTGTCAAAACGAAAAATTCGACTTCTGATTGGTCGTTATATGATTGCTTCCCAAGCACGGTCGACAGAATCATATACCTTGCAATTTTAAACATGCTATTTGGCCTTGTTTCAGCCGAAGCCGATCATAATAGTTCTAGACAGCGACAACAGCAGTCGTCCTCCTTTAACAGCAGCACTAGCAGTGTAGTGGATATCAGCGATTGCGGAAAGCGGCCACAGCTGTGGCGTGGTAATGGATAGCGGATTTCAGCAACTACAGCAGCTGGGCCAGCTGATGCAGGGACAGCGGATACCAATGGCAGCGTAAAGCAGCCACAACTGTGGCATGGCTATGGATAGCGCACTAGTTGCAGCGGATCTCAGCATCAATAGCGGCTGATGCATTGAGACACTTTAGTGAAATGCAGTCTCTGTGCGATAGTGGGCACTAGTAAATGCATTCAATGAAAAGTTGACTCATTTTGACAACACGTGAGCCGTCTAGTTTCACAACGAATACTTTGTTCGCATTGTCAGTGATAACGCAAAGATGTAATCGACATCTTATCCGATACTAAATTGAACAACAAATTGTCCTTTCCAGGATGAAATAAAAACCTGATGATTAAAGCGTTAATATTTTCTCTTGAGCTAATTTACATTTTTGAATTTGTTGAAGTTATAAATTTTACTTAATTTCCGTGTCTCAGAACGTACTGAATTATCTTTTCCTTCAGTCATGAGCACGACATCAGAAAAAATTTCATCTCAAAATTCAAAAATTGTTAATTCCCAACCATGACAAGCAACTTACTATATTATTGAAAATGGTCGATCCTTGTTGAAGCCCAAAATTCAATTAATCTGATTAGTTAACGTATATTTACTAGAAAAAATGACTGACTCGCAAGCAGCCGGGTTACCTCTCTTGTAAAAGTATTCTACTTCAACCTTGCGGTCGTGGCTTTGCACACAACCCTCCTGTTTTTTCATCTAAAAAAAAATAAATCCAGTTTTGGTAACCGCTACGAGCTCGTGATTATTTAAGCGCTGCTTTGCCAGTAGATTTTTAGTTGTTTTTAACACTAGTTTGCAATTGAAAATATTTACCAATTAAAAAGCAAAGCAAAGCCTTGGTGCATTAGTACATTCCGATTCGGAACTCGACCTTCTGTTTATTATACACAGACTACGCAGTCAGCTGTTAAGTGTACAGGACAATTGCGGGGCTAGCGCTATGATCCTACTGACACCAACAGTCTCTCCTGAGCTGATCCTCGAACCTACTACACCTGGCTTGTTAGGCCAGCATCGTACCTCGAGACTGATGGTTTTACATGTACCAATTATTATATTCAAAATTCGAAGAAAACATCAACAATCGATTAAGACAACAAGGTTAAAAATCAGATCAATGAGAATAACAATGCGAACATTTAACCCTCTAGTGCCCAATGCCGCCATTTGGCGGGCTTCAGTCGAAGTTCCGAAAAGCTTTAATAAATACTAAAAAAGTGTTTATAATGGTTTATAATGATTTTATCGAAGTCCGTTTAAAAATTGATTTGGGCACTAGAGGGTTAAAAATGGAACGTGGCAAGAAACATTTTACAGTATACCGTTTTGTTCTCAGCTATAGAAACGACATTGTGATTGGTTGAATGCTGCGAACCTTGACCAAAAATATTCATTTTCAGCTCAAGTTCTCATTACCATACTATTGAAAAGATTTGCCAATCATTATACCACCAATATTAGTAAAGTTTAAGTAAGACGTAGTGCTACGTCAAAAAGTCAGAGCGACACCCAGTGGAATGAATACCGATTAAATTTGCCGATACTTAGCAAGTCATTAACTTGCGTGGCTCGATGGCGAAAAATAGTAGTAAGCCTAAAAGGAAGAGTAGAAGTATAAAAATCCCCTACTTACCATGGTGACAGAAGGTACTTCCTTTCCGTCTCAGTCCTGGGAGATGCAGAGGTAAACTTCGTCTCCGACAGCAACAAATGTTACAATTCCTTCCTTTATTTTTCTAACCGACCGTAAGGACGTATCCAGCGCAGTTATTGATCTATAGAAAATCAGAAGCTACTGGAATATTGTACATTGAATAACCAATCTACAAATGATTCTTTTTGCAACTTCACTAACTCAGATCCATCATTGATGAGCAAAATCAAAATGTGCGGTCCTTAAGCTTAAGCTCAAACTCAATCAATAAGAAATTCTTCCATGGTAACGAAAAGCAGCGAAACACTATGTAGTGCTGTGAAGCTGAATGCTCATACAGACAGAGCAATTAAATTTAATTTCTTAATTTCCTCGGCAGACGTGGTTAAAAATTTTAAGTGTCACGCGAAATGACCGTCAGACTTTTGCCATACCTATTATTTGCTCTATGCAAGATTTTATACAATACTTACCGGTAAACCTGGCGGCAGGTACAATGTCGGGAATGTATTCTTTTGTTTGACACTCTATTGTCTGCATAAACCCGCCTTTTTAAAGTTCCTTATCACATCTTGATGCAGAAGAGAGCATGACAAAAATTTGTTTTCATTTTCATTCTGGACTGATTCTGACTCATAGACTTCAAAGATTTAAAAAATGTGTTTCTGATATGATGTCTTCCACGCTTGCATTTTTAACTTATCATGTTATGAGTAATTGTTAATTAAAATAATGAATTCTACTTTCTTTGTGGAAAATTTTGAATATTCAAAACGATATGAGCTCAAGTCAAGCCAAGCCTTGGTGCTACATTCCGATTCGGAACTTGACCTTCTGTTTATTCATACACAAACTTAGCAGCCGACTGTTTAGTGTACAGGACAATTGCGGGGCTAGCGCTACGCTCCTACTGACCCTAACAGTCTCTCCCGAGCCGAGACTCGAACCTACGACGACTGGCTTGTTAGGACAGCATCGTACCTCGAGACTATCTGGGAGAACCATGCGCTCAAGTAAAAATGAAAAGAAAAAGCTTTATTGAAAATGTTTATTGAACGCCATGGGCAGTCCTTCGACTTCGACTCACCAATTACTTAAAGTTACTAATGTGATACGAGCATGCAAATCTGAAATTTGTTAACCTTCATGTAGAGTATGAACCCGCTGAATAAAACAAATATGTTATAAAAAATATATCTATAAGAAATAAAAAAAATAAGAAGAAATAAATAAATGTACATTTATTAGTGCAACTAATATGGGAAATACCGAGGACATAAGCAATGCATCTTCGGCAACAGAGCCACATAACTCACATGGTTCACTTGTCTCTACGATTAGAGATGAATTTCCAAAGATTAATAAGCCATACGAGAAACCGAAGAGAGCACTTACTAAACCAAACAAGATCAAGGACATGATTTTGTATCATATATTCGAATAATTTAATAGTAATAGTCGAGTTACAGAATAGAGAAGAAGAAAATTGTAGAGTATGAACCCGCTGAATGAAACAAATATGTTATAAAAAATATATCTATAAGAAATAATAAGAAATAAATAAATGTACGTTTTAAAAAATATATATTATATCTATTAAATAAAAATAAGTTGGTGTCTGTATAACGGCGTTTCACTCCTAATAAAATCAACGAATTTGAATTATATTTTTTGTGTTTGTTTTGTTCTGATCTCCGACGGGTTAAGAAGCCATAAACATAACAATAATCAACTGATAAAATTAAAAAAAAAAAAATTGAAATACATTTTCGTCTTTTCCCGCCTTTTACTCCCAGAACAACGTCATTAGATTGCTATGATTGCAGGCTATGAGCGATAGACAAGCTGTTGTAGCATCGTTATTGAGGCGTCGTTGTGGAGTAAACCAGCACCTGTTAATAATTCACATATAAGGTGATATTCGTTTTCGCTGCCTACTACACCTTTTCTATGCAAAAGCGCTATAGCGTAATAGCAGCAAACTCGACATGCATGTGAATACTCTCAACGTGGCTTTGATTTTATTCAAGGGCTTATACTTGATAATGTAAATTAAATTTCTGGCTTATTTGAGCAAAGTTGCATATAATCGTTTTATTTATCTGATAAATGAAAAGAAAGAACAAGAATAACACTACATGTGCGATGATTTAATTTACCATTGCTCGGATCTAATCAGTTTGTTCAATTTCCTTAAAATGCACACTGACTTCGATCATTGACATTTGCTCATGCTGCAATGATTCTGTTAGCTGGTAAAACAAACGTGTAGTTTTTGCTCCTCAAAAAACATTGATTTCTGTTCATGTTTCGGTAAATAGGCACTATTGCATTCCTACAAATCTCTGGATCATTGAAGCGAAAATTTCGAAGCTCCGTGTACCTACCAATTTACCATTTAATTTCAAACGTCTGTATATACCTTCGCGCTCCGCAGTTGGGTGATATTCGATAATGCCCAAAGCCCTGATAACTGGTGGCATTAAAACTAAAACATGCATATTCTCGCATAAACAGCTTTATGTCACATGGTTACGTGAAAAACAATTGGTATCATGCATGTTTGAAAAAAAACATACCCGAAAAATGGTTGGCCATTAGGTTTTGCGAGAATTTTTGTTCAGTACAAAACCATATTGTCACTATGCCATGGCAATAACGAGAAACAACTGGAAAAGTTATAAAACGTTAAAAACCAACCCTTGATATTTCCCGCCCTTCTGAGATTCTGAGCGGTTTTCTGTGAGTTTTAGTGAGTAACGATTTTTTGTTGTCTTTGATCGGAAAAATTCGAAACAAGTTTTCATCACCAGGGCGTGCTTAAACGATAGCCTTCATTTTTTTAATATTTTATGGAATAGTTCCATGCGATTTTCGTATTGATTTCTGTTGATGCTACCTAAATTCAACGTCAATTTCTGTTAATTTGTGCTGTGACTGTTTTTCAAGAAAGAAGAAGACACTGTCGGTACGTAATAAACATAATAGATTAAAAATAATAATGTGTTTTTGCAAGAATTCTGAGGAGTATTCATACTGGTTTCAGTTGGTTTCGATTAATTTTCTTCCACATGTAGTGGGAATGCTTCCTAACGAAGATGCCGCTAAGGGTATTTTATAAAAGGAATGTTCCCTAATCTAAATGATCAAACTGATTCTTGCATATCTTCCAGTTGACTTTGACAAATTTCTGCTGTGGTCGAAGTGATTTTTGTTCAGATGAAGTTGTTGTAAGTGGAATGTTCAAATACTTAACATGCTGTTGAATTAAAATTAAATTCGTTGTTTTTGTTCCGGTTTGGCGAGTTAAGACACGAGTAGTAGCAGGTCAGGCTTCGCAACGCTGAAGATAGAATAATAAAAAGTCAGGAAATATACGAGTCCCGAAGGGAAGTTGATCGGTTAGGAACAAGACGAGCACGAAATGCACGACGTTCGGCACCCCATATATCTAAAAATCGTCAGTTACACACTTAGTTTCCATAGTCTTTAAACGAGTCTTGAACAAAAGAAAAATAAAGTATAATAACTTAAACACTCAATTGAGAGAAAAATGCTAATCAAATATTTTCAAATACTACTACTTTATAGATTCAAGGTCAAATTTACCACCAAATAGATGCATTGCTGCCACTACCCGATGGCAAATGTCCTTGAAGCGACAATTCTGACAGGAAACTATAAAGGAGAAGTCCTAATAACCCCGCGTATCTGAAATACTCCTACCGATTTCCCGTTAAATTTTGAACTTCTGCAATTTCTCGTGCGTCGCTAGTTTTCATGCTTCTCTATGTCGCATATTCACGTGACCCTGACCCCGACATTGTGGAATATATAGAATTTAGTGGCTAGGACCGCCTTGACCACTTTCACATGTTTCGTATATTCCGAATTTTAAGCTTGAATTATTTAGAATTCTGAAGTTTTTTATAAAATCTGTTCCAGTGAGATTGGCCAGGCAGAAGGGTATTACTATATTTGCATTAAGCCAAGCTTTTGAACAATTGAAAAAATAATGTAATAATTTCCTTCAGAATATTTAAAAGAATGACTGTTCATTTTCAGAAATGTATTGAAATGATTTGATTATGGTTGAAAGGTGCTTCATAATGTTCAATGAAATAAAAACGTAGAATTTTACGAGCGCAGGATTGAAAAAAAAACTAAAAACAAATTAGAGCCGAAACATATCGTAGGTATGTTTTTTAGCAGCGATTAGATATTTCAGTTTTTGCAATACAACATTCAATAAAACTCATGGCGGCGGTACGAAGTTTGCCGGGTCAGCTAGTTTAGAAATAAAAACGAGTACCTTGAACAATAGATCACAGCAACCTAACAGTTAGCAACAGAACATTGTTTGCGTAACAGCAAAAGTCGAATCAGTTTTTGGAGAGCTGTTGTAGGAAGCGGATGGAAAAGTTACACAAAGAAAAAAAAAGAAAAGTGAAGAAGTCAAGATGGCTGAAAGAAAAAAGATGTGTTCCGTTGGACACGACACTTCAATTATCCAATTTTATTTTAAAAAAATCTCAAGTAGTCGATACAACGGATCAGAGTTTGATCATTGATCATTGTCCGGAGCAGGTGTACCTCAAGGTTCAGAAAAATGTCTTCGAGTCATAAGCAGTCGATTGCAGAAACGCTTAGATTTATTTCACAACCTTTTTGCAAAAGAGGAAACTTTCTCCCAATTTTTCTAAAAACTCAATTGATCATTTTTCTTCATATGCCTGAAGCTTTTTCCCTCAAACCAAAGAATAATCACGTTATTAAGATAAACTACGTTATTTTTTAAATTGTTCTGATTAGGTTAAGTACTTGAGACTATTTTGCTATAAAAAACGCAGAGAACACATTTAAGGTATACAAACAAAAGACATGAAGAATGTGAGATTTTATATCCTCTCATTAGCAGAAATTCCATACTTTGTACGGAGAATAAACTTTTGATTTGAAAACAAATTCATAAATAAATTCTGAAAATGATTTCAAAACGCCTTTTTTGGTTTGCTTCACTTGAATTTCGTAGACTAACAAATACCGAAACAACTTTCGACAAAAAAATACTAACAATTTTCGACAAAAATCGTTGCAATCGCTACGATAAACCTCCTTATAGTCAATAAATTAGCTATTTAAATAGTTGTAAGTTTAATTCCGTACAAATGTCAAGCCATAAGCCAAGAAATTTGTTGAGAAATTACTAATTTAATTGGCAACACCAAATAATTAATAGAGAATTTATTATGAAAAACTAAAGTTTCAAACAAATGTCCTATGGAAAACACCTCCTAATCAAAATTGATTGCATTAATTGACTTTTCCCCGAAATGGGTTAATCATATAATCGCACAAGGATTATCCTTCAAAGCCTTCAGCTTGTTCAATAAGCACTGGTTTCTGCTTCACTCTACTCTGCTGGTCGATGAATTGAGCAAATTCATTTCGCAATTAGACGCAACTCGCAACGAAGCCTAATTCGAGTTCCATTGCGGGTTCGTACCAGCGAGAACTGCTATCCATTTGCGCCTGCACGGCAGTAAACTAGAACGAGAAGCTTTTCCATCAATTTTCCAGTACCTCCGGCAAAAGTTTAAAATCGATGTTCCTCGCAGCCCGCTTTACGGTAGCAAATTGTGACGGCTGAATGGAGGAGAAACAATGGAGGAGTTGGTGGTTTTCGACAAAAGGCAAAAGTTAGGTCGTTGATCATCAAAGCAGAAAGCATCACGAAAGTACTGTATTCCGGTTAGTAATGAAGCATGGCAAAAATGGGTGCTGATTTAAAATTTCAAAAGGGATTCCCTTCAGCTGTTCCAAATTGACGAGAAACAATCTCAGCTCTGCTTTTGTTTTTTTACGCAATTGTTTGCATGGAACAGTGTAGCTGAAAATATCTACCCAATAAAGCATTTATCAAGTATCATACACTAAATGATCAAAGTTATTTCATCTCACCACAGCGAGAGAGAAAAAAAACGTGTGCTCTCTAGTAAATGGTGGTTAGGAGGACACAATACAGTACAGCCGGCACAGAATTTATAGTTGCAGTAACATTTTAAAGTGACACAAACTGGAATTGCTGTCAGGCAAAAATAACTCTTATTCCTACCCAGCAGCATAAATACAGCCGAGGAAGCAAGACATCCTGAACGTGCCAACAATTTTGCCGTTATAGTTGTAAGTTTCTACCCCGCAAACAACTGTGCAATGTTGCTGCCCGGTGCTGCTGTGAAAATTCATTTCTTATGCCACCTCCACCCCGCCTACCGCCTCTTCCTAACCGAAGTAATTTGATCCTAAATTGTTTTGGAAGCGTGCTAAGAACGAATAAACGTACTTTTCGAGCTCTGCCGGAGATAAATCTCGGAAGGGTGTTTTGCAGTAAATTGTCCCGAGCTCTTTCTCGTTGAGGTTGAGCCGTCTTAGAAGGGACGCTGGCTCTCCACTTGGTCGAGGTTGTGCCGAGAAAGATGTGGTCGCTCC
The DNA here is from genome assembly GCF_029784165.1 of Wyeomyia smithii. Lineage (NCBI taxonomy): Eukaryota > Metazoa > Arthropoda > Insecta > Diptera > Culicidae > Wyeomyia > Wyeomyia smithii. The sequence goes on from NC_073696.1 coordinate 245,122,006, forward strand.
ACGAGTGAGTCTATTTCCGAAATTGGGGTCAGGGACACTTTCGGGCCAAGGATACTACGGTTTCGAGGGACGATCCGGTGGAGTTTTTCTCCGGTGGCGGCCGGTAGTGCGCCATACGAATAATGTTGCTATTGCTAATAAAGAAAATGTTTCACACTTTTTGTGCAGGCAAGTTTACCGAAAGAATTATGGGAACAATTTATAGCGTCCAGCTGGTGTGAGTTCATTTCTTAGCGGACGGGCGCAAAAAAAAAATCAACCAACCAGTCGACACACGCGGTGAAAGGCCGGTTTGACGGTTTTGCTGGCATCTCGAGTGGCTGGAGAGGCCGCTTGACAGATGGCTTTCAGAGAACGTAAAATTTATTTTGTTAGTTTTCTGCTACACGGAATTTATCTAGTTCTGATTCTAATTGAAACTCTAAAGCACCGAATGATTATGAATGCCGAAATGTGATTTTGATTCGTAGATTTGTTCCTCCTGACATCAAGCTTCTGAAACCTAAATCAATGAGCACACAAAACAGTTTATTTACTCATTGAATCAAATCTCCGCCGCTCTGATATTGCCGTATCCCTAACTGCAATTTTATGACACATATTTGAATGTAGCTCTAAACTAAACACCAAACCAGAGCGATTGCTATCAAGTGCATTTCATTCAGATTAGGAGGAAATAATTGGCAAAAGGGGGTTGAGAGGTGCATTCCGGGGCGTGCGTTTTGCGTTTGGTCAATGGCATGTTGACAAATCTTTTTTATAGGGGAATTGCTCCATTATTCATCTCAGCCCGTATATTCAACTCATTCAACATGTAAACACAATTGAAAACAGGAAAAACGCATATTTTCTTCTTGAGCCAATCTACTAATCCATGGAATGGATTCTTCTTAGTTTACTCCGCGCATCGTTCTATACGGCTACAACGGGACTCGTTCAGCAGCCAACAGCAGTTTTTTTTCATCACTAGCGGACCCCTTTTTATTTCAATTTCAAACAAAATCACTCACTACACTAACAATACTTCAATCTTTGAAATGTTCACCTCAAATTTCCTAAAACAAGCTTGAATTAGCAGAAATATATGAGATGAATTTCTACAATTCTTAAATTTCAACTGTATGTGTTTTCATCTGTTTTCATTGCGTTAAAGAAAATCAAGAGTTGCCAAATCAGATCCTGTTAATACGAAAAAATCATACTGAAAATACTGAATTATTCCGACATAATTGACATAAGTCTACAGCACTGTGGCGGTTACCTAGGTTACCAGTTTTGCTTGTTAACAACTGCAGCGGATATCTAGGTAACCTACTACGACGGGCTGCGGCTACGTTCATTCATGATAATGTGTTTCATTCATGATTAACAACTAACTAAAATCAACTAAATTTACTAAATTTACAATGCTAAACGATTCCATAAGAGTACGTAAGCATATTTAGTTTATTTGTTCAATGATTTCGTGAAAAATTGGTGTTTAATCCGTGCATTCTTCATGAATATCGGCTTAATGAGATGAATAATGGAGCAGTTCCCCTACCAGTTCATTCAAAGAGCCGAGCTGCTTTTCAATATATTTCAAAACAAAAAATTAAAAATATATGAATTATGGATTATTAGTTAAGGAATATAAATTATTAAGTGATTATTATGACAGATAACTAAAATAAATTCAAGAAATACGAATAACGGATTCAAACTATGTGGTAGGGAATTTACTTTTCAATTTTAAATTCAATCATCACCTCTAATCATAAACAAAATCCGGATCCCATATACAGTCGAATCCCTTTATAGCGACATCGCAAGGGACTGTCGTAATAGCGAAATGCCGCAATAATACGAAGAATGTAGAACAGAAGGTACCGTCGAGAATGTCGTTATAGATTTAACAATTTTATAGAGAGATTCGACTGTACTATTGTCGCAATAAAGAATGACAAGTATTAGTTTTGTTATGCCGTTATAGTGGAAGTTCGTTATAGCGAAATGTCGCAATAAAACGAAGGATTTTAGTATAAAACAGAAGGGACTGTTGAGAATGTCGCTATAGCGAGATTTGTCGCTTTGAAAAGTTTCGTTATAGAGGGATTTGATTGTATTTCGAATTTCACCTACATTTTCTTGACAGTAATCAATCTTCCTAAAATTTATTAGAATAGACAAATACGGCAAGAAAAACAGTCTTCCGTTACAGCGCAGCAGGAAGCGATTTCAAACACATGTTTTTATGGCGTTTGCTGCACCACCCGCTAATTCGATCGCAACCTTCCATAGTGGAGGGACCAGCAAAGAGAAACCGGCGGATCGGGGACGAACTGGTGATCACCTTCCACAGTGCTATATTTTGAATCTTTCGTCTACGTGGAGCGCACCGTAATACACGCATGTCTGTAAGGCCTGTACTCAAAAAAATGCACCATCTTTATCTGTGTATACCTTTTTTGTCCGTAAATAAAAATTGATGAAAAGCTGGGTTCAACTTGTTGAGATTGGTTCAGAGACAATAACGTTGTATTTATACCAAAAACCGCCAACCCCCCAATACAACGGAGATTCGTCCGGGGTAAAAATTTAGGGCCAAGGCTAAAGTTCGAAAATCGTCCAAGCTGTTTAAGAACGAGTTGGAGTTGAAGGAAGACTGGATTAAAGTGACCAAAAAGGTCGGCTCCACCATTGCACAAAATGTAATTTGGTCCAAAAGTAGTCATATATGCGTTTTAAAAAAAGTTAAAGGGTATGTGCTTGAGTGCACAAACGTAGGCTTGACGTGGGACTATTGTGAGTGTGAAGATTTAATTCTGCCATAGCCATAGTATATAACACACACCAAACGTCTAAATACCAAACACAACAATCCATGAACACTTCACAAAAAAACACATACACCTTTCATAAGCCATAGAATACAAACTAATAGGAAAAATAATTAACTTGTTGCCTATAAAAGTATTCTGTCATGAATAAATTTACCTCGGATGAATGCATTTTTGCACACACATACACGTTATACACACACGCAATATACACACATTACTCACAAGCACACGCTCCTTAGACACACTTACGCTACTTACACACACATACACACACCACTTACATACACACGCCCCTTACATACACAAGCCACTTACACACATACACACACGCTTCTCACACACACACGCTACTCACACACACACACATGCTACTCACACACACACACGCTACTCACACACACACAAACACGCTACTCACACACACACACACACACACACACACACACGCACGCTACTCACACTCTCACACACACACTACTCACACACACACACACACGCTACTCACACACACACGCTACTCACACACACACACACGCTACTCACACACACACATGCTACTCACACACACACACGCTACTCACACACACACACACACATACGGTACTCACACACACACACGCTACTCACACACACACACGCTACTCACACACACACACGCTACTCACACACACACGCTACTCACACACACATACACACACACATACATTCACCAACGCTACTCAGACACACACACACACACTTGGTATACGACACACTATACCTACACAAATTACTATCGACAGCATCCAAAAGGCTTCCAAGTCTTCCAATGGTCCCTTCCAACGGCTTCCAAAAGTCCCCAGTGCCGATCACGTCCAGTTTCTGGCTGTATTCCAACAACGATAACTGAATTAGATTACCACTGGTGGGGTCCAACTCAGATCAAAGGGAAGCCGAACTGTTCGCGTTGACGGTCGTCCAGGGAATGAGCGTCTCTCAACACGAAATGTCCTTTTATAGTGTCACTCAGTGTGGGGAACTTGGGTGATTGGGGGAAAAACCAATCACGTGGAAGCATCTCTGCTTTTTTTTCTCGTCGTTTACGTTGGGTGATGAATGCGATGCCAATTGGCTGGCATTGCTAGCCAATGACTGAATGCGTGAAATCATTCCGTCTATGTTTTTGAAGTCTGCGTTAGAGACATATACCAGTCGTATGAAAAATGTATGTGGATATTCGACCTTCATACTTACCCGCAATTTTCACGGAGTAATAAGAAAATGGTAACTAAAATTATCATGTTATACAAATCTTGTATGTTTTAGCTTTCCAACGGTATATTAACTATTGAAATCGGAACAGTTGTTTGAGCGCTATTAGCATCTAAAATCTTCCATTCCGCCAACCAAAAACGTTACATATTCAATCCAACTTTCCCAGAAGGTACCTTAGTATAGTGAAGAAAGACGTAGTCCCACGTCAAAAATCAATTTTTGGTGCAAATACTGTAAATTTTATATAATGAATTTTGGTCCCTATATTGACCCCTATCATATTCAAACGTGGTTCAAACATCCCAAAACGGGTTTCTTCGTTGTTTCAACCCAAAAAAACCTTTTTTACGCGGGCCCAAACAAAATACAAGTGAGGGAACAAACTCGAATGGAAATAATCAATTTGATGGTCTAAAGCGGCAAATTTCAGTAAGAAAACTTTCTGTTATGATAGTAGTTTTTATTCAAAATAGTAAATGTAGTCGTTTTACGGCCTCTGGATATCATTCTTGTTCAGGAAATATGGTCGTTTTTGGCTGTTTCTCAGAATCTGGAGGTTACCATTGTGGACTTCAAAATGGCGTCTGGAGTTATTTCCAATTTCTGGGTATTATTCCGATTCCGGGAATATCCATTTTCTGGTGGTGTTGCGCCATTTGGACTGTTTTCCGAAAACCGGAAATCACAATCTTGAATTTCATAATGGCGCCTGGAGTCGGATTCCCGTCTCTGGTTAGCATCACGGTTCCGAAAATACTTATATTGGATGGTATTTGGCCTTGCTTTTAGTTCTGATTGGTCGAAAACTGTTTTCAAAAAAGAGCACAATAGTTTGCATAAAAACTCACAATTTTTCGCATGCTGGTGAACGCATATCTAGTTATCCAATGGATTGCTGCTAGAATGAAGGGAATCCTTCGACAACTGACTGACAAATTTCGTGACGCTCTCGATATTTTCGGTATTTCAAACTGCACCCCTATCCCAGAATATGATCACCACAAAATATCAAAAAATTGGTCGCGGTGATGAAAATATTCAACCTGGAAAAAAATAATCACCCCGTGTCATCGGAAAATTGATTGAATAATTGATCAGAATAAAGCAGTTCAAATTCAGAAACAGTGTGCTGCGCAGTCCGTTCTTTTTTTTCACATTTCACCATTCCATCACCTACGCGGCACCACCTGGTTGTGGCGTTTTTTTTTGTTAGGGAATCGGAATTACGCTGTCCATTGATGAGAACTTTTGTAATAATCTTTTTTTATCATACAGGTAACAATTTTTTTCTTCGTCATATCGCTAGTTCGTTCAAATTTGCATGTTACAATGTCCTGGTCGTGGCAAAGGAGACAAAGTCGAAGAAAAGACAAACTACCCTTCATCACGTGGTATGCTGCAATTTCCGGTATGTCAAATTCATCTTCTGCTGCGTAATGAAAATTATGCGCGTTGGAGCTGAGGTAATTGTTTACCTAGAATACCTTGCTACAGAAATGTTGAAATTTTTGAAGAACGCTAGAGGTAAGACCGATGTTATACAGTGAGCGAAGCGGCGCAAAGCGCGTCTTTTCTCGTCTGAGGAATAATATCAACGATAAGAGAATATAAATAAGATTTTAATAAAACGAAAATCATCCCTCGTCAACTGCAGTTAGCAATCCGCAATAACAAAATAAACGAACAAACTTTCATCTGGCGTCACTATTATCCCGATTCTGCTCTCCAAGAAAATGAAAAAAAGACGTAATCCGATTATTTCCTAGCTAAAAACCAACCGTCCTTTTGAGGACGACTACATCTTTTCAATTAGAGTAGTAAAAATGAGTTTTGGGTTCTAACTGAAAAATTAATATTAGACGTATCATTTTCACCGACAAGAATTCAGTACCACTCACGCTGTTTATACCGCTGTTTATACCTACAGTTGTTTCCCGGCAACCGGACCGGATGACTTTAAGACAATTAAATAACGCTTATTTAATAATGAAGAGAGTTGAAAGGAAATCCCTACTGAAATTTACAGCTTCACAACATCAAATTGATTAACCCCAATCGAGTGTATTCCAAAACGCATTGAAAAAAATATATTGAGAATTCTGAAAGTAAATCTATTTGCATCTCGATTTTGTCAAGTGGTTGTAAGTTTTACGTTGAAAATATGGTAAAATTTAACGATAAATTGATCAAAAAGGCGTGATAAGATGAATATAGGTACTGAGATGAATATAGGAGCGATTTCCCTACTCAAATTAGATTCAGTTGTTGGACTTTGAATTTTAAAAACTGGATTTTCAGCTTTGTGTGAACGCATAAACTTTTATTACACAGGTCGACAAAAGCGAAATAAATTTATCCTAAGGCTCAGCCAAGTGGCCCTAAAAAGTTAATAGCTATTAACCATTCCAGTGAATTTTGGTGCACCTAATTTGGTTAGAAGTGCGTCAAAAGGCCGCAGAGTAATTACTTGCCAGGTTCGTTGCTACTACATTGCGGGCCATCCACATACCACGTGGAAAGCTTGGGAGGGGGGGTTGGAAGAATATCCACGGTCCTTACAAAAAAAAAAGAATTTATATGGGCATTTGTCCACGGGAAATTTTTCGAAATTGGAATGGTTAAAAATGTATAATCTTTCATTTTCTTCTAGTTAGAGCTCTAGGGCAAAACCTCTGTTTACTAGTGTTAAAGAGATATGTGACGGATGATGGATGATGGATGATGGATGATGGATGATAGATGATGGATGATGGATGAAGGATGATAGACGATAGATGATAGATGATAGATGATAGATGATAGATGATAGATGATAGATGATAGATGATAGATGATAGATGATAGATGATAGATGATAGATGATAGATGATAGATGATAGATGATAGATGATAGATGATAGATGATAGATGATAGATGATAGATGATAGATGATAGATGATAGATGATAGATGATAGATGATAGATGATAGATGATAGATGATAGATGATAGATGATAGATGATGGATGATAGATGATAGATGATAGATGATAGATGATAGATGATAGATGATAGATGATAGATGATAGATGATAGATGATAGATGATAGATGATAGATGATAGATGATAGATGATAGATGATAGATGATAGATGATAGATGATAGATGATAGATGATAGATGATAGATGATAGATGACAGATGATAGATGATAGATGATAGATGATAGATGATAGATGATAGATGATAGATGATAGATGATAGATGATAGATGATAGATGATAGATGATAGATGATAGATGATAGATGATAGATGATAGATGATAGATAATCGATGATAGATGATAGATAATAGATGATAGATGATAGATGATAGATGATAGATGATAGATGATAGATGATAGATGATAGATGATAGATGATAGATGATAGATGATAGATGATAGATGATAGATGATAGATGATAGATGATAGATGATAGATGATAGATGATAGATGATAGATGATAGATGATAGATGATAGATGATAGATGATAGATGATAGATGATAGATGATAGATGATAGATGATAGATGATAGATGATAGATGATAGATGATAGATGATAGATGATAGATGATAGATGATAGATGATAGATGATAGATGATAGATGATAGATGATAGATGATAGATGATAGATGATAGATGATAGATGATAGATGATAGATGATAGATGATAGATGATAGATGATAGATGACAGATGATAGATGATAGATGATAGATGATAGATGATAGATGATAGATGATAGATGATAGATGATAGATGATAGATGATAGATGATAGATGATAGATGATAGATGATAGATGATAGATGATAGATGATAGATGATAGATGATAGATGATAGATAATAGATGATAGATGATAGATGATAGATGATAGATGATAGATCATAGATGATAGATCATAGATGATAGATGATAGATGATAGATGATAGATGATAGATGATAGATGATAGATGATAGATGATAGATGATAGATGATAGATGATAGATGATAGATGATAGATGATAGATGATAGATGATAGATGATAGATGATAGATGATAGATGATAGATGATAGATGATAGATGATAGATGATAGATGATAGATAATCGATGATAGATGATAGATAATAGATGATAGATGATAGATGATAGATGATAGATGATAGATGATAGATGATAAATGATAGATGATAGATGATAGATAATCGATGATAGATGATAGATAATAGATGATAGATGATAGATGATAGATGATAGATGATAGATGATAGATGATAGATGATAGATGATAGATGATAGATGATAGATGATAGATGATAGATGATAGATGATAGATGATAGATGATAGATGATAGATGATAGATGATAGATGATAGATGATAGATGATAGATGATAGATGATAGATGATAGATGATAGATGATAGATGATAGATGATAGATGATAGATGATAGATGATAGATGATAGATGATAGATGATAGATGATAGATGATAGATGATAGATGATAGATGATAGATGATAGATGATAGATGATAGATGATAGATGATAGATGATAGATGATAGATGATAGATGATAGATGATAGATGATAGATGATAGATGATAGATGATAGATGATAGATGATAGATGATAGATGATAGATGATAGATGATAGATGATAGATGATAGATGATAGATGATAGATGGTAGATGATAGATGATAGATGATAGATGATAGATGATAGATGATAGATGATAGATGATATATGATAGATGATAGATGATAGATGATAGATGATAGATGATAGATGATAGATGATAGATGATAGATGACAGATGATAGGCGATGGATGATAGATGATAGATGATAGATGATAGATGATAGATGATAGATGATAGATGATAGATGCTAAATGATAGATGATAGATGATAGATGACAGATGATAGATGATAGATGATAGATGATAGATGACAGATGATAGGCGATGGATTATAGGTGAATTATTTTTTGGATATTAAATTCCGTATTTTGAGTTTTCATTATCAGCTTTAATCTATTAAATTTTTTTATCTCTAACTACGAATTGTATTCATCTGGTGGTTCATTTCGTGGTTTTTATCGTATATAGGATGTTAAGGAGCTAACTCAAAATCCTTCAAGGCGGGAGAGAGGACCCTATTTGATGAAAAAATCCATCTACGCATATGGCCAAAATTTAACTACTACAGGTCGGACTCGATTATCCGGAGACTCGCTAATCCGGGGGCTCGATCATCCGGAACTCGATTTTCCGGCGAAAATTCTTTTTAATATTTAAGATAATAAAAACAGATAAATACATACAACACATCATTATTTATTCAATGTATTCTGGAATTTATTATATGTAACAGAAAACTCACTGTTCTGAATAAGAGATATTAAAAATTTATAAAAAAAAACATGACTGATTATTCGGAGTGTTCGATTATCCAATGCGAAATGTTTTTCAAAACTCCGGATAATCGAGACCGTACTAGACTTCAATGTTTAATTCAGTTAACATCAAAACGCATGTTTATCATACATTTTAGAGAGAAAATTGCAGTTTAGTTATCAAATTTCTTTCTTTCTAAGTGTTTCTTATTCTCTCTAATTCGGCGTTTTTAAGACACTATTGATTACGGAATTTCCTCTGCTTTCCAACTAAAACAACAGTATTGAGCTTGCTGTCACACTTCTTGTGCTAGAGCTTGTTAAAGACAAACATAACCGAAAATTGAAAAAAGTGAATAACTCTGCAGTAGTTAAATTTTGGAATTCTTTTCATAACTTTTGATCCACATATCAAATAAGTCATTGAGATAATAAACTTGCGTTGTTTTTACAATTTAATACATAACGGTTGAAATAACACTTCTTGAAGGAATTTGAGTGAGCTCCCTAACACCCTGTATTTATCGGATATTTTTATATGCGATTGTTCTTTTCTACAAATTTTTTGATCATCAAGATTTTTGTACCGAGAATGTCGAATTTTAAAACTATTAAAAAAACAGTGCTCAAAATTAAATTGTAATTAAATTGCAATTTTGACTTTGATTTTCGAAGGTTTCAATCTAAATGTACTTGTGTTTACAAACGTACTCGTAAGAATAACTGCTTGCAACCGTTTTCCTCAGCATTACGAAGCCATCAGAATAATATCTAATGAATATTGAAATGCCGACGATTGCTTATCGGTGTGCACTGAGGGAAAATTATTACGCTGAATTATTCAGGCTGGACTCCAATCAAGGTGCGGTGCGATATGTTAACTTCCTTGCAACCAGAAAGTGGACAATCTGCATATCTGCGTTCCTTCACAAAAGCCAAATTATTTGCTGCCTTTGTAGTTAACTCTTTTGCAAGCAATGCAATGTTGTTGAATGCATTTTTTTTCTCACAATCAACCATAAATTAAGTTTTCATCGAGTTCAGTAAAGGATTCACGAGCGAATTCCATTATTTATTGCATTTTGGCATATTTTCATCGCAAACAAAAAGCGCTCGGCACAGACGGCTTTATGATCGGCACTCATAATTTCAATTAGATGAATTATGGCTCTCCCATTGTGGAGAAAACTTCTCCCAAACAGCAAACAGTCGATTGCAGTCGATTTTCCATATTGTGCAAACCGACTGGCTCTGGAAGGAGGGCTTCGGCCGCTAGCTGTGTTGTAGTGGTGAGTTTGATGCTGTACATTAGAGATGGTCGGGTACGGGTATTTTTACCCGAAACCCGTACCCGACCCGTACCCGACGGGTTCGGGTCGGGTTTCGGGTACCGTAAAAAAATATTTTACGGGTTCGGGTCGGGTACGGGTAATTTAAAAACCAAGGCTTCGGGTTCGGGTCGGGTACGGGTTTGAAAAATTCTCAATTGGTCGGGTACGGGTAATTTGATTTTCGTGCATTATGAGAAATTAATTTTTAACATTTCAAACCTAGGTGTTTACTTCGTGTCGATAATCGGAAAGATCTAACAAGAAATTGCCCATTCTCACTCAACGAGAGATCGGCCAATACCTATTCTGACAGTTGTCGGCAGTGTTTGCACCAAGGGAATGACATCATGCTATCTCTTTCTAATGTGAAAGTCAATAGTTCTTCCTGCAACCGTTTTGAGTTAAATGGAATTTTTGCCAGGCTGTTTTTCATCTCTGTGAGGAAAACCGCGGAGCATTGCACAGTAAGGCAACTAAATACAAAGGCTGGTTAAGTAAAATTAATTTACTTAATTTTGGGGTGCTGAACACCAATCTCCATTCCATTTTTTATTTCTGGCCGTCCATAAAGCAGGTGACCTAATTATTAATGATTTTGGCACTTTTCCCCTTAGCCACAGGGCGTTCTCCTCACAGAAACAAATTACGTAGCTTTTGCACAACACCTCAAATCAACCAAATTTTGCGAAAAAAAAATTTTTTTAAATTAAAACAAAATAGGTAATACATACAAACTAACTACGAATCAACTTTTTCTTTGACACCAAAAAAATCCAAGCTATCATTGAAGCTGTTTCAAAGTAATGAATTTTTTTTAAACACATGTCAAAAAACGTCAGTATGCCAAACTTCGAAAAGTTATAAAAAAACAGATCTCATGATATTGCATCCACATTTTGGATTTAGGTACTTGAATGTTATAGCAATAAAGGAAAAATATTATGAAACAGCTGACGTAAAAAAAATTCAGGCGGATGGCCATCGATTCTCTACTGTGCATTGAGATGTTTGGTACGAAGCAAATATGTATATGAGATTTGACAGCGATAGCATAGTCTTTGTTTGCACTGTGACCAGGGATGTACAGAAATATCTGTGTTATACCGATTTTTAGATTGAATCGATGACACCGAATCTGTACTAAAAAATTACAGGTTTTTGGCAAATGCAAATGAATTATTAAATTTTTCTCATGTTATAAACAATATTAACTTTGACTTTATTATAATATTAAGATTTCAGGTTGCTGCGATGTTCATATAAAACTCGTCGTTTTTTTAACTTTACCAGACATGCACTTTTCATAGTGTACCTCTTTCTTATAGTGGACCATCCGCCTGGAACTCTGGGTTCATTAACATGCGTTCACATTCACACTCGGTTTTTGTCTAACTCCGGCCATCATCTCGAGAAACCACATATGACAATTAGTGCATATAACGTGCGAGGTACCCAGGTATTTTGAAAAAAAAAAAATCCAGGCCGGGTCGGGTACGGGTCGGGTTCAAGCAATTTCGGCGTTGTTTTCTTTCGGGTACGGGTAGTTGGAATAGATATTTTTCGGGTTCGGGTCGGGTACGGGTATTTTAAACAAAGCAGACTACGGGTTCGGGTCGGGTACGGGTTTGAAAATTTTAGATTAGTCGGGTACGGGTCGGGTACGGGTAACAAATTTCCCATACCCGACCATCTCTACTGTACATCTGCTGAAGTCAACACAATGCTTTCCGGTTTTGTATGTCGGACTGTAATTGATCTTAACGCGTCGGCTCGCGGTAATGATGATGATGATGATGATGATGATGATGTTGATGATGGTTGAGTATGATTAATGGGTTGTACTTATGGTAGATCCTTTTACTTCAAACTGGTTTGCCTTCGCTACGAGATGTAGGCTTTTTGTAAAACTATTATCCAGTAGAGTCATTGTTTTGAGTGGTTCTAGTTTTTCTCTGCCGGTGATAATTGAAGCAGGCCTTATTATACAGCCGTTGCAAAGGTTTTGGAAACACAACGTTACAAAGGTTTATGTTCGCAAACAGTTTAGTATATTTCACAGTTCCTAATGAGATCAATTTTGTAAGTTAACTCGCAAGTTGATGCGAAGTTTGAAATTTCTCGGTAAATATTGTTTGCCTGAGTCCATTAATCGTCAGCAACTGTACAACCGGGCTCAGTGAATTTATCTATGCTATCTCTTCTTGTGCACACATCAGCCGTTGCAAAACATCTACCATTTATCAACCCCATCCAAAGCTCGCGGACTCACCGTGTTTACGTAAAATCATTGCTTTCAGCATTTATTTTTTGCTTGTCTTTTGTTCCATTCATGTGGTAATTTATCGACTGTAAAAATTTATGAACATCGTTGGTTTAACTATGTAGAAAAATCTCAACGGTAGACTCTTGCTTCCAGAATTCTTTGCTTTCTGTTGGTTGTACAATCTACCCAAAAATCCGGAATGACCAGTGTCTGCATCAAAATGAATCAAACAACAAAAGAAGTATTCTTTTGAAATTAAATCTTTCTTTTAAATTCGTCATCAATGATCATTAACTTTGCGCTTGCAAAATGAATTCTTAAATTCCAAATTCAAAAACCAAATTTTCCAGCAATTTCCAGTAAATCACTCTTCAGTGAAACTTTAAAGTAGGTAAATTAGATTAAATAACATGTTATTTTATGGTTTTTATCACACGATAAAAACACGTGACATTTTTTATTATCTACGAAACCTCTGTGTAGAGATTGACGTCATCTCCGGAGCTTTTTCGCACAACCTGGCGCAAGTCACAACGCAGTTTCTGAATCCGTAGATTACAGCGCTCGTGGCATTCGCATCAGGCTAATGGAGCGAAATGAAAGTGCGTCATCTGTTTTTCTCGGCGTCGTCACCAACATTGAAGTTACCTTCACACTGAACTGTTCATCACCTACAGCAACAGTAGAGCCCTTATCCCCCCTTCGCTCTTCTATGAAGTGACAAAAGGCTGACTGTCGGAAGCAAGAGGATGAAAGCGAAAAGCTGGTCAGCTTTTTTCCCCGTCTCTGTTGCTGTCACGTGGACAGCCAGGCTGAAATGGTTGCTGGTGGCGCCACAGTTTTTTTTTATCCCGGTGGCCATCCATCTCCCGGAGATGCGCTCTCTGTGCAGTAAAAAAAACAAAGCCCTACTTTCCGTTGACTTTTGGGTCATCATTCACCGCGAAAGTTTTCCATAATCCTACCGGCAGAAATCGGTTTTCTGTTCGAGTGCGTGTATGAAAGAACATGGCTGAAAACACTGGCAGGATTTTGTATTGAACGGTGAAACTTTCAAAAGTTTGTCTAAGCCGGATGAACATGATTCTTCAATAGGGACAATCTTTGTTTGAGAAAGTCGTGCCTTAAAGCAGTCAAATATTCACTTTTCACAGCATGCATTGCAGAACAATCATGCTTTTCCTGTAATAATTCTAATTGCAACCTTTTCATTATTAAAAACATTAAATATTAATGAAATTTCTAATCACTTCATTGTTCAATATTTTACACATACATGTAATTCAATTACCATAACTGGCCACTCGTTCTTCGCACCATTAACGCGAAACGCTATTCATAACCGCTAATCACGCCGCATTCGTAGCCACCGACGAGAGTCGCTGGTCTAACTGGTGCGATTTTATTCCAGTGCTCGTATTGGCCCCAATCGATTAACCTGCCACCCTTGCTCGCGTTCGGTCTAATCTGGCATCGTTTCGACCGGCCAATCTGCGTTTAAAAACGGCAACAGGAACTTTCGCCAAGTTGGAGGGGGCCCCCAACGGTCCAGCTGATTAGTGAAAAAAATTCTACGAAACCCCACGGCAAATTGTTTTCAGTTCATTTACTCTTCGCACTCGGTTACGGAAATACAAACGACCGAAACTGATCTGTTAATAAATAAGCTATAGGGGTGCGTTGCGGTAAACCGAACCGAATGGAATTGGTGGCCGCTGGTAGGGCGGATTTTGTTCAATAAATTCTAGCATGTACAATTTATATTCAAGAATACAGTTTGTTTAGATTGGAAATGAATAAATGAATATGGATTTTTTAATCCCTGTTCCAGCTCAGGGCTTTAGTACAAATTGTGGCTCACTGTAAGAGGATTAAATGGGGACGAAAAAATTGGACAAATAATCTATCGCATATCATGCCTCCTCGTGAGTGCTGAATAAAATTCATTAAGAAATCATATTTACCGTGCAACACCCCCCCCCCTTCCCCCAACTACAATCGCACCAACGAAAAAGCAATCGGCTGCAGCACTGCGAAAATGCGAATTCTATGCATTCGCAATTGACAATTTCCCATCGGCAGGTAAGGACCGACTTTGATCTCCTGCATCAATCAACGCGTTTCTGCACGAAACAAAATCCCGATACCCTGCACGTAGGCTTATGCCGTGACAGTGTGGCAGCCGCAACATTCAGTAGCAGTAGCAGCAGCAGCAACATCCGAACTTTTCCCACCCAGCAAGAAGAACACCGGACAGCGACTGGTTCGGATCCGGTCCTGCGGTACACGGTCAGCGTTCGGCCTTCGGACGCGAGGATTCCGGAATCACACCGCAACAACAAACAGTACATCCAGCAGCTAGAGCTTCCCGTTGCTGATAAAATTCTCAATTTGTATGTAAATTTTGTCCTAATAATAATAACAACCATAAATTTATTACTGTGTGACACTTCTGCCATGCTGGGGAAAAGCCTTTGCACGCGCGAATTGCGGGTGTGAAAAGCTGCGGTTTTCGTTCGCTTCTCGTTCGCGCTCGGCTCCCTCTCGGGCGGGCATGCAACTGGTTGGAGCAGCAGGAGCGGCACCGGGTAGCCGAAGCCGGTCGCACTACCGCGCCAGGAAGGAATCACACCGGCAAGTGTTGAAATTGGAAATAAAAACAAATTGTGTGCGAATGGTCGTTGTTTTTCGACGACGATACAGTGCAGCAGCAGTCCGGAATCCGATGCTGAAAAAGGTAGCGAAAATAGATGGCTCCAGAGAAAAACTAACTCACCTAACTGCTTGTGGGAGTGTCGCGTCGGTTCGAATGGTTATCGTAGAATAAGTTTACTCGTTACTACTTTAGAAGTGTATTGATAACTCTTTTAATTTGTAATTGTCGGCACTGCATTTTCACAATCCTTTCCAAATGAAGCATAGGAAACGACAAGGTTATGTATAAACGCATCTATATTAATTGTACAGGGCAATCTGATAAGCGCCTGAAAATTCTAAGAGATGGCATTAGTATTCACTAATGAGAACCATTTTTGTCGAGCTTGATCCTTCAAATGTCGCCTGTCCGAACTTATCCATTTATGTTTACGCGTTTACAAGTTACAGCACTGAGAAGCGACTAGCCTCCGAGTTTTTTTAATATGGAAAAATCTGAGTTGCGAGTTTTGACCAAACACTATTATCTATGCAAGAAAACTATATCCGAGGTCAAGACCAAGCTGGATAAGTGTTACCCGAATTCTGCAACGTCGATTGGATATGAATCGTTCCATGGTTTACCGACTTTCGTTGTGGCCGTATGAGCACAGTTGAGGCTGAACGATCCGGGCGCCAAAAGAGGTCACTACATGAGAAAACGTCGAAAAAATCCATGATATGATGCTGAATGATCCCAAAATGAAATTGAGACAGGTAGCTAATGCTGTAGGTATGTCATTGGAACGCGTGGGCAATATCGTCGGTTTTGGGCATGAAGAAGCTATGCGCGGACCAAAAACGAATTCGTGTGACGACTTCCCAGCAGAATTTGGCATTATTTTAAGCCGTCCGATTATTTGCGCCGAATTAATAACCATGGATGAAACCATTCCATCCATTACTACACTCCTGAGTCAACGCAACAGGCAAAACAGCGGGTTTAACCGGTTCAAAATGCTCCGAATCGTCCAAAAATGCAACAATGGGCCGGAAAGGTTATGGCCTCCGTATTTTGGGATGCATATGGCATAATATTCGTGGTCTAGTTTGAAAAAGGTAAAACCATAACCGGAGCATACTATTCATAATTATTGGACCGATTTAAAATCGAAAACGCCGAAAAACGACCGCATTTGAAGAAGAAAAAACCACTTAATCATCATGACAATGCGCCTGTTCATTCACGCTTAGTTGCACAAGCAAAGTTGCATGAAACCGGCTTCGAATTGGTTTCTCAGCCACCGTATTCACCAAACCTGGCCCCCAGCGACTATTGCTTGTTCCCTGAGAGATGGACTCATAGCTGAAACTGAGGCGTATTTTGAAGACCTTTCGATCGAACACTTTTCAGACGGTATCAAATAGTTAGAATATCATTGGACTCGCTGTATCGACCTAAAAGGAGATTATGTTGAAAAATAAAACCGACTTTGGCCTAAAAAACGTCTCCGTGTTTCATTTTCCAGGTATTAATCGGACTGCCTAGTGCAGCTAGAAATGTAACTATTCTGCATCCGGTGAGTATCGTAATAATAATTTAATTTAACGCCAAAATTAAATTATTTAAAACAAGTTAAAAAGTGATTTTCAGTTTCATGGAAATGATGAAAGACTGTTCGTAATTTTTTATTCGTTTTTTCTGTTCAACTATTCTGCTGAGATGAGCCTTTTCAATCATTTTATTTTTTCTCTTCTAATTTAAAATTATTTTGGATCATTATTATTGATCATTACGAATTCTCATTTTGGCTCACATAAATTTCGAGCTAACTCCCCTTGTGATACCAAAAGTGTGATTAGTCTATTTAGATCTGTCTTTATCATTTTGTATTTTAAATATAGATATAATATTATCTCTAAAATATTTCAACATTTTTCTAACCTTGTTGATTTAAGGGGTTAAATAGCTTTTTAGTTTTCAAAAAATCTAAATTATTTTATTGCATTATCTCAAAGTAGAACTCAAATTTTCAAAAATTTTCAAGAAGATCTGAGCGATAGGGAGAAAGTTAGAGCGATTTTGAGCGCACCTCGCCACGGCCGCATAAGATAAACTTGAAACTTTATGCGCGTTTATCTCGGAATAGCGTTTCTCAAAAAATGACTTTCCATGTTTACGATTGCGGTTAAACTACTGAACCAATTTTCTTCATCTTTTTTTTAAATGTTTGCACTGAAAACAAAATACCTATAAAAATGTTCATTCAGATACCCGGCACACTTGTAAACTAATGAAATAATTTGAATTTCTTGATATCTGTTGATCTGCTGGGTCACTATCGTAAACACCGCAAACCTCTGCCAAAAAGAAGCGTTTCGGGAAAAGGCCGTTACTCCACAAATAATTGGTATTTGTTATGATCAAACGTGTTCTTTTGTTGTTGAATAGTTTAACTTTTGAAACCCTTTTTATATTAACTGAGAAAAAATTTTAAACAAAACATGTTTACAAAATCCGCATATGTTTGATTGCAAATTTAGCTGTATCTCAGAAGGCCTACAGAACTACTAGACAGCTGTCAAACAAGAGTAAAATTCAGCAGCTAACTTTGCACGGAGCTGACAATAACGGCCTGAAAACAGAATGGAAAATAAATTAGAGCTATATATGCTTTTTGTAAATATCAATATGACGTAGCGTAGCGTAAGAACGGTATATTTCGTAGATTGCAAACTGATGACTAACGCTTCCACTCGGATTGTATGAGGTACAATGTTTGGGAGTAACATTTAAACCAATCTGAGATGAAATAGGCCCGATAATGAGAGGCCACCGACTCAATGACACTCCCGTAAGTACTACGGAGTTGGATTTAGGGGGTTAGGCAGGAACGTGAAAACTATTTATTAAAATTGAAAAACTGTCACGCCGCCACAAAGTTTAATCATAATTATTTGAACAATTTAGCTGAAACATATAACCAAAAGCTTGAAAATCGAAAAACACATACTCAAAGTACTTAAAGTGTTTAATTGATTTTTCCAATAATTTGTGTGAGTATTTATAGTCTTTATATATCAATATTGAAAGAAAAATTGACTTACTTCTAGTGAAGTTCTCAAAGATTAAGTTCAGAATTCCTTCATGGTATACACCGTTATGAGACATTATACGTGAAATTAATGGGACACCGCCGCTAATTTTGCTAACAAATCACATTAGTGAGCGCAACTGTTTGTATATTGCCATCTATTAAAGAACTGCTTAAACTATCGATTTTCCATTCACACCAGAACAGCCCCAATTGTCAAATCATCTACCCGCCAGCGAACGGCGGTGGCGCTGCGAGTGTTGAAAATAATCGGTACTTTTCATGACTGATCTGACTGTGCTCAAGTAAACAAGACTTAAAAATAAAATAATACTTATCACGCTCCGAACGATCCACCGATTTTCTCCTTCACTATGGCGGGTAGCAGGAGAACTTAAATTTTGGGATTCCACTAATTGTACTATTATTACATTCAAGATGTCTTTATGACTAAAAACTTACGTAGAGGCAGAACGCGCACAGCACTTAGTTGGCCTTGTTGCCAGCCTCTCGCTTTTTGTAAATATCAATATAATAAGAAAACTGGAGATTGTTCTAATCAAATATGATGAAAAAGTGATAGAGAAAGCAAATAATATGAAAACCAATACGCCAAATGACGTATATACATGCTTGACTATATCGCCCATTGACTATTTTATATTTCACTGAAGTCGCCCATTACGCGTCTGTTGTGCGTGTGTAAAGTGGACTTCGAAATTTGCTTGTTTTTTATTTATATTCCAAAATTTATGCGGCTTGTTAACGCGGCACGCATTCTCCAATTCCAGACTGTAAAATGCTCCAAAATAAAATTAAATTTTTTAATTTTCGAAATTTAAAGTGTGAAAATAAATTATAAAAATGAAAGTATATTATAATCGTAAATAATTTTAAATTTTTTATATTTTTTTCCGTAGTTTATTTGAAGATTTCTAAAAATGATGATGGTTTTGAACACTAGATGCCCGTTATTTATAGCGTCTGCAATCACACGTTAAATCACCGTAAAATGTTAAAAAAATCTTACTGATTTAACTTAAAAATCTTTTCGAGATATCACAAATTTCTAAATTTGAAAGGGTCTTTAAATTTCTCTTTGATCTCTCCCTTTCCCTCTCTTTCTGTTTCTGTTTCTGTTTCTGTTTCTGTTTCTGTTTCTGTTTCTGTTTCTGTTTCTGTTTCTGTTTCTGTTTCTGTTTCTGTTTCTGTTTCTGTTTCTGTTTCTGTTTCTGTTTCTGTTTCTGTTTCTGTTTCTGTTTCTGTTTCTGTTTCTGTTTCTGTTTCTGTTTCTGTTTCTGTTTCTGTTTCTGTTTCTGTTTCTGTTTCTGTTTCTGTTTCTGTTTCTGTTTCTGTTTCTGTTTCTGTTTCTGTTTCTGTTTCTGTTTCTGTTTCTGTTTCTGTTTCTGTTTCTGTTTCTGTTTCTGTTTCTGTTTCTGTTTCTGTTTCTGTTTCTGTTTCTGTTTCTGTTTCTGTTTCTGTTTCTGTTTCTGTTTCTGTTTCTGTTTCTGTTTCTGTTTCTGTTTCTTTTTCTGTTTCTGTTTCTGTTTCTGTTTCTGTTTCTGTTTCTGTTTCTGTTTCTGTTTCTGTTTCTGTTTCTGTTTCTGTTTCTGTTTCTGTTTCTGTTTCTGTTTCTGTTTCTGTTTCTGTTTCTGTTTCTGTTTCTGTTTCTGTTTCTGTTTCTGTTTCTGTTTCTGTTTCTGTTTCTGTTTCTGTTTCTGTTTCTGTTTCTGTTTCTGTTTCTGTTTCTGTTTCTGTTTCTGTTTCTGTTTCTGTTTCTGTTTCTGTTTCTGTTTCTGTTTCTGTTTCTGTTTCTGTTTCTGTTTCTGTTTCTGTTTCTGTTTCTGTTTCTGTTTCTGTTTCTGTTTCAGTTTCTGTTTCTGTTTCTGTTTCTGTTTCTGTTTCTGTTTCTGTTTCTGTTCCTGTTTCTGTTTCTGTTTCTGTTTCTGTTTCTGTTTCTGTTTCTGTTTCTGTTTCTGTTTCTGTTTCTGTTTCTGTTTCTGTTTCTGTTTCTGTTTCTGTTTCTGTTTCTGTTTCTGTTTCTGTTTCTGTTTCGGTTTCTGTTTCTGTTTCTGTTTCTGTTTCTGTTTCGGTTTCTGTTTCTGTTTCTGTTTCTGTTCTGTTTCTGTTTCTGTTTCTGTTTCTGTTTCTGTTTCTGTTTCTGTTTCTGTTTCTGTTTCTGTTTCTGTTTCTGTTTCTGTTTCTGTTTCTGTTTCTGTTTCTGTTTCTGTTTCTGTTTCTGTTTCTGTTTCTGTTTCTGTTTCTGTTTCTGTTTCTGTTTCTGTTTCTGTTTCTGTTTCTGTTTCTGTTTCTGTTTCTGTTCTGTTTCTGTTTCTGTTTCTGTTTCTGTTCTCTTTCTCTTTCCCTTTCTCTTTCTTTTTCTCTTTCTCTTCCTCTTTCTCTTTCTCTTTCTCTTTCTCTTTCTCTTTCTCTTTCTCTTTCTCTTTCTCTTTCTCTTTCTATTTCTCTTTTTTTTCTCTTTCTCTTTCTCTTTCTCTTTCCTCTTTCTCTTTCTCTTTCTCTTTCTCTTTCTCTTTCTCTTTCCTCTTTCTCTTTCTCTTTCTCTTTCTCTTTCTCTTTCTCTTTCTCTTCTCTTTCTCTTTCTCTTTCTCTTTCTCTTTCTCTTTCTCTTTCTCTTTCTCTTTCTCTTTCTCTTTCTCTTTCTCTTTCTCTTTCTCTTTTCTCTTCTCTTTCTCTTTCTCCTTATCTTTCTCTTTCTCTTTTTCTTTCTCTTTTTCTTTCTGTTTCTTTCTCCCCCTTATCGTTTTTCTGTCTCTTTCATTTTGTATATATTTCTATAACTTACTCTTAATTTTTCTCTCTCTTTCTGTGTATCAAACGATTCAAAGTCTGTCCCTCATGAATGCGGTTAGTCTCATTTGAAAAGTTCCTTGATGATTTACGATTCGTTGAATATTATTGTAATTGGTAGTTTTCTCTAAAAGTAAGAAACAAATTATAAAAAGATTGTAACTCACTTTTACCAGAGAAGATTAAGTTAATCTAGATGAAGCTGCGATCATTTTAAATGAGTAAATAACTGAAATATTGTGCTTTTTAGCATGAACTCCGCGCCAGCGCCGCTACGACCAGTAATGTTTATTTCTTTGTGACATTGTCCGAACATTTCTCGCTGTTCATACTTTTGACGAAGCATACGTGTTCCTTAATAGGGTGCTATTCCGAAATATCGAAAATAGAACGAAACGGCAAAATGAAAGATTTCAAACACTTTTGATTATAGTTCAACCAATCGCATGCCCCCAATGATGCAATCTAGGCACTTTCCCAGCACAGACGACACTGAAGTATACAAACGGTTTAACTTTATAAACAATTTGCTGTTGTTCTTGTTGCTTTGTTCCCATTTAGTGAAAAACAATATGAGCGTTATTTTTTTTTTTTCTCATCGCTTGATATAAATGTAGAGCGCAAAGTTCATATTTTTCGAGGTGAGAAAACTTACCATTACTTTTAGAAGGTGTTTGTGGTCCTGAACACTCCACTTTGAGTTAGTGTATTTGGTAATAGCTTTAGCTTCGGATCCAACGTACTTGATTAGCTCTCCTGGTAATAGCAATAGTACGGGAGCTAAACTCGGCTACTCTGCAGCTTGTCCATGGCCCTCTTGTGTTCTCGATGGCATCTTAATGACGAGTTTGTTGACGGTTGGACAGTTGACGGAAAATTAATACACTTTATGCACAACGTTCGTCTTTATACCTTAAAAAACACCGCGCAGCGCAGCCCAACCTTTTTTCACTTTCTTCCATAACACGTGTGCGTGACCCTGCCCACTTGTCACGTTAGTCCTTCATTCGTCTACTGACTTTTGCGCGATTCGAATGTATATTTTAAAATCAGTTCCAGTTCACATTTATTCTTCGTGTTTCTCGTGATTACGTTCCTAACACATAGAAGTAAACGTAGAAGAAGACGAAGAAACATGATTATTAAGCATGTAATGATCAAATCCTATTGGATTTTATATTTTCGTGAGGCCTTCTTTTTTAAACCATTAAAGTTAAGATAATTTCAAATTGTGAAATGACTTTACTCTCCGAGAAGGTGACGAGCCAAAAAAGAAGTTTCACTTTGTCCTTCCATCTGTTATGCCTTCCGACGAAACCGACGAACAAAAGTACATTGTGTAACATTATGACAATAGCCAGCAACATTTTGTAAAACGATGGAAAATCCATTTTACTATCAACACTTGCGGATCAGAAAGAATGGGTCACAAATGTTCAAGTGATCGCAATCGGTTTTCTCTTCCGATAACACTGGTTGACAAAAAAATGCACCCTATAGGTCAAACTGTAAAAAATGAAATTTTATTATAGTTATTTTCCTGTGAATTTTGGTGAACCTAGTCATTTCAAATATGCACAAAAAGCTCCCACTAACTCCAATGCGAACATTAACCGTGTGCCTCCTTTCATTGTCAAATCGATGAAGACGCTAGGTTATTAATTCGACAGCGTCCTAGAAAACCCTAGACTCGTTTGAAATTTTAACAAAAATTTTAAAATTGACGGGCTACATCATCGTAGAACATCGTTTAACTCTTTCTACAAAAAAAAGAAAGTAAAGTTCTGGATTTCATCGAAAATTTGGGTCGCCCTCATTTGTGATTTCAGAAAATTGTGTGCTCCACCATATTGCACAATTTTTAGAAAAAAGTTTTTCTGAAGAATATCACTATGGAGCTCTAGAGCCAAATTTTCCCTCCAAACTCGTTCCCTAGAACGCTGTCGAATGATTCATACAGCGTCTCCATCGGTACAACAGTGGAAGGAGGCGCACGGTTAACCTTCGCGTTGGAGTGGGTGGGAGCTTTCGTCGCGTTTTTTTTAAATGACTAGGGGCACCAAATCTACATGAATGGCAAAATAGTTATAAACTTTCATTGTGTTTTCAGATTGAGTTTCGAGGCCGCACTTGTATTGACCAGTATAATAATCGTCTCGTGATGATTCCTCTCTTTTGTATCCCTACTTCGCTTCTATCAGCGAAGAGGTTTGTAGTGCTATCGTACATTCAATTTCTGAGAGAGAATAAATTATCTCAGCGAATTTCCGAATTCTAAGAGTTTATCCACAAAGGAAAATCGCAATTTTGACGTTAGTTTTGTCCTATTTGAGATCAATATTTTTTTAAAGATGGATAAGAAAACGCTATTATAAGGACGAATTCTCAGAATATTAATACTTAGCTTTAAAACAAAATAGCATCGAGAAAATATTGAAAATTTTCGATTTCTCGAAAATTTAAAGTGGCACCATCATTGCCTATTAAGGTAAAATGGGTCTGAACACGGGAAAGTTTGCTTTTACATCACGACTGGGACCGTTTTCCAGCGGTAAAAATTTGTTTCAAAGAAATTCAATTGAACACTACATCTTAATGAGTCTCCAAATAACTGAAAACGCAATGAGATTTGTTAGCTTCTAAGGAAACCCATTGTTTACAAGATTAACATCATAGCATGATTTTAAATGGTTTTTACTATGTGATAAACCAAAAAAATTAAGGATTCATATGAAAAGTGTAACTAACACGTTTGCACTTCCTCGGACACTTGAGATGGAATGACCCATACCTATTTGTTTTAGATGTAGTTTTCTTTGATTCCAGGATTTAGTGTGAGATCAAATTTATTTTCCTCAGCTAGAATGGTGATTATTCGCTTGCGGTATCATTTCTATCTACGATTATCGTACTTTTTAATCATTAAAATCGAATTCAATTATTGATCTTTAATAGCCTGTCAAATAATTGTTTATGTGGTTTCATCATTTGTTTGGAATATTTCAATTTGGCTTTAGAAAAGCGCATCTGTTTCAGCAAAGTCATATGATAAATGTATTATATTCTATTATGAAATAATAATATCATTCAATAATACCAACAGCATTAAACTGGAGCCATCTATCGTCCCAATACTTTTCACTGGCGTGCACCACTGAAAACAGCAAGCAAGAACGGCGGCAATGGTATAACCACCACATAAATAAATGATGAGAGAAATGCTTCGGATGAAAATTTGTTTGCTTCGCCGGTGCAGTTTGTGTGCAGTTAAAGTTTACTAGTTGTGGCATTAGGCAGGGATTTACATTGGGTGTGAAAACTTTCGGAACGATCTTCTACACATTCGCCTCAGTTATTTCGCGCGTAGTATGCAATTTTAATGCGGCAATGCGACAATATTTGTGGCTATTCGGAACGTTCAAACAGACTTGCAAAAAAAAACTCACTACAGATAGCGTAACTCTGGATACTCAATAACTCGATTATACCCACGAAAGCCAATCAGGAGATTACAAAAAAAAAACAGTTCAATCGTTAACGGTCCCACCCACTCTTACATAATCTGCCGTCGGACCGTCAATTTAGACCTTGAGGCAACGCAGCCCTAATTGATAAGCGTAAATTGTTTCAATTAATTTCAAAGCGAACGGTAATGGGGCGGAAAGATTTACCCCTTTTTGCGCTAGATGACGTGCATAGCAATGCTGTGCTGTCCGGTTGTGCTTGCCATCCATGCTGCAGTGGGTCCCGCATCGCTACGCGCTGTAAGAAACGGCAAATGAGAGCCGCAGGCCGCTTTACCGAGAAGCGATGCGAAAAGGGGAAAAACCATCCTCGAAACATTGTCAGATAGATTATGTAGGATCAGAACCGGAGCCGGTCGGTCACCGAACGAACGCATAACGGGACTAATTGACACAGAAGAATTTGAATTTGTTCGTGGAAGAGCCGCCGGAGAATGCGATGATGAACGACGTTGTCCCAAAGCTAACCGAAGCCGCCAGCATGACAGTGAAGCGAGGAAAGGGACTGTTTGTTGAAGGAATGGAATACAAGTTAAAGTAAAATTTTGATGCTTCAGGCCAAATTGAGCTAAGAAAACCAACTTGGCTCCGGTAGGCTTATTGGTTGTGTGAATTTCAAAATACCATTTTAATGAGTTTCAAACCGCCTTGAAAACTAATTTTTCTGATGATAACTATAAATAATGTAAGTTTTCAGCCCGCCTAATGATGCTTTTACCAGCCACGCGCACCCTTTTTGAAACGTTAATTAACACTCAACATTAGAAGCTTCCTTCTGCCTTCTCAGAAAAGATAATTACCAATCTCGCAGCCAAAATGTACCACTAATTCGACTATTCCAATTAGTTCACAGCCAGCCTCACGTGCCATTGCCATAGCGATCCGCCGAATGAACAAATTAATCACATTTATTCCTCTCAAGCGGTTGAGGCTGCCTATAGCTACTTCGCCTCCCTCGTACCGTCCCGTCCAGATCTAGTTCTACCGGGTTTTCCTCCTCCCACCCCCAACGACAGCGAAATTTCGCCACATAAAAGCAAAAATCGTTTTTTTATCTGCACCTGTTCAACTCGATGGCTTACTTTGATGTTTTTCCCACGCTTTTTTTCGTACCAGCCACAGAATAGAACTCTTTCTCAGCTGCTGAGTATATTGCTACTCAGCACACCGATGTTGGTGATGTTCTTTTTCCCCCTCCTCCGGACAAGCGAGCCACTTTTTTCACATACGTTCAGTACAGCTTTCACCTCTAGTACCACCCTAGTACAGCGCAAGCCAAGCTAAAATATGCTGAACAAACCACCACCGACTGTGCTGCCAACATGTGTATAATAAATGCACACACACAGACGGACAGACATTCTTTTGAACATGTACATAAAAAACTATTCCTATTTTTGTGAAGGAACGGATTTTCGATTGGGGCACTTTCAGGTGTCATCCTTCATGAGCATCATTCTCGCCAGCGTTCCGCCTCTTGTCGCCATCGTCGCCACCACAGAAAAACATCCTCCCGCTTGTTCTCAGGGTTGCTGCTCTGCTGCAGGTGTGTGCTGACGACCGCTCGCAACGACTTCCTCAACCGTTCAGCCAACCGGAAGACGAAAGGAATGATTCCGGAAGTGTGATACGATGATGTTATGATGCTTTTACGATTCTCGGTTCTCTCGCAACTTACGGTACGGAGAAGATTGCGGCGGAAAGTAGGATTTTGATTGTGTGACGGCTATTTGTCGGCGCGCACACACAGCAGAGCAGATAGTAAGCTAGTGGCGTGTGTGGCTTGTTGACGTGGCAGCGAAGGAAATCGAAGCGGAGCAGGATACGATGAGACTTGATTTGTATCCGAGCCTATTTTCTTTCAGCTTTTTAGCCATGGAGCCAAATCTGGAAAATTTTTCGTTCCGGTTACAGAAGTGGGATGGGGTTGCTTAGTGGGTGTGAAAATTTACGATCGAAAACACTTCCTTGAAATCGAGTTAATTGTGTTCAATTAATGCGGATAGCGTATTTCTGGATGGGTGTAATAATCGAATTATAGCTTACCTTAATTCAGTGTGAACTGAATGAATTCGACGTTCTATCAATCATTCTACAATTCGTTTGAAACTGTTTTAAAATCATGTAAAATATTTGTTTCATCATGTTAGATTAACTGAAAAGTTTTTATTCCAGAACATATCCAGAATTAACTCAACATTTATTAGAAAATTATATAATATATAAATGCAAATTTTCGAAACAATCTAAAATAGTTTGATTCCCGCCTGCTGAACCAGAAACGACCATGAACAGTGATTGGGTGGAACCTAGATCCAACTACGACATCCCACACTCAGTGTATGAACCCTCTCGCTCAGTATGGGATGCGGGAGGACCTAGCGTTCGAAATGGATCGATCAAGTTCTATACTAACGGTTCAAAAATGAGGATCGTAACAAGGGCGGGAGTGTACGGTCCTGAATAAAAAAATAAAGTATCAGTAGCTATGGAAAACTGGGCAACAGTCTTCCAGGCTTAAAAAGCCACCATTAGAGAATGTGCTAATATCTGCCTAAAAAGGAAGTATAGACACGCCGACATCTGCATTTTCTCGGACAGTCGAGCGGCACTTAAGGCCCTGAAAGCCTACAAGTGCACGTCTAGAATTCTCATAATCCAAGATTGTAACTCCCGGTTTCGGATAACCTCCTAGAATGGCCAAATAACACCTCATACGCAAAAGTTACTCACCAATGTAATCAAATTTTCATCCAAGAATTTTCGCCTGCAGAAGTAAGTTAAAGCTAATCTAAATGGAATTGTATCAACTTTGAAAAAAATCGAAAATATGAAAGCAGTGACGATGGAATTTCTATCATTTCAATTAAACATGTTTGTGTGAAAGTGAGTACAGTGGAATGATTAATATAAATTTTCAATAATTGTTTCAAAATTGCATATTTTCCCAAATTTTGTTTTTACTTCGATTTCAAAGCCAGATAAACTGTTCGGAAGAATCGTTCTCAATATTCCTAATAAATTTCCTGTCAGAGCAGGTGTGCCCCAAGTTTTAGTCTTGAGTCCAGTCTTATGCAGCATATTTACTTCAGATCTTCCGGATTTACCTTCAGGATGCAAAAAGTCATTGTTCTACGTTGACACAAAGTCAAATGTGGAGACGTTTAGATACTAGATTTCCTATTTGCGAAACTGGAAAATTTCCCCGAATATATCTGAAGCTCAATTAATTTCTTCTCATAAGCCCGCGTGAAGGAAGAGCAAAAATCTTCGAAGACGCTAAATTGAAGGAATTACTCGACGAAGCTCCATGTCAAACGCAGAAACAGGTTGCTTTGTTATAAGGAGCATAACTTTTGAAATGATTCAAAAACAAGAAAAAGTAAGAATTTTCTTCATTGCATCGTAACGCTTAAACGGAAAAGAATTAACGTCAACTTGCATCTCTTCCATGAATCAAAAGGCGCAAGTTGATGTTATATACACTGATTTGAAAGCAGCATTTGACCGTATTAACCACAAGACACTTCTGCGAGAACTTGAACGGCGTAACGAAATGGCTCAGTTGATACTTGTGCGATAGAGTTCTTCGTGTGCTGATCCTGTATTCCGTCCCAGTTTATCAACTTTTCCGGTGTTCCTCAGGGCAGTCATTTGGGACCTCTGCTGTTCATATTTTTCTTCAACGATATCGTCGAGCTGCTTGGAGTCGCCTGCAAATTTGTGTATACTGACGATCTAAAATTTTAAGAAGTTCAATCTGTTGATGACTGCGAAAATTTACAAGTTGCTCTTTCTTCGCTTCATCCTTTTCAGAGGATGAAGCGGTCACAAACCATCATAAAATTCTTTCCCTTCCTCAAAAACCCTTACAAACAAATTTTCACGCGGATCGGTTCAATCAGTTTCAACTCTATATGGATCAGCTAGACAGGCGGGACTCCATTTTTATACATATATACTAGCTGACCCGTCAAGCTTCGTCCCGCTCATTTTTTTTATTTGAATAATTTTGAACATTTTTTAATTATTCCACATACATCCAAAGATTGACTTTGCGATTTGTTTATAGTCTGCAAATGCATGACGAATCGTATACTGGATACCTTCAAACTCAGACAAATCACTTGATGTGATTGGTTTTACCGGAACTGAGCACCCTCACCTTTTTGTTGTACATTATTTCGACTCTGATAATACTCATATTAGGTGGAATCCAGTCATTTCCAGCTGTTTTTCAGAAAAAGTAAGTTGTCATCTTGGATTTTAGAATGGCACGTGAAGTAAATTTCTATCCTCTGAACATCAATCTGATTTCGGAAACAACTATGTTGGATGCTATTCATTCGTCTTTGATTGTTTTCCAGAAACTAAAAGTCGCCATCTAAGAGTTCAAAATTGCGACATAGGTCGACTTTTGGCTTCTGTGAATCATTACGATTCCGGAAATACCCATATTGGGTTGTACTAGGTCACTCTCGGCGGTTTTGTACAAACCAAAAGTTGCCATAAAAAATGATATCTGAGTTAGAATTTTGGCTTCTGTGCATCATCGAAAGTTAAGGAAATACCCATATTAGGTGTTATTTGGTCACTTTTGGCTGCTTTTCAAAAATCGGATGTCGCCATCTTGGAATTAAAAACGCCACGTGGAATCAATTTCAGGCCTCTGGGTATTATTCTGGTTTCAGAAATACCGATATTGGCTGGTGTTCGAGCCAAACTTGACAGCTATAAGAAATCATCGATGTAATTCTTCTAGTTGAGCGCCTCTCGATCCATTGTTGACCAGTGCGGTAAAATTTCATACTCAATCGAAAATATACAATAAAAATGAATAGCATAATCACTCTGTTTTAAATGTAACAGTTCCCAACAGTTTCGTATTGGTAAACATTTCATTTGAGTAACTGTAGTTCATTTTCCTTTGAGTAGCTATAGATTATAAGGCTGTGGAGTAGAGTAGGAGATGCCTCTATCTCTAGGAGAACCTATACCAAACGGCTAACTGGCAATATTTACATCACTCATTTTTGCCTCCTAATATGTTGCATATGGCAGAAAATGACAGATGCAAACGCAAGTTCGAGCGTTTGTTGTGAAGCCACCGAAAGACCTAGAACATTCCGGATTTCCGCCTCGTAGAACATTCGGGCTTACACATTTTAGAATGTTCCTGTTTGTTCAAGCACGAAGAAAATAATTACATAAAGAGTGCTGCCATGAAAGATCATTCAGTCAAGTGTAAGCTATTAACAAGTGAAGTGTTAAGTAGAGGAGAAAATTTAGATAAAATTTACAGTGTGAAATACAGTATACAAAAAATCGAACCCTGTGATTATTTTGAGTATAGAATTCCGACAGGGCAAAACAGTCCACTATCGAACAGGTGGTGTTCGGATATTTTTGGCAGATTTCCAGAAATCTGAAGTTCCCATCTTGGATTTAAAAATGGCGTCTTGAGTCGATTTTTGGCTTCTGTACATAATTCCGATCATATAGGCTATTTTTCGGAAAAATTGGTTGAAATATCTGTTTCATTTGTATGAGAGCCTTGCTTCCAAAAACCTCCCCATGCCAAATTTGGTTTCATTTGCTTGATTAGTTCTTGAGTTATGTAGCAATTTGTGTTGCATTTACATGGGACCCCTCCCTTCCAGAGAAGGTAGGGGCCTTAAACTATCATAGTATCATCCCAAAAGGATTCATAGAGTTGATGACATTTTAGCTCAGCTCAGAGATTTTTGCCAAAAAATGCATGGTGCCGTTAATTTAAATGTTTTTCGGACTTTTGAATAAAAAATCAAAAATCGTTTCGATTCTGTACATCTTTAAAGAAAACAACATAAAAAAACACCGAAAAACAAAAAAACTAATTTTTTTACCCACGCCCAAGTTTTTAAGAGACTGCAAGAAACTAGTGAAACTACCTGAGGAAGCTGGTGCTAATCCCCATCTTTCGAGTGAAGACTGTTGTTTTTGCAGCTTTTTGCAGATTTTCGAGAAATTCTAGTTTTAAAATAAGCATTTGTTTATCTAAAATGTCCTAAGCCCTCCGAAAAAGTTGAAAATTTGCCTAAGGTTTGTTCGGCAGAATGATGTATTTTTTAAGTATGAAAAAATGTCTAGAACATAGTAGGCCTCTAAAATCACATCAGAATAAGTTATTTGGTATTTCTCGATTTTCAGCAACTGCAAGAATGTCTGTGTATAAAACTACCTGTATGTGGTCGATTTTCAAGAGATAGAACCGAAGTGTCTTTAGCAAAGTTTTTCAACATAAGATTGTCTACAACTTTGCTGAAAATTTTGTTTTGATATGATAAGTAATTAAAACAATAAAATTTTTATCTCACTTTTATGTGAGTAAATCAAATATTTATTTACAACAAAAGGTGTCCCTTAAGATCGACAAAAACTTTATCGAATAGCATGTAAATGACATTTCTATACTCAAAAGGCTGACGATCACGTTTTTCGCGTTTTAAACCACTGTGCAATGTAGCGAAACTTTCTGAAGAACGTAGTTCTACGTCAAAGCAGCAAGAACTTAGTTGCGCAGCCAACATGTGTCATATTTTAAATATGCCAATGAAAAATATACCGAAATTGTCATTGCTGTTTTGGTTTTATCACGGCCGAAAAAAAATTCAGCGTGAATTGGATGGAATGCAAACAGTTTTTTTTTTTTACGTAGGACCACGTCTTTCCGTAAGGGTTCATTATGAGAGTTCTCTTGCATTTGAATCATGTGAGACGTTTTAAATGTAACATTTCAATCATGTATAGCGATGTAAGAATCAACACATATGTTTATGGTTTATGCATCATTCGATTCATGTATTTTATGAGATTTGTTATTAGCATCAACAGTACAATATGGTAGACTGGTAGACAAAATGATTGAAACAGGCAAAATTGTGTCAATTTTTAAATAGCCAAAAATTCACGAAAAAGGAATCAATTTTGATGAAACCCATTTCAATTTCATTAAGCAGACAGTATGTGAGTAGAGAAAGAACGAAAAATAAGCGAAACTGGAAATATGATACAGATTTAGAAAAATATACCGCATCCCGACGGGTTTCCATTTCCTTGAAAACTATTCTAATTTCCAAAAATCACTAGGGAACTTGACGGGACTAACGGACACCGGGAATATTCTGGATTTTAGTAGTGTGTGTCAAAATGTGCATTCTTGCAACGTGTAGAACTTTTTCTGAAATCTTGTTTCTTTAAAGTTTATATGTTTCCAATAAATTCTAGCATCCCGAGTTCATTGGTACCCAAAGGTCAAAAATCTGTAGAAGAACCATCGAGAAATGAATTGATTAAGTATTGCAGGTTTTTTTGCTGTTGAGTACATAGTTCACGAATAAGAAAAACTTTTTTTCTTTAAGAGTTTCCACTGTGATTTGTTCTGAAGAGTTTTAGGCAACTCAATTGTCTATCTAAAAACCTTCATTTGAAAAAAAAACAATGTAACCGATATTTTTAAAATCACTTTTTGTTTTTTGAAACCATATTTTTTCCAGTGTAGGATCTGAAATTCAATTTTCCAATATTTTTAAATAAAAGTTCATAAAATTTTCTAGAAGTTATCCATTGACAACCATTCTCTATCCCTCATCATTGTTTAGATATGTTGATTCGAAAGAAAGGGGTTTAAATACTTCAAACCTTTTTAAATGTTAGTTCAGATAAATTTTCAAAAAAAGTTTGCAAAGTTGCTTGGTTTGATAAAGCTTACACAACCACAAAATTTCATTGCGTTCTGCTAGGGTGCCCAAGGAAAATTGTAACCAACAAAAGAAAAAACTGCCAAAAACAACACACTTACTAATTTAATTTATATCTTGATGGCTCTTTGACAGATTTTCGACCATTGGGTACCAATGAACTCGGAATGAGTTTTAGTCTATTGGAAACATATTAACCTAAAAGAAACAAGATGTCAAAAAAGTTCTACGCATTTCAAAAATACACACTCCTAAAATCCGGAACATTTCCGGTGTCCATTGGTCACGTCAAGTTCTTAAATGATACTAGATAGTTTTTCAGTAAAATGAAAAGGGTTTCATCAAAATTAATTCATTTTTCGTGAAGTTCTGGTAATTTGAAAATTGACAAAATTTTGCCTGTCTTAATCATTTTGTCTACCCCCTGTATGTAATTCAAAAATACTTCTGAAACAGACACATCAGTAGCAATTCTTAAATATCTTTCGAGATATGATGCATATGAAGCACATACAGCTATACAACTTTTTTATGCTCCGTCATTCTCGCTTCTGCGTTTACGAAGCAGGTTGTTTTTTTTTCTCTGAAACAATGAAAACGACCAGCTTCGCTTGATTCTGCCAAGCATTCTCGTCATTCATCATTCGGACGCGAAAGAAGTAACATCAGCCAGCAGCAGCAACCAAAAAGTGTTGAATAAACTTTCCGCTCAAGTCTGTTAGGCATCGGACAGCACCGTACGGATTGACCACCATCCGTCAAGTGTATTTTTGTCTTAAACGGACATCAATTCGAGATGGAGAAACCATCTTCTGCTGTCATGAACTAATTACATTTTTTTTTTGTCCTATGACTTATGTTTTAAGTTCGAGGATGGGAATAGTGAACAAGTGCTTAGGTTCTGATTTAGACTTAGAAAAATTTTCGCTCGTCCAGAGGGGACTACAAGGCAGTGTGTGTGTGGTTGATCGAGGCGTGTGTGGAGCATAGAGCAATAGAAAAGGGTCATCGATATTGATCCTAGGGGAAACTAGCACTCCTAGAAGTTTATTTGGCCATAACACCATGCTGGAGACATCGGAGATTGCAGGTTTGTGTACCGCCAGGACGAGGAAAGTTGTTTTCTAAGTCTAAATCACATCCTAAGCCCGTGTTCATTATTCGCATCCTCAAAAAAAATCACATACCTTGCCTACTTTATAACTTAAAAAGTTTCCCTCTGTGAAATAGACAAAGTGGATGGTGACTGCTGTAAAATCATCAGAAAATGTGCACATGTTTAATGATTGGGGGTGATTGTTCCAATACAAATACTGTCCTTCTCATGACAAACAAATCTCCAATTGAAAAGTTAATGATTTTTTTTTCTTCTGGTTCCACGTAGGTATAGAGCAAAATGACACGAGCTTGAAAAAATTTTTTTTTATTTGTGGTGGTAATAGCTCTAGCAAGATAGAAAATTAAAAAATTGATTTTTTTTTGTATTATTGTATATGCCGTTATAGCCAAAATGCAGGAATGTTCAATTCATGAAAAAAAGTGCTCTAATATATGGTGGTAAAAGCCCAAGTATTAGCACACTGTCAGTCCTCTACTCTAAAGGATAAAACTCAATTCATGATATAAATAGACATGAACGATGCATCATATCTGTTCACCATAAGGGGCAGGGAGAAGTTATCTGCTGAAGATGTCATTACAATGAAACCTAATAATAGTAAAGCAGTGATGAAACTGAACCCAATGACTTTGGCAAGTAACAATGAAGGACGTGATAATTTTAGTTTTATACCCTCTTGCTCACTATGTTGTGTGTTAACCCGGCGGAGGGAAATCAGAAATCAGTGAACTTTACACTATTATTACCAATCAACTATATGCACAATTGACACAAAATGTATTGCATATTAAAGATCAATCTGTTCTCTAACGATACTGAATAGTTCCATCGTGCAAATTTTCAAGTAGTTATAATTGTTAAATTCAAATCAAAGTTTGAATGTCAATTGATGCCATATGGCATCACTCGCCGGAAATGGGTTAATGAACGTCAGTAAAGCAGTTGTGTGTCAGAAAAAACCTTCTACTTTTTTAATTGAAGACAATTGAAAGTCACGATATTTCGAGTGAAAAAATGCCCTTTCATAATATAAGTTCAAAATATTTAGTAAGCGGGCAATATAGGTATGTAGTTTGGCGAGGATACGACAAATGAACAGAAACAAAAAATGCGACTTAGACTTAGAAAAGATTTTACTCATTCAGCCGAAACTAGAACCCGCAATTTTTGATGTGCGGGTTTCAGTCGCGTCTGCATGAGGAAAACTTGTTCTAAGTCTAGTCACACCTTCTGATCTCGTTCATTTCTCGAATCTTCTTCAAACTACATACATTGCCTACTTAATAAACTTAAAATGTAGTCGTGAGACGAAAAAAATGAAATTAACTAGTAAAAAATTGTTTATTATATTTTTCTTCATAGCATTTTCGCGATCTTTCCTTGAGACAATTGACATTGAATGTCAATAAAGTTTTGTTCTACTCATTCTTTAGCATAGTTTAGATACTCTAATTTTTGTTGTTTTGGAACTGTGGAACCGCTGGATTGTATTATTTTTCAATCAACGTTCCATGAACACCGAAATGTTGGGCAGTTTGAGCTGTTTTCTTTCTCAACTATTTGAATAATACGTAAATTCTGCTCTAAAATCAATGCAATATGTTTTACCCGACTGATTATATAAATTATAAAACAATTATAATTAATAATTATTTTATAATTATTTACATAATTATAAATAAAATAAATTACATAAATTATAACACAAATAAATTGTACAAGATATGACACTTTATTGTCCTATACAGAAAAATTATCGATTAAATTGAGTTCATAAAACTACACGCATGCAATAAGAACAGAACTGAAAGTTTTATGTTATTATACTATAACTGAAACAGCATTACTCTTGATTTAAAACTCTTTTGAAAAAGCGTGAAATATCTGAATAGAAAGTGAGTGAATTTGGCGAGTAGAGATTTAAACGAATGCAGATTAAATCAGCAACGATATAGAGAGAAGAGTCCGTTCTTAGAAGGCGCTGAAAGATTTGGAGTTCAGCTGTTGACGATTTTTTTTGTTACTAGAAATTTTTGTTCAAAGGTGATTAATGGGTTGTTCATGAATGATGATGAGTTATTAAAGGGAAACACCACCTTTTCAGTCGAGTTTAATTATCTATGTTAAATGAAATTTAAAAGGCTCTCGGACAGTATACGTTCTCCTTAGGGGTTCCGTATAAGACTCCACTCCACATTGTTCAGAGTCTTTAAATGCCGTTTAATCGAAACAACATTTTCAAATTAGTGTGCAGGATTACTCTCTCAATTTTCAACATATTGACACCAATTTATTTTAAGCTTTAATGTTTGAATTTCAAAGCTGGCGAGCTGAATTTTTACCATGAGCTTTGAGTTAAATCGTTTCGTCATTTTTTTAGAGTCGATTTTTTCCCATTTTAAAAAATAAAAACAGAATTCCTTCGTTTTCCGTACGACAGAGAGTTTCCAAAACTACAACTTTCTGGCGTAGTAAGTATTATGTGATGAAACAAAAATGACCGTAAAGCATCTAAAAATAATATAATAGACGCGATGATACTATGAGACAAATTCACGTATCACGATGTACTCATTTTGAGAACACTGAGAATACCAATCATTTCCAACCGCAGATTCTTTTGAGTTTTAACGTAACCAATATCTGATTTAACCTGCATTTACAATAACTTTGAACAAACAGCTTAAATATTTTAAGGAATATGAATTAACTGTTTCGCGGCGTCTGAATCATTAATGTATCGAGAAATATGATGTAACCAAACAGTAATGATTCCACCAAATAAAACTGATGATTTATTCACCTTGCTACAATTACAACACTTCTTTGACACCAACAAATAGTTACGGATGAACTGAGCAAACGACAATTGTAACATCGCCGTCAATGGATGGATTCCACTCCAGCGGGCGGTAAAAATAATCGTGTTTCCTGCGCAACAAATTACCATCTTTGCTGTGCCCTTACGCCAAAACCACACTTTCCCAGACTCCTCAGTAATTAAAATTGCAAAGCACGTCGTGTAAATTGGTTCAATAAATAAGATTACGTTTCATTTGTTTTGATAACGCCTGGTACCGTAGAACAGGATAAGTAAAACCGAAGACAAGCCGTATTTTTCTGCATTCCGAACATGCTCAACTCATTTATCGTTTCCCAGGCACAACAAAACTTTACCGTCTTCATCGTTCGTCAAGCGGTGACTTTTTCCCCTGGGGAACGAAAGATAGCGGAGGGGTGAGGCGAGTGGTTGTTGCTGCTCTTAATCACAGTCACGCTCGGAACTTGAGGTACATAGCAGATCATCTGGCAGCCCGTGCTCTCGGGAAACCGCAGCACAGTGTGGCACTGCCTGGCATCTGGTTATGCGCCTTCGGATCTGAACTCACTTGCACGCAAATGTTCCGGGAAGCTGTTTACCACCTTTCTCAGTTACGAATCTGGTGGCGCGTTTCTTCGGCAAAAGATTTTGACAGGTAAGTAATGCCTTCCATCCTGTCTGCCTGATGGGGTGGTCGTGGTCGATTCTGATTTTACCCACATATAAATCTGTCAAAAAATAAGCGAAGAGCTAAAAATCATGTTTGCATCTGTTCACTGCTTTATTGGTGGCATGAGAGTTGGGAAAACTTTTCCGCACCACCCCGTGTGCTACACTTTGGGGAGCAGCAGCCACCCCAGTAGGTAAAGTTCATGATTTAGGTGCTCTAAGAAGACTAGGCTCAGGTAGACGAAGAATTAATCTATCCAAGATATTCAGCCGCCCGCATTGGTTTCCTCCGGAGCGCCATTGTTCCTGTAGTTTATTTCTCAGACCATATTTCCTCCTTTCCGCCTCTACGTCGTATTTTTCAGCCGGTATGAAGTGAAACTTTCGCACGTTTGCCAACCTGGGTTTTCGGAAGGCCCGGCACGAAAGCGGCCAGCCTTCTTTATATTCTAGGCGGCACATCCTGCGTTGCGGTTAATTTAGGTAGTTTGAGATGTAAAGTGGTTAGATAGGTGGCTTCCGTTTTCACTTCCCCCGGTGCTGGCTAAGCCACCGTTGTCGGCGAATGGAGCCGCAGGCGCACATAGTCATCACCGAGGTGTAACGGAATTCAGCGAAATCGCACCTATCTCGGCGTGAATGAAATCCGCAAAGGTGTTGAAGTGAACATTTGAGATTCGGGCATATTCGCAGTGACGTGGCTTCTATACTTATGCAACCATTTCCACGTGGTACGTCCCAAAAGAAAACTAGCCAATGGTAAGAATAAACAACATCAAGCTGAAATATTCAAATTCTTACCATACATCAGCTTCATGATAAACCCAACTCACATTATTTTTTCAACTCAGCATTCCACTGAAAAGGCAAGCTCGAAAGATATTCTTAACAAGTAGCATTCAACGATGGCGTCAGCTGGCGAGGGGCGATAGGAAAGCCCATCTGATATGAGACAAAAAAGTGGATGTCCGAAAGATATAGCAGCATCAGTAGCAGCTGCTAGAAGAGGGTACCGTAAGACCGATAGAAGAAACCCTTAGGTGACAAGCTGCTAAAAAACGATCTCCTTCTCTATATCGAAACGGCTCTGCTCCCTATATAGCGAAGCGACTGCTTCAAAACTAGCTCGTATTCCAATCACGTACGGTATGTGCTTCTGTGCTCGTGTCATGTTGAGAAACTTTCGCAGTCTTTTGCTGTTAGGAGAAGACAATTGGAGATGTGTGTAATGAAGAATGAAGAACCGGGCCTGGTAACGATGGACCGATGGGGGGGGGGGTGCTATTTTATAGTAATTCAAGTGGGGACGAAACAGAGTCGATGTTACGAAGTTTTTAAAATAATTAGTATATTTCCGCTGTTAAAAACACAATTGGCAACAAGGAGGTTATTGAATTTCTTTTGTGTATTTCTACCGTACTTTAAATATGTGAATGTCATCAAATTGGGCTTTCAAAATTTGGACTAGAATTTGAGAAGGGAACTAGGACTGTTAGGAATGCAATTTGAGATTAACATCTGAAATTGGAATTTGGAAATTGTATATATGAACAGAATTGAATTTTTTATTGAGGGCAGCCCAGTCAAACTTGGTCTGCCAATCCTGGAAGTATTGGTTGTATAAATTTTCTTTTTACTTGATTGGGATCGTGTACAAAAAAATTAAACTAGAGTTAGGAAATAAAAACTGTTCAAGTACTTATTTTGAGAATCCCAGGCCAAATAAGAACTCGATCCATTTTGACTGTTTTCAATTTCTACCGACAATACAATGGTTTTTTTTTGGAAATAAATTCTTATGCTGAAGAAAGAAATCATCTAGTTCTACAAAAGCGTTGTCTTAAAGTTCTTCAGAAATATTTGAAATTTAGTTTTAGCTAATTTAAAATTGTTGCTAGAAATTGAGATTAATATTGAGAATCGGGATCGGCGTCGATATCGGATTTATATTTATATTAGTGTAAGGATTGGGATTAAAATTGAAATTTCGGATTGCGATTAGAATAAATTGAGATTGGAACTACTATTGGTAATAAGATTTTAGTTTTAGGCTGCACCTAGAACAAACCAGAGCTTTCGAGCAAGATTTTTTCACTGTTTTTGTCTTATGACTCACACATATGCAGAATCTCTCTCGTAGCGCTTCAGGCTAAAATGTCTAATTGGAAACGCCACTATTTCATTCAGCTGTTTTTTTTTTCCTTTTTCACTTTGCCCTGTCATGTCGACAGAGGCGGCTCATGGCACTTCTCGCCACATTTACCTGTTTACCGCTTGAAAATGAAAAAATACATCGGTAGCTGCGTTACCGAAAATGATTAAAAAATAATTATTAGCGTATACTTGATTACGACAGTATGTGTTGTTATTTGAGTGGAGATAAATCTTATAGCTTTTCAAGTAACAAATTAGTTACAAAAAGGAGAACTTCTTGTCGTTGCTTTTAAAGCAACAAGTAGAAATTTGTGTCATTATAAGGTAGTCATAATCTCGTAACATATGCAAAATAGGGTACAAAATGGCATGAGCTCACTCACTTTAGTTTGTTGGCCGATGGCTTAAGCAGTGGTACCTATTTTATGCAGTCGAAGAGAACGGGCCATCAACTCCTGAAATTTGATTAATATAGATAATTTCATAGACGGAAACGGAAATTCTTAACTAGCTGTCTTACGAATGTATAAAATATCGTTCAAAATAAGGAAATCTTTGAATAAACATCAATTGAATCTATCCGTGATTCGAAAACAACCAAAATTGTAACCATACAGGCACCATTTGGGTGTTGAAGATGATGGAAACTGCTTGAAATAGGTTCGGGATGATTGAAATAGTATCCCTCAATAGAAAACTTTAATGAATTGTTAGTAAAGTCTGCTAAATCAGTATTTGATCTGAATATAAATGCTAATGGAAAAAAGATAGCGAGCAAATTGATATCCATATGTTTGTATTTCGTCTCATACATTTCGAGTGTTTCATTTCAATACACAGGAGACTGCATGGGCTGCTTGAAACAGGTTCCCTACCCTATATGACAGCATGTGTTGTTACTTGACTAGGGATGAATGTTATTTCTTTTTAAGTAACAAATTTGTTACAAAAGGGGGAAATTTTTGGTTATTGCTTCTGAAGTACCAAGTCTAAATTTCACGTGTGGGGATGACATTTGTGATTGGATAGAAAATTCAGATTAGAATTTGAAATAGTAAGTTGGGATTGAAGTTCGGAATTTCGCGTACTGAAATTGAGATTGTAATTTAAATTTTAACTGCAGATTTAAAAGCACTGCAGATTTAAAAATTAGGGATCGTAAATGACTCGTTCTCCATCGTGTATTTTAATTTGAAACTTGAGATTGGGAGCGGAACTGAGTCTGCCTCTCCTAAAAGTATTATTTTACTCATTTATGTATTTTCACTACCAACCGTGTACACTTTTAACATCAGCTTTTTTACGGCTATAAGAGCCATAATGAAGAATAAGTGCGAAAGTGCGAGCCGAAATGAAGAATAAGTGCGAAAGAAAACCGTTCAGTGTGTTGCTAGTAGACCAGAAGGGTCTACCTTCTACACCCCCGGTCCCTGGTAATTCCCCTGGAGACCGATTGGGGCGGGCAAGGATCGAAAAAATCGTATCGCATAACAATCATTCGGGTGCCATTACCGAACGTGCTGTTCATAAGCTTTCACTCCCAGCAAACCATCGCTATTAAAAATTACACATTCTCACGCATGCAAGAGACAACTTAGAGCAAAGAAATAGCTACCATATACGCTTTCTTTGATGATTTTGTTTCACTATCGCCTGCTGTAGGCGGAGCGAGCAACATATAGCGAGTGTTTCACGAAAGAATCGTACACGATTGTATCGAGCGATCGCAACAATTCTTTCAAATGTTGGTTGCTTGTAGGCGGTATTCGGCTACTCCACGTAGTGCTTTCACCGTGGTATACCACGATGAAAGCTTGGTGATTTCAAGTTACACATATGTACCATGCTACAAATTCCATAAGCATTGTGGATACCTACTTGCTCCGGTATGCAAACAGTTAAACGCAATCTAGCGTTCATAGTATCGAAAGAGTAAATTCTTAAATATACACATTTATAGAAGAGTGCTTGTGAATTTTTGGTTTATTTACTAAGATTTATTCAGAATCTCTATTTACATTTCAAAATTTTTATATGATTTATTATTATTCCATAATAAACCATAATAAACGTATATAAGCTCATTCTTTGTTTTGCTTTCGTCTCGATTAGACGCAAATTGTTCATCTCCGTTTGAGTTTGCAAAATAACAATACACGAGTTATCGTACGGGTGTTTTTTTGTCGATTTGTTCTTGTGCTGCGCGATAACAATAGCCGGTAGTTTATCGGCAGAAACATCTTCTGCACACTGGTAGGGGCAGGCTACCCCGCCAGTGATCCGATACGCAGCTGATATATCAGCAAGAATAATTCTCCCGCACCGCTGTTACCCCGCTAGCAGCACGGACCACCATACGATCGAGCGAGTGAAAGTCAACTACAAGTGGCATCTACAAGGTCGCGTGTAGGATACGGCCACTGTGTCACAACATGAAGCTGGATCGTCATTGTTTGTTCTGCGGAGACGCTCGATTAATCCTACTATCAGCCGTGAGGTCGTGACTTAGACGTTCGGTGAAGTATTCACTTTAGAATTTTTATCATTATTATTAATAGTATTATCATTATTGTTATTATTATAATTATTATTACTATTATTATTACTATTATTATTATTGTTATTCTTATTATTATTATTATTATTATTATTATTATTATTATTATTATTATTATTATTATTATGATTATTATTATTATTATTATTATTACTACTGTTATTAGTATTAGTATTACTGCCTTTTTTTTATTTTGATCCATTGTAGTTTGAAAAATTGTTTTTAAAATTTAATAGCAACTACTTGACCCCCCCCCCCCCACATTCGAATATTTATCGTTTGTGTGCGGTAGAGCGTAACGCTCCCGCAAAATGGACGACATGCAGGTGCAACTATTCCTTGATGTGGAAACAACTGGGGAAGAGATTGAGATCTCCCCCATCAATTCCCCTCTACCTTCCCAGCTACCTAGCCCCGTACCAAGGGTACCGGCAACACGGGTGAAAGCTTACCCAGATGCTTCGAAAGGTCCGTTCGTAGTTTACTTCAGGCCCATAAAGAAGCCTCTAAATATAATTCAAATCGGCAAGGACCTGGCAAAACAGTTTTCGGACGTAACCGAAATTACAAAGGTTAGACCGAACAGACTGCGAGTTGTTGTGAGTAGCTTGAAGCAAGCAAACGCAATTGCTAGCTACGAGCTCTTCACGAGAGAGTACCGCGTGTACATCCCTGCCAAGGACGTGGAGATCGACGGTGTGGTTACCGAAGGAAGCCTCACGGTCGATGACATTTTGCGTCACGGGGTTGGCTGCTTCAAGAACCCCCTGATTCAAGATGTAAAGATACTGGATGTCAAGCAATTGCATTCAGTATCCATCGAAGAAGGGAAGAAGAAATTCTTCCCTTCGGATTCCTTCCGTGTAACATTCGCCGGATCCGCACTGCCGAACTACATCTCTTTGGACAGGGTTCGTCTGCCTGTACGCCTGTTCGTACCGCGGGTCATGCATTGCCAAAACTGCAAGCAGTTAGGTCATACAGCCACCTACTGCTGCAACAAGGCACGCTGCAGCAAGTGCGGAGGCAATCATGCTGAGACCGCTTGCAGTGAGGATACTGAAAAGTGTCTTTACTGCGAGGGAACTCGGCATGACCTTTCGGCGTGTCCCGCGTACAAACAGCGCGAGGAAAAAATAAAGCGTTCCCTCAAGGAACGATCAAAGCGCTCTTTCGCAGAAATGCTGAAGAGTGCTGAGCCACCCTCGACAATAAACATCTTTTCCTTTTTGCCAACCGATGAGGGTACATCTGACGATCCCGTCGAAGGGTGTTCTTATGCCATGCCAGAAGGATCTAGGAAGAGGAGAATGATCAACTCTCCTAATCTTTCTCGCAAAGGTCGCAAGATAACCCCTAGCGGAATGACCAATAAGCCAACACAAAAAGGAAGCGGTGAAGAAAAACCAAAGCAAGTACCTCCCGGTTTTAATTTTAAATTAAACCAGGAGTACCCACCGCTTCCTGGGGCACCAAAAACCCCT
The DNA here is from genome assembly GCF_029784165.1 of Wyeomyia smithii. Lineage (NCBI taxonomy): Eukaryota > Metazoa > Arthropoda > Insecta > Diptera > Culicidae > Wyeomyia > Wyeomyia smithii. Next base: position 245,165,690 of record NC_073696.1, read on the forward strand.
CGTGCACCCATTTCTCGATCAGAAGATAAAAAAGAAACAGGGTTCATAAAATTTTCTGATATTGTGGACTGGATATTTAAAACATTCAACATACCAGATCCCCTACAAAATATTCTTCTTGCCCTTCTTCCTACAGTGAAAACCTTTTTGATGCAACTAGCAGCAACTTGGCCCCTCATTTCAGCTATCATATCTTTCGATGACTAATACGGCGGAAGAGGTTAGGAATTTTATCACTGTATTACAGTGAAGTTGCAGAAGTATCATTCCCAAATTCGATCTATTTTCTCATTTAATAAATACATACAATTGTGACGCATTTGCGCTCTGTGAAACCTTTCTCAATTCAAACGATCAACTCAATTTCCACGATTTTAACATTATTCGTCGAGATCGAGACTCACACGGTGGAGAGGTACTTTTAGGGATTAAAAAGTGCTATTCCTTCTTCCGAATCGACCTCCCTTCGATCTCGAATATTGAAGTCGTTGCCATTCAAACGAATATGAATGGAAAAGACCTATGCCTTGTTTCGTTATATATGCCTTCATCCGCGCGGATTGAACAGAAGCATCTCACTGATATAGCAGAGTTGCTTCCCGCGCCTTTTTTGATATTGGGAGATTTTAATTCTCACTGTTCGCTATGGGGGTCGCTGTACGACGACAACCGATCTTCTTTAATCTGACCCTTGATCGACGACTTCAATATGACAGTTTTGAATACTGGGGAAGCGACACGTGTACCTAATCCTCCAGCACGTGAAAGCGTGCTTGACCTATCCCTTTGCTCGACATCACTAGCGTTAGATTGCCGGTGGAAAGTAATCAACGATCCCCACGGTAGTGATCATCTTCCAATCGTTATATCAATTGCTAATGGTTCAACTCCCCCGAACCCAATCAATATTTCCTACGACCTTACACGTAATATTGATTGGAAGTGTTATGAGTCTATTATAGCGCAATCTATCGAGACTCACGAGGAACTTCCTCCGGAGGAAGAATACGCGTTCTTAGCTGGCTTGATAATCGACGCCGCGACTCAAGCTCAGACGAAACCGATACCCGGGGTAACGATTAGACAGCGCCCTCCCAACAAATGGTGGGACAAAGAGTGCTCTGAGCTGTACGCGCGAAGGTCCGCGGCGTATAAGGACTAACGGGAGTACGGCACTGTCAACCTGCTTCGAAAGTACGAGGCACTGGGCAGGCAGATGAAGAGCCTAGTAAAGGCGAAAAAACGCGGGTACTGGCGGCGGTTCGTAAACGCGTTGTCGAGGGAAACAGCGATGAGCACTCTTTGGGATACCGCCAGGCGCATGCGGAACCGTGACGTTTCGAATGAAAGCGAGGAGTATTCTGATCGCTGGATACTCGATTTTGCCAAAAAGGTCTGTCCGGACTCTGTACCGGAACAGAAAACCTTTCGCGACGCGTTATTAGTAACTACGGAAGAGCCTCCATTTTCGATGTTGGAATTTTCAATGGCTCTCCTGTCGTGCAACAATAAGGCTTCAGGGTTAGATAGAATAAAATTCAACCTGTTGAAGAACCTACCCGACTCTGCAAAAAGACGCTTGTTGAATTTGTTCAACAAGTTTCTTGAGCTAAATATTGTTCCGCATGACTGGAGGGAGGTAAAAGTCATTGCTATTCGGAAACCCGGGAAACCTGCCTCTGATCACAATTCATATAGGCCGATTGCAATGCTCTCTTGCCTCCGGAAATTAATGGAGAAAATGATCCTCTTACGGTTAGACAAATGGGTCGAAACAAACTGGTTACTTTCAGATACTCAATTTGGCTTTCGCCGGGGCATAGGGACGAACGATTGCCTAGCGTTGCTTTCTACTGAAATTCAACTAGCCTTTGCTCGAAAAGAGCAAATGGCTTCTGCGTTCATGGATATTAAGGGGGCTTTTGACTCTGTCTCTGTAGAAGTTTTAAGCGCGAAACTTCATTCGCAGGGACTTTCACCAAATTTGAATAACTTTTTGCTCAATTTGTTGTCAGAAAAGCATATGTATTTCTCACATGGCGATTCGACAACTTCCCGAATTAGTTACATGGGCCTCCCCCAGGGCTCATGTTTAAGTCCTCTCTTATATAATTTTTACGTCAATGACATCGATGAATGTCTTGCGAATTCATGCACGCTAAGGCAACTTGCAGACGATAGCGTTGTATCCATTACTGGTGGCAAGGCTAGCGATCTGCAAGGACCATTGCAAGATACCTTAGACAATTTGTCTGAATGGGCTCTTAAGCTGGGTATCGAATTCTCTCCAGAGAAAACTGAGCTGGTCGTTTTTTCTAGGAAGCATAACCCAGCTCAGCTGCAGCTCCTACTAACGGGTAAAACGATCTCTCAGGTTTTAGTCGCTAAAAATCTCGGGGTCTGGTTCGACTCTAAATGCACCTGGGCTTGTCATATTAGGTATCTGACACAAAAATGCCAACAGAGGATTAATTTTCTTCGTACGATTACCGGAACTTGGTGGGGTGCTCACCCAGGAGACCTGCTAAGGTTATACCAAACAACGATATTGTCAGTTCTTGAGTACGGCTGTTTCTGCTTTCGCTCCGCCGCGAACACACACATTATAAAATTAGAGAGAATACAATATCGTTGTTTGCGTATTGCCTTGGGTTGCATGCAGTCGACCCATACGATGAGTCTTGAAGTGCTAGCGGGTATTCTTCCGTTGAAACATCGTTTTTGGAATCTCTCTTACCGGTTGCTAATTCGATGCACAGTTATGAACCCATTAGTAATTGAAAATTTCGAGAGGTTGGTCGACCTTCAATCTCAATCCAGATTTATGACTTTATATTTTGACTATATGGCTCAAGATATTAATCCTTCTTCATACGATTCCTCCAACGTCGCACTTTTAGCTACTTCTAATAATGCTATATTCTTCGACACCACCATGAAACAAGACATTTCTGGTATCCCGGATCAATTGCGACCCCAAGAGATCCCTAAGATTTTTTCCAATAAGTTTAAACATGTTAGTTATGATAAAGGGTTTTCACTGACGGATCTAATCTAGATGAGTCCACTGGCTTCGGTGTTTTCCACGAAAATTTCACCGCCTCCTACAAACTCGATGCTCCTGCTTCCGTGTACGTCGCAGAACTTGCTGCTATTCAGTACTCTCTTGGAATCATCGAAACCCTACCCATAGACCACTACTTCATCTTCACAGATAGTCTCAGTGCCATTGAGGCTCTGCGATCAATGAAGCCTGTGAAGCACACCCCGTATTTCCTGGGGAAAAAAAAGGCGGTTTTTAAGTGCTTTAACAGATAAAAATTACCGGGTTACCTTAGCGTGGGTCCCTTCTCATTGCTCGATTCCGGGTAACGAAAAGGCTGACTCTTTAGCTAAGGTGGGTGCTATTGACGGCGATATTTATGAAAGACCAATTGCTTATGATGAATTTTATAGCATTTTGCGTCAGAGAACACTCAACAGTTGGCAATCATCATGGAACTCAGATGAACTGGGACGGTGGCTACATTCCATTTTTCCTAAGGTATCGACGAAAGCATGGTTCAAGGGGTTGGATGTAGGTCGGGACTTCATTCGCGTGATGTCCAGACTTATGTCCAATCACTATACGTTAAACACGCATCTCTTTCGTATAGGGCTTGTAGACAGTAATCACTGCGTTTGTGGCGATGGCTACCATGACATCGAGCATGTTGTTTGGTCGTGTACCGAATACTGTGGTGTTAGGTCTGAGCTTATAGATTCCCTTCGGGCCCGAGGAAAACAACCGAACGTACCCGTTAGAGACATTCTGGGAAGCGGTGATCTCCAGTACATGACACAGCTATACGTGTTCATAAAACACGCTGGTATTAAAATATGAAACTCTTCTATCTATTTGTTAGATTACCATTCCCGCTACACGCTGAAAGAAGATGATACACTAAGCTGGAGACACCCAAACGAAGACTCGGCATCTTCATGTTCACGCAGACACCTCAGTCCAAACTGCTCAAATAGAACATCACTGCTTAGCTATGTACAAATAAATAAATCGTATAACTCAATATAGTTAAAATCAAAATTGTAACTCCCCTACTCTCACCTTAAATCCCCACTAGCTCGTAGTCGGCCGCGAGAATAAAGAAAAGGCCTCCCTCTTTTCCCTGCTAATTAAGAATTTAAAAAAAAATGTACTTGGCTCAGTTAAACATAAATTGTATCGTGCCGTGTCAAATAAACTATTTAAAAACTGAAAAAACTAATCTAGCGTTCATTTGGATTCATGATTTTATATCACTGGCGATAATATTTCACAGATTATCGCGATACCGTTGAATGCAAGTGAACTTGGATACAATAAATATTATCGTGTTTGAATCATTCAGTCTCCTTCTATGGTATTTGGAACTTTCAGGAGCGAAAAAAACAACCAGCAGCGTTTCTATGGGAAACTTGTACGCGAGTGGAAATAGTTGAACGATACCTGATCAATCAAAGAACACATTTGCATGAAATATTGCTAGTGAGCTAAAATTTCCATGCTTGAGAGCAGGTGCTCATGACCTCTTCGAGGCCCGAGCTCAAGCGTAAGGTTCTTTCCTTCAAGGTCGGCTCTCGGACGGTTTACTAAGTCAATCAGGACGGTGATAAGTGTGAACTAAAAACTGTAAATTGAAAACTTCTGTTGACACTATTTCCGTGTAATTTTTACTACTATGAAAATAACTACCAACTTCTATAGCTTTCTTCACCTCACCCTCGCTAATCTCATAATTATAATGGTGTCCCGCGTTGGAGCTTCAACCAACTGGTCACTTTAAATTTAAAGTTATTCCTAATTGCAATTTTCAATGAAACATGAAATTGAAACTGGATGTTACCTGAATGTTTCGAAAATCGCCAGAGTTTCGCTTATATGTAAACCCGGTGACACACATGATCATCTAACTATTGCCCAACCACAGCCCTCTCTGTTCATAATAAAACTCATCGATGAGCTGATCTTAGAAATTGATGGCAGATAGATAGAGGGAAGCGGTTGGCAAATGACTGGACACGTGTAACTTGAGACCCTAATGTGGCCATTCACCTCTGTCCAGCAACTCCTATCCCAACCTCCACGTGGTGCCGACCGGAATACGAGTAACCTTAGCGGAGATCGGGTAACCAACCCCGGTGGAAACTATGGTCGTATGCTGACTGGGAAGGGGGTCATACGCGGCTGTATCCCCATAGGGGCGGCGTACAACAGCGTCTGACCCGGAGCGGGCGGCTGAATTATGGAATGCTGTATCCCGCCTGCTACACCTAAGATGGCAGCCTCATCAGTAGGATGTAGGTATCGCGACCCTGGTAAGGTAGCATACCGAAACCTTTCACCAACCACGAACAACGAATTTGGAAATACGGAACGGATCAATCGGCAAAGACCTAGGCTACGAACACGGAGAAAGATTAAGGTAAACGATTGGAAATTGGGTACTTGGAACGTCCGATCTCTCAATGAACCGGCGCGGGCTGGCTTGCTTGCTCGAGAACTACAGCGGCAGGGAGTCGGCGATTCAGGAGGTTCGGTGGCCAAATTCCGGAGAAAGGGGATTCCGTGCAGTAGACCCTATTGCACGCACTTCTTTCAAGTACCACATCTACTACAGTGGCGGCAAAGTAGCGGAACGGGGCGTCGGATTCGTAGTGCTGGGAAATCAGAAAATAAGAGTCATCCGGTGGAGGCCCGTAGATGACCGTATATGCGTGTTGAGGATTAAGGGCAAATTTTTCAACTACAGTTTAATCAACACCTACGCACCGACAAACGACAAATCCGATGAAGTCAAAGATGAGTTCTATGACAAGCTTGAGCGAATCTATGACGAGTGCCCAAAACACGACGTAAAAGTTGTCATCGGAGACGCAAACGCACAGGTTGGGAGGGAGGAATTCTTCCGTCCGGTCATTGGAAGGCATAGCCTCCACTCGTCAACCAATGAAAACGGCCTGAGGCTGATAAACTTTGCCGCGGCCAGAGGAATGGCCATATGTAGCTCCTATTTTCCACGTTTGAATATTCGGAAACACACCTGGAGGCATCCAAATGGAGAAGCCTGCTCCCAGATCGATCACGTACTGATTGACGGTCGGCACTTTTCGGATGTTACTGATGTTAGGTCTTTTCGGGGACCAAACATTCACTCTGACCATTATCTCGTCGTTTGTAAGATCCGCGCACGGTTTTCGAACGTGCTGAAATCTCGCACAGAGAGGACGACGGCTGGTTCGATGCTGAGTGCCAGAGAGCGACAGATGAGAAGAACCGTGCCAGGGGCCGCATGCTCACTGCGGCTACGCGTCAGAACAGAGAGAGGTACAGGGTGGCAAGAGCTGCCGAAAATAGAACTCACCGTCGCACAGTGTGTCCAAATCGAGAAACGAACGGCAAAACTATTTTTTCAAGTCCTATGTTATCCATATTTTCTAGAAAGTTGCTTCGTTTACTACTGTCCTTCATATGCTTTAATGAAATTAGTTACAAATTTCACCGTATAGAGGGCGCCATACCTAACTTTTACACGTGACTTGCTAGACGAATGGTTTCTTCTGCAAAGTTGTGTAAAAATTTATTACAAAAATGTTTGCTGAATACCTCAAACCTCTAGAAATTGAGATTTCAGAGCTACAAGTCGATTTCTAAAAAGGCTTTTTAAAAGCAGTTTTTCATCCATATGTTCAACTCTAAGGCCTAAAACATGACTGTATATAATTGAGAGTGACGTGGTAAATCAAGATGAACAATTTCTAGTGATATATTGGTTGTTATATACAGTATTCATGAATGAAAACTGGAAAAAAGTTGTTTAAAGGCTTTTTTTATTTGAGTTTAAACTCGAAAAGGCGCGAACGAATTCAAGCTTCTATGAAGCCATCCGATAGAGTACCTTTCTGACTAACAGAAAAACACAAAACTACAGTGGGTTATTTGTAGTTTTGAATATATGGGGAACGATTTGAAGTGGTTGACGAATTCGATTATCTTGGTACGCTTGTGACATGTGACAACGACATGAGCCGTGAAGTGAAACGACGAGTTGCAGCTGCGAACAGGGCTTTCTACGGACTGCGTAACCAGCTAAGGTCCCGTAGTTTGCAAACTCGCACAAAACTAGCGCTGTATAGGACGCTGATACTCCCGGAGGCCCTTCACGGACATGAAGCATGGACGCTGAAGGAAGCTGATCGACGAGTGCTCGGAGTTTTTGAGCGTAAAGTTCTGCGATCGATACTTGGCGGTAAACTGGAAGATGCAGTGTGGCGCAGACGCATGAATCACGAGTTGTACCAGATATACAAACATGCTGATATAGTGAAGGTGATACAGCGGGGCAGGCTCCAGTGGGCTGGACATGTGGCCAGGATGCCTGACGAGAGAGCCACCAAAACTATCTTCAGTAGAGAACCAGGAAGGGCCTCCGTGGTAGGCCTCGCACGCGGTGGATGTGCGCGGTGGAAGAAGATGCACGATCTGCTGGTGTACGGGGAGACTGGAGAACGGCTGCCCAAGACAGAAGAAGCTGGACATCTCTAATTCGTTCGGCCCTAGACCGGTGAACGGTCCGTTAGCCAAAAAAGTAAAGTAAAGTAAAGTAGATAGAGGGAAGCTTATTCATCGATCTTTAAAAGCATTTGACACCATAGCCCATAAAATATTGCTTCAACAACTTGAGATATTGCCAACAAATTTCAACTGTCAGATCGGAAACAATTTGCTGTTATTGGTGTACGCTTGTTTACGACCGGTTGACATTGGTGTCCCTCAAGGAATCAACATAGGTCTCATGCTATTCTTGATGCATTTTACATTAAACTTTTAATTTGATTTTTTTTTAATTCTACCAGTTTCAATTATCACTTTTCACGATATGCAAATATACCTATATTTCGACGCTTACTTAGTGCCTTCACCAGTCAGTGCTCAGATGGACTTTGAAGAAAATAGCGAAACCCCTGAACTTTTATATCTAAGTTGGCAAATGAATGAGATAAATTTTCAGTCAGAGAACGTAAACAACGTGAGTTAGGCAGGAGAAGTTGCTTCCTGCCCTGTCGGGGAATTTTTGGGTAGAAATTCAAGCAGCCATTATAAGTGATTAACTTTGATTTCTGTTAAGGAGGGTAACTGTTTTTTGTTTGAAAATTTCTAAACTTTCGAAACGACATCTAGCTTTCAAGGCAATGTTACGGATCGAACTTCTCTAGTATTTTCGGTAGTCATGATCTATTTCCGTGTCTTTTTAGCCTTCATGAGTTCTGTAGTATGTTTCTGAAACCGGATGTCTAAATTTACTTTTGGTTTGTTCAATATAAAGCTTATCACAATGTGGACATGAAACTTGTTAAACACTCGTATTGCTTGTATTATTATTGATTACAAATATTTTCCCTGCCACAAGCGTTATCACAAAATAAATTAGATTATAGTTTTTTGAGAATCACTTTAAAGGAACACAATGTTCCACTTGGATTGCCCTTGTTTAAATAGCAATTAGGTACCCTTTTTGCTTGTTTTACTAATATATTTGTTCTAGAAAGTATCCATTACCAGGGGGGCCTCGGTGCGAGCTTCTAGGTCTGGGGGTCAGTGAGGAATAAAAATTGTAGATCAAATTTTGGATTTAGAATATGGATTAGGATTGAGTTAAAAATTTGGAATTAGGATTAGAACTTGTAACCAAAAACAAAATTTAGTATTAGAATTTTGTACTAGCATTGGCATTTTGGCTTCAAATTAGGATTGATTATTGGAACATAGGGTTTGAAGTTTGGAATAAGATTGAAGGAACAAGATAAGATGAGAATGCAATATCGAATTTAGATTAGCATTGAAAAAATTGTATTAGGAGGAAGATTAGGACTAGGTTGGCTTGGATAATATAATTTTAATTATTTTGATTAACATTCTGGATCAGAACTGAGACCTGCGAATGTCTAATATTTGTCAAAACGACAACTTTCAGTATTATATTTTATTGTAGTTAGCATTGAAATTTGACATCAGGACTGGAATTTTGGATTGGGATTGAGGATTGGAATTTGATAATGCAATTTGATATTGGAATTTGAAATAATGAATATAATTTGGAATAGTAGTGTATAATTTAAAAGAGTTAATTTAAAAGAGTTAAAGATAGAGTTCTATATTATTTACAGCCACTCTACAATTATGGGTCAGATAACGTGTTGTATGAATTTTCAAAAATAAATATACAATCGAAAAAATAATCAACTACCAATGTTTCACTGTATATTTTCGTGTTCAGGTCTGTACTTTCGATCAGCAATTGGGCCTTTTGCCCCCCCCCCCACCCCCCCTAGTTATTGAAATTGGTGCAGAACTTTGTTTTCAATAACTCTAATAACGTTTGCGCTAAAAAAATGGACAAAAATTGCCAATTTTTCATGGGTTTACCTTTACATCATATTAACCCATGAGTCATCAGAAAAAAATTGATTTGCGCGTTTAAATAACGGTACCCCGCCGCGTCGAAAATGGACTTCGTGCGGCAGTTCGTGGACACCGGATACGCCTGTTCCGGCATCTACAACATCTTGGCACTATTGGACACCAATCAGAGCATTAAAAAAAGCTCTGTTCCGGACGGCCGACGACCCTGAGCGACAAGAAACTCCAAAGGATACTGACGAGGAAGACCGAACGAAAAGTGCCTACATAGCTGCGTGCGCTTGGCCTGGAGGTCTGTGCAACCGATCAAACAGTGCTTGGCGAACATGGACGGCCAATACCCGTTCACTAATCTCGGAGCTGCAGGCAATGAAGCAGCGGCAGCGCCTGAATAAGATGGTCAAATCGATTTTCGCGGCAATTCACGACGTGGCGGTGGTGATGGACGACGAGACCTGCCTCACCCTGGATGGCAACGACTGGTAGGACACTTTGTATTTTACTTCCACCACGAAAGAAGTAAGCACTAAGGTGAAATTTTTTTCACACACCAAGTTCCCCAAGACGGTGCTGCTGTGGCTGACAATCAGCGAGAAGGGGATGTCAAAGCTGCTCTTCCTTCGCTCCGGACTGGCCGTGAACGGGAAATTCATAGTACGAAGTACCTGCCGGAAGTTGCGTCGTTCTCCAAAAAATACTAGAAGGCCAAAGACGCGGTGTTTTGGCCGGATCTGGAGTCGGCCCACTATTCGAGGCGATCGTTTGAGGAGATGAAACGGCTAATTGTCAATGTGGTACCCAAGTTGGCGAGTCCGCCCAACGTTCCCAAGTTGCATCTCTTCGAGGATTTCTGGCAAGCCTGAAGCGTAAGATCAACTTCAACAATTTTGTCGCGGAATTCCAGGAGGAATTGATAAACACAACGAAAAAAGAATTAAAAAACATGCCTACACGCATGTATTCGTCCACAACGGCGAATGTTCCGGTTAACTGCTGAAGAGCCGCACGCAAGATCGTAGATTTTTTTGCAAGTAAGCTAACAGAATTACCTTGCATAGGAAATTTATGAAATTCAATTGTCTGTCTTAGTGATTTTTTACCACCATCTGAAAAAGTCCATTTTTTACGCATACGTTAGCACAAAACGACATTTTTAGCCCATTGGAACATCTGTGTAAAGTATCAGCCAGATCAAAAATAATTGATTGAAATGCTTGGCTTATGTTGCGTGGAATTCCAGTCCGTGTTGATAACTAACTACTAGTATTTATTTCTATTTTTCAAAATACCATTTTTACTTCTAAAATTTTGAAAAACTTGACCACCCCCCCCCCCTCTAATCGAAATTCTGGCTACGCCCATGACGTTTGGCGCTATTTTTATCAATATTGTTGTATTCTACGGTAGTATTCAATTGAACATAATATTTTTTTGTTTTCCGAGGAACACGATGAAACTATCAAATTTGAAATTAACATGACTTAAGTCGCCGAAGAATGGAAATATAATCTTAAAATGCATAAAAATAACTATCTGGCAACACTTCTGGCCAAAACGGATATATTTTTTTGATTCCTCAACTGATTTTTTTCTTCAAAATCACCGATCAGGTTATTTTCGGACGTCTTACAACTATAAAAAATGTGGTTTTCAACAAACGAAATAGCGAGGTGTATTCCAGTCGACATCAAATCCGGCATTTTTTGCAAAGGGACCTTGAATGAATGAGCGAAATTCGTGAGAAATCAATGCCTAGTTTGTTCTTTTTCTCGGTTACTTCGTACAGAATGGCCCAGAGTGGAATTTGGCATTTGAATTGGAACCCGGAACCGGCATTGAAATTTGCTCTTAGAATTTAGAAATGGTTTTAGAATTTTGGATTTTAATTAGAATTGGTTAATTAAGCTAAGATTTGGGGTTGACGTTTTAAATAAAATTGTGTGATCATAGGCATGAAAATCGCACTTTACATTACAGTAATGTCTTTTTACGCGGTTTTTTCACGCGGGTTGCTTTCCTCCATTACTCCAAAACGGTACAAGACATCGACCTCATTTCATTCACGTTATTCGTTTTAGGCCACGAGTGTTCATATATCAGTTTTCAAAAATTAATTACAATTTCAAATACTGCATTTTGATCTCTAGATTGACCACTATCATATTCAAACGACTATCGAACATTTTAGGACGGTTTTCTTCGTTAACCAAAAAAAAAAAATTTTACGCGGGCCCATACAAATTTGGAAAGCGTCCCCCGCGTAAAAAAGACCTTAGTGTACTTCACTTTTTAATTCTTCCACTTTCACTTTTGACTCGAAGTTAAAATACACATCTGCGTGTTGCGAAAAGTTATGAGTGAAAGTGATAGGACAAAAAAAAGGAGATCGACTATGTTATGTAAAATGTAAAGTGATCCTCTCAACTGCTCTATTAAATTTATAAATAATTAAATTAGAGATTGGAACTTAGATTCGCATTTAGAATTTGGGATTTCTTTTTAAATTTTGTATATGAATAGAGATTTTAATTTCGAAATATAAATTCTGACTGAGAAAGGTATGATATTTAATCATAATTTTAGATCAGAACTAATATTGAAATTAGTGTATTAATCTGAACTAAATTAGTTTTTTTTGTTTTCAGACCTGCGAATGTCTAATAGTTGTCAGAACGACAACTTGATGTATTCATTCGGAAGTTAGCCTCAGAGTATAAAGGAGCGTTGTTGCCTGCTCCGCTGTTAAGTTGATTTTACAAAAACAAGCATACGCGCATTGTTTGAGTCCGCTTCAATGTTCAATGTTCGATATGCTACTTTTGTTCGACTCGGAGCTTTACTGTGGAAATAATTGCCGGCATTGAAGAGTGCCGTGTAAACACCGTTTGCTGCACGGATCAGCAGCTGCAGGAACAATGAGCTGCAGCTAAGAAGTAGAAGCATCACTCTTGCAGAGTGGTTATTAAAGGTAGTTTTTTCTGGGTATTTTTTCTACGGTTTCGGTTTTAATTTTTGATTTAATTCTGCCGTCCAACATGGACAGAAAGAGACTGACTCCTGCGATTCCGGAGGTGGAATCCCTTTCGTTCTCCTGCCCGATCCAGACGGGTTCAAGGCTCCGCGAGTAAGAAAAGTAGCACCATCAGGCAAAACTGTACTCGAAAGAACATCCGGGGCTCTAGGTTGTGTACTTCCGGCCCGAAGCAAAAGTATTGGATACAGTGCTAGTTTGTAGATTTCTGGCATGGTATTTTAGCCGTGAAAATCGAAAGCGTGGTCAGCGACTGGAGTTTGACTATCGAGGATCTGCTGAAAGCTGGAACCGGCCGATTTGAGGATCTCAGCCTTCAGCCGGTAAAGGTACTAGATTGCAAGCAATTGCATTCAGTGTCGCTCGACAAGGGTGTAATAATGTACACCCGATCGGACTAGTTTCAGTTGACTTTCACCGGTGCGTCTACTCGTGCGCTTGTTTGTACTGAATCACTTGGGTCTTAATTAAATCACTTGGGTCTTACGGCCACCCACTGTGGTAATAAAGAACGCTGTGGCAAAGCGACAGCAAGAGTGGCTCTATTGTAGGCAGACTCCGCATGGGCATGCCCCACGTACAAATAGCGCCCAGACAAGATCACAAACAAGACTGTCTCTTGAAAAGCACTCAAAATGCACTTCCGCACAGAGGCTCGAAGAGGCTGCTGCCTCTAACTTAGTTTCCCCGAACCTGTTCGAGGTTTTGTCATCCGATGAGCCTGACTCTATCAAACACGAAATTTAGATCGAAATTTTGAATAGATTTAAATTTTAGAGTAGAATTTTGAATTAGGATTGGAATTTGTGATAAAGATTGAGTATGTAATTAGAATTGTTTCAGAATGAAGTTCCGAATTGAAATTGGGAATGGGGTTGAACCCAGAATAATAATTGATTTTGGAATTAGAATTGGAAAAAAGACTTCGCCTCCAACTGCTTAGTGTACAGAAAAAATTCAGGGCTAGCACTACGAACCTACTGACTCTGAGAGTCTCACCCGAGCCGCGACAAGAACCTTCGACGACTGGTTTGCTGCACCAACGTCAGGCTTAGAGGCCAGCAGGACGGTGCTATAGTAATAAGGTCCTAATTTCGACTAGAATAAGGAATGTGTAAATTAACAGTGAGATTTCTGATTAGAATTTTGAGAACTCAAAGTGTAAATAAGCATTTAGCATTCAGCACTGGCCGAATTTCAAACTGGATTGATATTTTGGCTAAATCATGGCTATTGAGATTGAGATGATGTTCAGAATTGAAATTTGCGATCAGAAGTTTGACTTAGTTTAAGATCAGCATTGAGAATAGTTAAAATTTAATTAAGGCATTGAGATTGGAATGGGAATAAAAATTGAAATCCTGAGTTGAGAAAAAAATGGGATTGGGATTGGAATTGGAATTTGTGGAAGAGATTAAACTTGAACCTAATCATAAATGTAATGTTTATTGGAACTAGGACTAGAGTTTTTAACTAGTATAGAAAATTCACATGTGAAATTAAGATCGAAATTAAGGCCTTGGGGTTAGAATTGAAGTTTGGACGTACTTGAGACTGAAGTTGAAATCGGGTTTGCATAAGATTTGGTATTGGATTTAAAATTGAAATTTTAAATTGGGATTTGAATTGTTGTTGGGATTGATACTTTGAATTGGGATTTGAAGTTGGAAGTTGGAAATTGAGATTTGAATTGAAATTTTAGATCTGGAATTAGGTTTGTTATTGAATGAAATAATTACTGGTCTGGACGATTTATAAAAAAAAATCTAATGAGCTTTACTATATTAATAGTGACATAACAAAAGTTTTAATGTAGGAAGCGATAAATCTATTTTTTTTTTTCATCTATAATTTATTTGACACGGCACAAATACAATTTAATGTTTAACGGCGCCAATTATATCTGGTAGCTTGCTTTCTAAAGTATCTTAATAACTAAAAGTAAATTTTTTATCCTCGCTGCCGACTACGAGCTGAAACTAAATCTAACTTAAAGCTAGAATGTTTTGCATTAAAAGCACTGATTTGTTGTTTGATGGTTTTCCATCGCCATAGGTAAGCAGCATATTGAATATGTTCCGCTGCTGAGCCAAGATATTACGGACTGGCATATTGGGTTGTCTCTCTCGGGACCTGAGAGTATCGTGCGGGTCTAGTTGCTGTTTCCGGATCCGGGGTCTTAACGTGTTCTCGTCGTTCGGTTGGATGTAGGCGGAAGGGAATAGGATTAAACTGGGGCGTGGATGGATTTCAGGAAAACGTATATAAGGGACATGTAGGATAGGTCACGGCTCGCCAAGACATCACGAACAGGAACAGCCGGCTGCCTACTTTCGGCCTGCAGGGAAGCTATTAATTTAGACCTGGCGTCACGGTGTACAGGGCATGACCAAACCACATGCTCTATGTCGTGATTACCCTCACCACAGGCACAGATACCACTTTCCCCGAGCCCAACACGACGGAGATGCGCGTCAAATCTATAGTGATTGGACATAAGCCGGGACATCACGCAAATGAAATCCCGACCTACATCCAACCCCTTGAACCACGGGTTCGTCGATACTTTGGGGATTATGGAATGTAACCACCTTCCCAATTCCCCTCTGGTCCAAGCATTTTGCCAACTGATCATATTCTGACGTACAAGTGCGAAGAATTCATTAAAAGCAATTGGTCTTTCATAAATATCACCGTTTGTTGCGCCCACCTTAGCCAAAGAGTCCGCTTTCTCATTGCCCGGTATCGAGCAGTGAGAAGGGACCCACGCTAAGGTAATCTGAAACGATTTTTCGGATAAAGCACTCAGATGTTCCCGTATTTTCCCCAGGAAATACGGAGAGTGCTTACCATCTTTCATCGATCGGAGAGCCTCAATGGAACTGAGACTGTCCGTAAAGATGAAATAATGGGCCGTGGGCATTTTTTCGATAATCCCTAGGGTGTACTGAATTGCAGCCAATTCTGCGACGTAAACAGAAGCAGGATTATCAAGCTTATGGGAGACGGTTAAATTGTTATTGAAAATACCGAAGCCAGTGGACCC
Organism: Wyeomyia smithii; assembly: GCF_029784165.1. Taxonomy (NCBI): domain Eukaryota; kingdom Metazoa; phylum Arthropoda; class Insecta; order Diptera; family Culicidae; genus Wyeomyia; species Wyeomyia smithii. Next base: position 245,181,224 of record NC_073696.1, read on the forward strand.
ATCAAGAAGTGATCCGTCAGTGTAGAACATATTGTCGCAGTTGATGTTTCGATATTTATTGGAAAAAATTTTGGGGATCTGCTGCACGCGTAAATGATCCGGGATTCCACGAGTTTCTTCTATCATGGATGTATCGAAAAACACAGTAGAATCAGAAGTATTTGATAAGTCGACACGATTTGGAATATTCGAAGAAGGGTTAATATTTTGGGACATGTGATGGAAATACAATGTCATAAAACGGGTTGGAGAATTAAGTTCGATTAACCTTTCAAAATTTTCAATCACGGGACGGTTCAAGACCTCACATTTGATAAGAATACGAGAAGACAGGCTCCAAAAGCGGTTTTTCAATGGTAGTACTCCAGCTAAGACCTCCAAACTCATCGTATGGGTCGATTGCATGCAACCTAAGGCGATACGCAAACAACGATATTGTATTCGCTCCAGTTTGAGCAGATGTGTGTTTGCTGCGGAGCGGAAGCAGAAACACCCGTATTCAATAACAGACAATATCGTTATTTGGTAAAGCCATATAAGGTCTCCTGGATGGGCTCCCCACCATTGTCCGGTTATTGTACGAAGAAAATTCACTCTTTGTTGACATTTTTTCATCAGATACCTCACGTGACAACCCCAGGTGCTTTTAGAGTCGAACCAGACACCAAGATATTTGTGTACCAAAACCTGAGAAATCGTTTTACCCATTAATTGTGTTTGAAGCTGAGCAGTTTCATGCTTCCTAGAAAAAACTACTATCTCAGTCTTCTCCGGAGAGAATTCGATACCTAGCTGTAAATCCCAAGCAGACAAATTGTCCAAGGTATCTTGCAATGGTCCTTGCAAATCGGCAGCTTTGGCTCCTGTAACAGAGATTACACTGTCGTCTGCAAGTTGTCTTATCGTGCATGAATTTGCCAGACATTCGTCGATGTCATTTACATAAAAGTTGTAAAGAAGGGGGCTTAAACATGAGCCCTGGGGAAGACCCATGTAGCTAATGCGAAAAGTTGCCAAATCGCCGTGCGTAAAATGCATGTGCTTTTCGGACAACAAATTGTGCAAAAAATTGTTCAAAATTGGCGAAAATCCTTGTCGGTGAAGTTTACCCGAAAGAATGTCATTAGAAACGGAATCAAAAGCCCCCTTAATGTCCAAGAACGCAAACGCCTTTTGTTCTTTGCGAGCATACGCCAGCTGAATATCTGTTGAAAGCAACGCGAGACAATCATTCGTCCCTTTGGCGCGGCGGAAGCCAAATTGAGTATCTGATAGTAGACCATTTGATTCGACCCAATGGTCTAAACGACGGAGTATCATTTTCTCCATCAATTTCCGGATACAGAATAGCATTGCAATCGGCCTATAAGAGTTGTGATCAGAAGCTGGTTTCCCTGGTTTTTGGATGGCGATCACCTTCACTTGCCTCCAATCCTGCGGTACAATGTTTTGCTCCAGGAACTTATTGAACAAGTTCAACAAGCGCCTCTTGGCATTGCCGGGTAGATTCTTCAACAAGTTAAATTTGATTCTATCTAACCCAGGCGCGTTATTGTTACAGGACAGAAGGGCAACTGAAAATTCTGCCATCGTAAAAGGTGACTCTATCGCGTCGTGGCCCGGAGACGCATCGCGAACAATGTTTTGCTAAGGAACAGAGTCCGGACATACTTTCCTGGCAAAATCAAATATCCACCTACTTGAAGACTCCTCGCTTTCGTTGACCGTTACGCGATTCCGCATTCTTCGGGCTGTGTTCCAAAGAGTGCTCATCGATGTCTCCCTCGACGTCTCGTTCACGAACCGACGCCAATATCCGCGTTTCTTTGCTTTAGCCAAACTTTTAAGCTTGGTATCAAGCTCCGAATACCGTAAATAGTCGCCAGGTATACCGCCCTTCTGGAAGGCCAAAAACGCGTCGGATCTTTGCGTGTAAACATCGGAGCACTCTTGGTCTCACCACGGAGTGGAAGGCCGTTCTTTAATCGTTACGCCGGGATATTTCTTCGTTTGGGCTTGCAACGCGGCGTCGAGAATCAAGCCCGCGAGGAGGTTGTATTCTTCAAGTGGTGGATGATGTTGAATCGAATTGACCGCTTTTGAAATCATTTCCTCGTATAACTTCCAATCGACATTCCGTGTGAGGTCATACGGAATGTCAACTGGTCGCATGCGAATTGACCCGTTATTAATTGAAATAAGAATAGGCAAATGGTCGCTACCGTGAGGATCGAGGATTACCTTCCATGTGCAATCCAACCGTAGCGACGTCGAACATAAGGATAGATCCAAAGCGCTTGGGCGCGCTGGAGGTTTCGGGATACGTGTCATTTCGCCGTTGTTGAAAATAGTCATGTCGAAGTGATCGCAAAGGTTATAGATTAAAGAGGAGCGGTTATCATTGTAAGGGGAGCCCCAAGCCACACCATGAGAGTTGAAGCCTCCCAAAATCAAACGTGGCGAGGGAAGAAGTTCTATTAAATCAAAGAGCAGTCGTTGCCCAACCTGTGCTCTGGGAGGAATATATATTGAGGCAATACAAAGCTCTTTACCTTGTATTGTCATTTGACATGCGACAACTTCGATGCCTGGAATCGAGGGGAGGTTAATACGATAGAAAGAATAGCACTTTTTAATCCCTAAAAGTACTCCTCCATATGGGGTGTCTCGATCAAGGCGAATAATATTAAAATCATGGAAGTTGAGATCAATATTTGAAGTAAGCCAAGTTTCACAAAGGGAAAATGCATCGCATTTGTTTTTATTTATCAAAACTTTAAACGAATCAATTTTTGGTAAAATACTTCTACAATTCCACTGTAAGACAGAGATAGAATCCTTCATATACGCAGTTGAATTAGGCATCGAAGGATACAATCGCTGCAAGGAGGGGCCATTGGGCAGTCACTGCTTCAAAAATGATCTAACTGTTGGGAGAAATGCTGTAAGAAAAATTTTAATTGGATCGGGTACATTGAAAGTTTCAAAAATCCAGTCCACAATGTCAGAAAATTTCACTAATCCAGAGTTTGTTTCATCAACTGGTTGTGCAAAAGGAACAACTGGGGTTTTAGATGTTCCTGGCAGTGCTGGGAACTCCTTCTGGGACTTTAAATTTGCAAGCCTAGGAGGAGTTTGCTTCGGTTTTTCCGCAGCACTGTTTGGTTTGCTTGTAACTTTCATTTCACTTTGAGAAATCTTAGGACCTTTTCTGGGAAGTTTAGGAGAGGAAATATTTTTCCTCTTTCTAGACTCCCCAGGATTGGCGTACGATGTTCCCGCTGAAGAATCGTCAGAATCGGTTTCATCAGAGGACAACAGATCATAAGGGTTTGATGTAATGGAAGAAGTGGTAACGGTCTTCTTCAGCATCTCAGCGTAAGAACGCTTCGAACGCTTTTTGAGAGACCTCTTTATTTTATCCCTGCGCTGCATGTACACCGCACATGTCGAGAGCTCATGCTGACTCTCCCCACAGTGAATGCATTTTTCAGCATTTTTACTGCAGGAATCATCCGCATGATTCTCCCCACACTTGCCACAACGTGCCTTATTGCAGCAGTAGGCGGCGGTGTGGCCTAACTGCTTACAATTCAGGCAGTTCATGACGCGAGGCACATATAATCGCACAGGGAGACGAACCCGGTGGATCGAGACGTGGCTTGGTAGCGCTGACCCGGCGAACGTAACTCGAAACGAGTCTGACGGGGTGTATACTGTTTTGCCACCGATGACCGATGCTGACCGCAATTGCTTGCAGTCGAGCACCTTTACATCGGGACAGGTTTTGTTTTTAAAGCACCCTTTGGCACTTGCCAGTATACACTCGACGGACAGACTCGAATCGGTTATGACACCGTCGATCTCCACGTCTCGTGCGGGTATTTAAACGCGATACTCGCGTGTGAAGAGCTCAGAGCAAGCTATATCGTTGGCCTCTTTCAGGTTACTGACCACGACACGGAGCTTATTAGGCCGGACCTTGGAAATTTCGGTCACGCCCTTGTCAGGTCTTTAGAAATCTGCAAGAGGTTCAACTGTTTCGATTTCGGTCCCGCCTTTGGCCGAAAATAGACAGTATAGCTGCCCTGGGTTCCGTCTGGGTAAAGCCTGGGGCGAGGGGGGACTGAAGAATGAACAGGGGAGGGGGTAACAGAAGGGTCAGGGTCAGAGGGGTTCGGGGATGGTGGCGCGGGAGGCGAGGGATCTACATCCATCCCGCTAAGTCTAGCGCACTAGCGCCGACAAGGGCACGTACCTTTTTACTTCTCCCTTCCAGTAAGGTTGGTTGTCCGATCGTTCGAAGTTGCAGCCGTTACAGCCAGCAGCACCAATACAGCAGCACCAAACAGCCACCAGCAGCGAGCCAGGTGTGAGATCACTCCACACAGCGATACAACTCACTGTCAACTGATGGCTTCTTCTTTTTCCTCTTTTGTGTCTCGTCCACTGCTGTAGCACAATTCAGCCAGCAGCCAAATCGGCTTACGCACCAGCTGGTAGTCACGATGCGAAACAGTTGCACAAAGGCGCGACCTTGAACCCGGATTTATTTCACTCGACCAGGCAAACAATGCCAACACTTGTTCACACGTCTTTTGTTTTATATTCTATCGGAGCGATCACCGATCACACGTCCGATACTGATGCGTGTTCGGCACAGAATGAGATAAATCTATTCAACAAAATCACACCTCGCTCTTAGAATAAATATAGAAAATTACTTGAAAGAGAAAGAGGAAGGTTCGATTCGCTAGGAATTGCAGTTCAATTTTTAGAATTCGGTAAAGAAAAGAAAACAAATACGTATTTCATGTGCGTAATTCAATTTTTTTTTTCAGATTTTAATTTTTCTGAGAGAAATCCTCACTTCATGAACTAAAATTCGAATCAAAATAGTCGTCTGAAATGTATAAACCTTTGATCCCTGCACAAAGTTATTGACAACCGTACAAAAACTTTTCTCACAACGGCTGCACGCAAATACCAACGAACAAACAAAAGTACACTGCAAACCACTCTAGTAGGACATTATTTCAACTATCCCCGCTGCCCTTAATAATGGGATCATTAACACTCAATAATCCACAGCTGAACGGTTTTCCGATCGGTTTCTGTTCGCTGTGCTGGCGGGTGACTCCACAACACTCTACACAATGCTCTTATCTCAGCAATGCTGCCATGGCAGCAATTCGAAGCCTAGCAAATGTCCCGTCCGTACTTTGCAACTGCTGTGAGGCTGTGCGTGCGACAGATATCATTAGTGCTAACAAGGGCACTAACCACAAATTGTATATAGGCAAAACTGCCTGCCGCAGTCCACAGTGGCACACCAATTTGGAGTTTAACACGTGGATTTCACCACCGTTCGGTTCCCCCCTCTTTTGCCAAGGGCGCCGATATGCAGCACCTACCAAAAAACGTCGGCAACAGTTTGGTGGTTTATCGCGTACAAAAGCCCGTACATTACACCGCTTTACGATCGTTGAAAACAGATTTGCCTGTTGCTTACAAATTAAAATTCATCCGCAGAAATTGAAATGTTATTTTTTCAGCGGTAATAACTTAAAAATCGCTCATTTAAAATAATTTTAACAAAAAATTCTAGTTAGTTTCAAAATTGCAAACCTTTGTTATCGCTAAAGAGATTTATAGCTGGCGCAAACAAAAATTAATCGTGCATTTGTAATTTTCCAACACTGGATGAGAAAGGGATTGAAAGCTCTGAGGGCTGACTATTCCGCAGACTAAAATCGTGGATTTGTTTATGATCAGCATCAGCAGCTTTGGTACTAATGTGATATGATTGGTTTTTATTGGGGTAAATCTGGATTAGTGCGGTAAAACGGTAATTGCCGCTATAACCAGCGGTTTCCATCCACGTTGGAGTACGGGGCAGTTTTCGATTATTCGGGGTTACCCTATTGCAAGGGCTGCGGTTTTTCTGTGAGTGCATGGTTCGGAAAATATCATTTTCAGGTGCAACATGCCGAAGTTTCATGGTTTGGTTTGGTTTATATTTAGTCGGTTGATTTATGCATTCAATGGGGAGGCAGTGCGAACGGTGCGGGAACGCAGAACAAATCGCGCGGTGTAAATAAATGGGAAATATGTTGAAATTAGAGCTTTTCGACGTACTTAACTGAACATAAATTGAATTTACGGAATACAATTTGCTAGCATAATCCACGCTGATGACCTGACACGAGAAGCTGGGGTTTATCCCGGCTGCCCGTGACCGATTGCAACTGGAACAAATTGATGGGATAAGCGTGCGAATATTGTGGCTCTCGCATGGGGCAAGGTTGATGATAGTCATGTGAATCAGTATATTGGAAAACTATTTACACCCGGAGGTTTGGCTGATATGGTAATTCAATTGAACGCTATTGATATCATCCACGATAATATTTTGTGTTGAACATAAATTCAACGCTAGCAGCACGTTACTATGATGAGTGCTTGATAAATCTCGACAAACATTTCAAAAGGTCCTATCTGCTTTCATCGTTTTTCCGAAGCGTTATTTCATTTTGGTAATGGCTCAGCTTTAGTAACTCTCCCAAGTGTGGTTTTCGTTCAGAAGGCTAGAGTGATCCCTCCGCTATCAACTTGTGCAAATAACGTGCCGGAAAAGGTGTTTATTAAGTTATGGTAATTGAATGTAAGTGATCGATCAAAAAATCGGTAAAAGCAGATAGGACCTTTTGAAATGTTTCTCTAGAAATACCATCTTTATTTTGGTCTAGAAAACAAAATTGCTTTTCAATTTTACTCTGCTACTACTGAAAGTGTAGTGATTTTTTGAAATTTGATAATAAGTCTACAACTCTCGCAATCTGCTTAGAAAGTCAAGTAACTTTCCATCTTGAAATTCATTGCAATATTCGGAAGAAACCATCCAATATGAGTTTTATTTTCCTGTACAAGTTAAACAAAACCTCGAACAAGCTTCCCAGTTCCTTTCGCGAAACGAACACATTCGGCCACCTCGAACGTGCTCCTTGCTAAATTCGGGAAGAAATCGGTATCACTTTTTCGGGAAAACAACATCGAGTGAACGCTAATCTTTTGCTAGGAGTTTGTTTCTTTATTTTTTTTTCTTCCGCGCTCTCAATCTGCACTTTGCAAGTGCCAGCCGGCAGCAGCATCCTAAGGGCGCGCGCGGATCGTCACGGAAAAAGAAATACAATAAATAATTTTTATCACCTCGGTCCGAAAATGCGATGCTGTAAATCTTGACCTCTGGCTCTGCTTCCGGTGCCCCGCAGCGCGAATGCAAACAATGAAAGCGGGGCCAGTGACGAATGAAGAGGCGGTGCCGGGGTAGCAGAAACGTGAATAAAAGCGCTGAAAACATTTCCGGTTTGGGGAAATGAAAACCATTTACTCGTTAGTATTACTATGTGCTGTTGCTTTTTTTTTTTCAACAAAGTTTTCTTTCGTGCTACCGCGCGCTGAATGCAGTTACGATTCCGGAACGATTCAAAGATAAAACAGGTAAACTAATTAGTTCTACCTTTTGAATGTTTACGGCTACGAGCTTTACATTTGATTTGTAGGACGGGTGGCGAAATTGTACCAAAAATTACACCGTGCTGTTGGTTGATTAGTCCATTTATTTTTGGTAAGTGTAAATTTTTGCTCGCTGAAGTATATTTTCCTTTTAAAGCCAAGTCGGTCAATTTAAATAGCTTTTTCCGGATTGGATTATTTACACAGTGGTAAATAGATTAAATTTTCCAAATTTCCTCGATTCAGCGATCTCAAATTTATATTTTAAAGATATTTACTTGTAGATCTTACTATCGACATCTTAGTAGTTGGTAAAGTTTCTGAAAATAGTAGAATATGTTATCGAGATTACAAGAGAACGAGAAACACCCCAGGTGTCATGCAAATGACAATCTGCAATGAAGATAATCAGTTTCTTAGAGCCCCAAAATAATTTGAATGTGCAGAAGTTAAATTTTTCTCCTTTTCTCATTCTTTCGTCTGCGAGGCTCCTCCTTCTCTAAAAGATTCTCTCCAAAGCCAGGTACAAAATGTAGCATACATGAATTTCAACTTCTTAAGACAGACCATACAGACGGTAAGGTCTAAATGGTGGCAAAATCCCGTTGTGTTCGTGCCGTAACCCAATTTTTTCTAGGCCGAATTAACCGTCTGTAGTGCAAAGAAAATTGCCCTTATGCTGGCACGCCCTTCTGACTTGTAGCTGTTATGGAATACTTAGTAGCTGATAAATTTCGAGATAACAACAGGACAAGAATCATCTCACGTCATATGCAAAAAGCAATCTGCAATGATGAGAAATCAAACGAAATTGTTGGGTGTCACTATTGAGTCACAATGGCGCTTCTTAGCGCCCCAAAATCATTTGAATATGTAGTAGTTATTATTTTTCTTTTTTTCGCCAGATCATTGCGGATAGCGATTTGCCATCAAAAACTTAAAATGAAAGTTATGCCAGCGTTGCACGAAACCAACGTATTAGTTTTGTAGAGTGACTGCGAACCAATAACGGGTGCTGTGTTTTCTCACTATGACAGTTTCTGGTGGTAAATAGCACTCCGTGTCTTGAAAGTAAACTAACATGTACTGTAATACTGAGATGTGGAAAGCTCATTTTCACTACTTGAATTGAAAATATTTGGTAATCATCAACAGGACGGTTTGTTCTATTTTTCACAAAGCTGCGTGTATGACGGTGCTTCCCACACTGACAGAAGACCCAAATTTTTTTTATTATATTATGTTAACCCAAAACGAAGTGGAAGGTGTTCTACAATCACCAATGCGTGGCCCGCCGGCTTTCTTTGTTGGTCTCTCCGCTTTGGAAGTCTTTGGGATATTTGAAATCTCCGCCTGTTGCACTGCGACTTACTGCTGGTCGATCCAGCTCCCAGAAAGTATTTCCTCTTGCAACAGTGATCGGATGACAATGAGGACTCAATTTCTGCATCTAAGCTTTTGTACGTGATTATTGAGAGCTACACTTTCGGTGGGCGTGTCGAGCAAACAAAACAACAAATCATAGACTAGGAAATAACAAAGCAAAAAAATCGATTGCTGAAAGACCGCGGTAGAAAATGAACTCTGAGAATAAAAGCTAGAACTCAATAATACGCTTATTGCATAGTTTTTATCACTTCCAGCAACGTTTTGGGGAGTGGAAGAAAAAATGTCAACTTCTTCAATTATATGATTTTGGTGCGCCTAAAAGTGTCATCAATGTTTCACAACAGTGATACCGGCAAGTTTGTTCATCATAAAGCAGTTCCACGAAAAATGTCCCAGTTTCAATATATTTTTATAACTGTCATTTTTTATTTGGCTGAAACTTTGGATAGACGTTTTTACAGGCAAAAGATAACATTTTGTGTTATTAGTTTAATTTTTTGGAACATGACTCATTTTTGAGAAGCTATTGAAAATGCTCTTTTGGGAGGGTATCAATGATTACAAATATTTTTAGAGCCAAAACGATTCGTTTGCTCGCTATGACATCTTCGGCAAAGTTGTTGATACTAATTTTGTCTTTCCAAAAAATATAAACATTCTAAATATTTTTTTTTTTCCAAATAAGTTAGAAAATTTGAAAAATAATTATTTATCATTTTAAAAAAAACCCAATTTATTTTTATAAAGACTACAAAAGATTACCTAAACACAGAATATAATTTAATCATGGAGAAATCAGGAAAAAAAAGTTATAATTTTGACTATAAAAATATTGATTATTCTACTAGAAATTGAAAAAAAATAAGCCAAAACGAATAGTTTAATTAGCTTAGTGCCTTCGATATAGTTGTAGATAATAATTTTGTACTTCTAAAAAAAAGCCTCTCGAAAAAAATAATTAAAAAAATTTTTTTTTTCATACAATCATTTTTTTTTTTCTAATGATCAAACCGGTTTAATTGTTCAGATAATCTTTTGTAGTTTTTATAAAAAAAAATCAGATTTTTAAAAATGAGCTTTTTCGGATAATTATTTTTTTTATTTTTCTTTTAAATTTTTTTTTTTTTCAAAACATAAATAAAATCTCTTAAAGTGTATTTTTTTTCGAAAAGACAAAATTATTACCTGCAACTTTGCAGAAGATGTCACACCGATGAAACAAACCATTTTTGCCTTTTAAAAATATTTGTTAGCATCAATACCAAAAGAGCATATTTCAACAGCTTCTCAAAAATGAGTCGTGTTCCAAAAAATTAAACCAATAGCATAAAATGACATCTTTTGTCTATAGAAACGGCTATGTAAAGTTTCAGCCAAATAAAAAATGGTCGATTGAATTGGTTGCCCGTTTTTTTTGTGGAATTGCTTTATTTTGTCATTCTAGATTCTAGTTCTTTTGTTAATTCTTCACACACGCTGCAAACAACACATATTATGCGGATGAACGCGTCAGATCCGCGTTTCCTCTGTTGGTCCGTCTGCTGTGGAAGGCTGCGGAGACAAAAACCATACAAACATGTTGTTGCCATCGTCGCCTGTCTAGCCCTGTTACGCGGAGCTCAGTCGCTGCAGCGGTTTGAGACAGTTTTCAGTAAACCATCTTCTTGCTTCAGTGATCGGTTATAGGGGAACCGCTCCATTATTTATCTCAGCCCTTATATTCATCTCATACAACATGAGAACACAATTGTAAACTAGAAAAAAACGTATATTTTCTGACAAAATCAAACTAAAATTCCATGAAATGAATTCTTCTTAGAGTGCTTCAGATTTTTCATAAAAAAATCCTTAAAAACTCACTTAAAAGCTCTAAATTTGTTATTAAAATCAGGCATCTGCACTCGAAAACTCATTTATTTCAATCACCTACCTCAGAAAACAAAATCCGCGCATGGTTCTATACGGCTACAACGGGACTCGTTCGGCAGCCAACCAAAGTTTTTTTCATCATTGGCGGGCCACTTTTTATTTAATCACTAAACAAAATCACTCACTATACTAAAAATACTTTAATCATTGAAATGTTCACCTCAAATTTCCAATAATAAGCAGAAATATATGAGATAAATTTTTAAAAATCCCAAATTTCAACTGTATGTATTTCCATCTGTTTTCACTTCGTTGAAGATATTCAAAAGTTACCAAATCAGTTTCCGTTAATACGAAAAAATATATACTGAAAATGTTGAATTATTTCGACATAATTGACATAAATCAATAGCCCTGAAGTGGTTACCTCGGTTACCAATTTTGCACGTAAACGACTACATCGAATGCCTAGGTAACCTACTACGACGGTTTGCGGCTACGCTCATTCTTGCAAATATGATTCATTAATGATTAACAGTGTGATAAATATGGGGGCGTCGTGAGATGAATGATTGAGCAGGGATTTGAGTTTTGAGATGAATATGAAAGCGTTGTGAAAAATGGTTTGTTTTACAAATTCAGGATAAATCTAGCTAAGTTTACTAAATTTTCAAGGCTGGACGATTCCATAAGAGCATATAAGCGTATTTTGTTTATTTGTTCAATGATTTCGTGGAAATTTGGTGTTTAATCCGTGCATTCTTCATGAATATCGGCTTAATGAGATGGATAATGAAGCGGTTCCCCTACAATGAAAACAAAATTTCTGCATACTAGTACAGGTCGGACTCGTGTATTCGTTTTAAGTTTTTATTCCGAAATTTCACCTTAACCATCCATTCTGGCATATTTGTTACCATTTATGTCACTTCCGGCATGTTTGGGACATGTTCAAGTTAAGTGAAAATAATCAACGTCCAATTCATTCTATTTTACTTCTCAAGATTTTGCACATTTCCGCCTCAGTAAATTTTTTGGTTACGCCACTGTATCATACAAGTAAAATAACGAAAGGAAATATTTATTTTATGTTCGTTAATCGCCAATTTGATTTTTTTGCGATTCGATTATGAGGTAAACTCGATTGTCTGGATTGAAAATAATTTTAATAGTCCGGATAATCGAGTCCGACCTGTACAGCTAATTTTCACTCGATTGCTATAAGATACCTTTCAGTTGGTCTCGAGCCACTGGTTCAAATCGCAGGTCGGGAGAGACTGTTAGTGTCAGTAAAATCCTGGCGCTAGCCCCGTTATTAACCTGTACATTGAACTGTGAAGTCAAAATCTGTAATAAACAGAAAGCCAAGTTCCGAATCAGAATACAGCATCAAGGCTTTGCTTTGCTTCGCTTTGCTTTGCTTTGCTTCGCTTTGCTTTGCTTTGCTTTGCTTTGCTTTGCTTTGATTTGCTTTGCTTTGCTTTGCTTTGCTTTGCTTTGCTTTGCTTTGCTTTGATTTGCTTTGCTTTGCTTTGCTTTGCTTTGCTTTGCTTTGCTTTGCTTTGCTTTGCTTTGCTTTGCTTTGCTTTGCTTTGCTTTGCTTTGCTTCGCTTTGCTTTGCTTTGCTTTGCTTTGCTTTGCTTTGCTTTGCTTTGCTTTGATTTGCTTTGCTTTGCTTTGCTTTGCTTTGCTTTGCTTTGCTTTGCTTTGCTTTGCTTTGCTTTGCTTTGCTTTGCTTTGCTTTGCTTTGCTTTGCTTTGCTTTGCTTTGCTTTGCTTTGCTTTGCTTTGCTTTGCTTTGCTTTGCTTTGCTTTGCTTTGCTTTGCTTTGCTTTGCTTTGCTTTGCTTTGCTTTGCTTTGCTTTGCTTTGCTTTGCTTTGCTTTGCTTTGCTTTGCTTTGCTTTGCTTTGCTTTGCTTTGCTTTGCTTTGCTTTGCTTTGCTTTGCTTTGCTTTGCTTTGCTTTGCTTTGCTTTGCTTTGCTTTGCTTTGCTTTGCTTTGCTTTGCTTTGCTTTGCTTTGCTTTGCTTTGCTTTGCTTTGCTTTGCTTTGCTTTGCTTTGCTTTGCTTTGCTTTGCTTTGCTTTGCTTTGCTTTGCTTTGCTTTGCTTTGCTTTGCTTTGCTTTGCTTTGCTTTGCTTTGCTTTGCTTTGCTTTGCTTTGCTTTGCTTTGCTTTGCTTTGCTTTGCTTTGCTTTGCTTTGCTTTGCTTTGCTTTGCTTTGCTTTGCTTTGCTTTGCTTTGCTTTGCTTTGCTTTGCTTTGCTTTGCTTTGCTTTGCTTTGCTTTGCTTTGCTTTGCTTTGCTTTGCTTTGCTTTGCTTTGCTTTGCTTTGCTTTGCTTTGCTTTGCTTTGCTTTGCTTTGCTTTGCTTTGCTTTGCTTTGCTTTGCTTTGCTTTGCTTTGCTTTGCTTTGCTTTGCTTTGCTTTGCTTTGCTTTGCTTTGCTTTGCTTTGCTTTGCTTTGCTTTGCTTTGCTTTGCTTTGCTTTGCTTTGCTTTGCTTTGCTTTGCTTTGCTTTGCTTTGCTTTGCTTTGCTTTGCTTTGCTTTGCTTTGCTTTGCTTTGCTTTGGTGTAAGAATGATTGGAATACGTTAGAAACTGACTGAAAGTGGACGATTTCGTGGCGTTTTCGGTTTTCCAATAGTAATTGCTAGCACTTGGTGCCCTAAGACGTAATTCTACGTCGAAAATTTTTAGTTTTTAGTAGTCACCCGTTATCATACGATATCCAGGATTCGAGGATTAACTTTTTGAAATGGTGCGTAACCACGCTTTGACGATTAGACGGTGGTCCAACGATATACAAACTCCATATTCCTAAAACGGTAATTAAAAAAAAACCTGAAACAAAGTAAAAAACTTTTGGCGTAGGATCACGTCTTACGGAAGCATCTTGGGATAGGGGAATCAATTTCAAATGCTCGTAGCTCAGTCATTTTTTAACGGATCTTATTCATTCTTGCAGCAATCGATCCAGAAATTGGTAAAGGGTCCACCATTATGCGGTGTAGTTTTATGAGGACAACTATTAAACTACTGTAAAACATAGAGTCTTTTTTCGAACGCATATTTCGACCAAGCAAAGCTAAAAACAAGGCCAAGGCCATCCAATATGAGTAGATATTTCCGGAATCGAGACGATACCCAAAGACCAGAAATCATTTCCAAACGCCATTTTATATTCAGAAGGAGAAAGATGCCCAAAAACCGGAAGTCAACTCCTCACTTTACTCCGAGGTTCAAGTTATTGACGTTTGGTTTATGAAAAACAGCCAAAAATGACCAAAAACCACTTAATATGGGTATTTCCGGAATCTGAATTATGTCCACAGTCCAGAGAACGACTCCAGACATCAGTTTACATCAGTTTGAAAGGCAAGATGATGGTTTCCGGTTTCAAAGAAACAGCCTGAAATGGCCGAATATCATCTGAAAAATAAATTTCCATAATCCAGAGCTCAGAAATCAATTTCAGATAGAATTTTCAAGGTGAAAATTGAAGCTTTTGGTTTTTTTTGACGTAGGACTACGTCTAACCGCACTATATCGAGATACCTTCTGTGGAAACTTAATCGAAGGTGTAACGTCGGAATGAAAGATTTCAAACGTTAATACTGATGTAACCACACGATGGATCACAATAATCAATGTGTCGTTGGATTGATTAAATGATGGACAATTTTGTGATTCTTCAGTTATCATTATCATTTCATTGTGAAACAGTGAAAATTTCATAGAAGTTTCAAGGTCGAATTTTCACGAACAATGTACCAATCACATCCGAGCACGCCTGATACAGACTTCATGCGTAGACACTAAAGGTGCCGCCACACGGACGCTAATTCCCTTAGTTTCTAAGTCATAGTTGATTGTAAAAAGCATTTTTTTCATCATGACGCGGGATTATACTGTCAAAAGCTATAACATAGAGACCCTGAACTACTCCGGCATGCCCGAATAGTTCATAGCCTACTATTCAGTGATGACAAAATGCTTTTTACAATCAACTAAGACTTAGAAACTAAGGGAATTAGCGTCCGTGTGGCGGCACCTTAACTGCCTGCTATGGTATACTGTATAGCAGTGGCTAAAAACAATTGACAGCATCTTCCCGTCCCAATAGGTCGACTAATGTTTGCTTCCATGAGCCTAGACTATTTTGATGTCTTGAAGGTGAAGCTTTTTCGGAAAGTTCGTAACCACCTCCACTATCAGGCAATTTTACGTTCTACTGTAAGAATGTTATTGATACTGATCTCTTGAAGGGAAACATGCTGGCACCGGCAACAATACTGTACCGAGCAATGTATGAATAGAGCGCTGGTCACTCGTCGTCTATCAGTGCAGAAGAACTCGATATTTATTTATGTGCAGCTAAGCCAAATGAAGACTACATTGGCGCTGTCGACGCACAGTGAGGCGTGTTGGGTAGGTATCGTTTTGCGATCTGGAACATAATTGAATTGCCGTTTGAATTGTCATCTTCTTCTTTTTGTTTCGTATTGTAGAAAATATCAGAATCTAATATGATTATTCGGGTGCCGCAAAATACGTTGCGCCGCCGGGGACAACAAAATTCTGTACGTGTCGGTAGAGGCAGGTATCAGGGTACATAAATTTGGTGCATTGTACAGATAAAACGCGTTGTTTATTTTTGAACTCTACACTCTGTTTTTCTCAGATTTATTTAAAAACTAAATATAGAGTAGTGTAAAGACAATAGAAAAACAAAATGCAGATTTTTGAATAGATAGTTAAACGAGCTGTACTGGTGATTATATTTTGCTATCTAAATGTCTTACGTTCAATATGACAATTAATTTTTTTTGTTTTGCATTAGCATCAACAAGAAAATATTACTTTCCATAACCTTACTTGTAATTGGACAACACTATGCAAATATTAATTACTGAGGCTAATGTTGTGCATCACTCTAGCCCTGTTTATTTTTAAAGATAACAGACATATGACTTTCAAATATGTTATCATTGTTGTTCTTAGGTATCTTGAAACTGATTAAATTTTTTTCTGATTGATTCTGTATACTGATAAAATGTTTAAATTGACCTGAATTGAACATGTTCATAAAATTCTATGTCAATTTTAAATTTTCTGTGAATATATATTTTCTACTAAAAACTGTAATTCGTTATCGATATTTTTTCCATGAGCTTGTAACTGCAGGAAAAAAAAGTGACATCTGTACCGCTTTGTGATCGGTGAGTAAGCCATCTTTCACAATATAATGAAATAGATATAGAAGGAAGTTTAATTTCTACTGAATCGTACTCAATTTATTATTTTATAGAAGGTTGCCTTTTCGCGTATTAGGGAAAATTGACTGTATTGGAATGAAAGATATTCATCAATGTTAAAAAGAATATTTTTTCTTCCAAAAGAGAGTACTGCAAATAAATAATCAAAATAAAGACCCCATGAACTAGTTTTAGTTCCAAGTCGTTTGAGGTGTCGCTTGATGAATTACGGCTGACGACCCAGTTACTTGATATCACCACCATAGTACTGCTTTGCCTATATTGCCTATACACTATATTGCCGGAACATATTCCAGTCATATCTCAGGAACCGTTTCACCTATTCCGGTTATCCGCTCCGGCAACAAAAAGAACCAAAATACCTTTCTTTTGGAGGATGTTGAGATTGAATTGGTTAAAATAAATCAAGAAAACTACAAAATGTGAATAAACGTAACCGCTTATTTTTGGCACATGTGTGCCAGAATCGAACCGTGCCAAAGTAAAACGAACTCAAATCAAACAGAGCTTCAAAAGCAAATATAAAACTATTGTAGTCCTATGTCAACTATGCGGTCGTGTCTTGGATACCACCCTCCTGCTATTTTTCAATATCCTGATGTTCTGATATTCTGTATTTCCAACCGTATGACTTGCTGATGGTTTTATTTTCGTTTCACTTAATTCCTGATTTCTTAATTTCCTGATATATTGATTTCCTACTTTTCCCATTCCAATCGCTTAATCTTCTTACTCTCCGTTTTTTTGTTTTTATATATGTGCGCAATATTTTCTGGAAAAAAAACTTCAAAGTGTAAATCAACGGTATAAACCAGACTGTTTTCTTTAGGGTTGAACTTATTTTCTTCAGAAAGATGAACTGGATTTATGCATTTAGGGTATCGGCTCTACTATTGTCATGT
Organism: Wyeomyia smithii; assembly: GCF_029784165.1. Classification (NCBI taxonomy): domain Eukaryota; kingdom Metazoa; phylum Arthropoda; class Insecta; order Diptera; family Culicidae; genus Wyeomyia; species Wyeomyia smithii. Next base: position 245,198,171 of record NC_073696.1, read on the forward strand.
TTTACCTATTACCGTCAGGGGGTAAATAATGTCCGAGATCGTTAATTTCTTGCATGATGGTTCTTCGTAATGCAGAGTACCTCTCTGCAAAATGTTAGTTCTCTATGACTCCATTATCCCCCCGGACGACAATAGGTAAAACCTGACGACAATAGAGCCGATACCCTACATTTTAATTTCCCATTAATCTTTGACTGAGAGCACGAAGCGTTAGAAGCGCCATCGAGAAACCAATTCCATCTGCCACTTTCCAATCAAATCGATTAGTGACAGAGCGGCGTGAAGCAATTAACGCCCGAACAGTCTTAGCCCGGCGTTGGTTATGCCCATTGGCCGTGCCCATAACGATGGCATTCTGTCCGCAAGCTGCGAGAAACTTTTCCAGTTAGTCCGATAGCGACGTTATCATGAAGTCACAGCCAAACACTACACCGCAAACTTCTTTGTGCAACCATTCAAGCGGCGTCGGTAATCCAGGCGGTTGTGCGTCCCAGCGATGGTGACAGAGCGAAGACCGCCGGTGCGCTGTCCTACTAGGAAAGAAGCAGATAAAGAGCCAAGTTTTCACACCGCAATTTCCCGCCTCGTCGGTTGTCATCGTAATCGCACCGAAGACAGCGAAGTGTACGGCTGTCAGCCTTACTGGAAAGTCTTCCTCCCCCGGAACCGATGGACCCTTTTTTACACTACACCCCCTATCACCGCGTTTCTAAGTGTGCACTGCGTGGGACAAAACTTGGTGATTGGTTGAGATAGAGGAAAATATAATGCAGGAACGAAGTAAAAATAAGTAGCGTATAATAAAGGATAGTCAAAACTACCGAGATTTCCCACTTCAACTGAGTAAACTTCGGTCTGTTCCCGAACGGATAACGGACATGTTATCTTCTCTTCTCACCGTGGGCTATCTTCCTTTTTAGTTAAGATAATGGAGTTTAAGGTGGTAACTCGAGTACGCAAAATAACATTCTAGGATCTAATCATAATTATTTTGCGCTGCGATCATTGTTTGAACATAGAAATTCGTGCATTTGTTTGTTCGAAGCAACCCAAGCAACTTCTTAGTGCACTGAATAAATTCTACTCAGGTCACTTTTCACGCTCCGCAGGCGGAACGAAAAACTCCAGTCCAACACGAATGCGAACGCTTCCCGCTGCCGGGTGTGTCTGGAAGATAAATGAAAACTTAAAAATTGGAAAAGTTAGTCGAACCGGATGCAAATTCACTTGCAGTGGACAAGTTTGTGATGAGTTGTTAAATTATTTATATTTATCGCATTTCCTTTTTTTTGTCTATCATCTGTCCACTGCTCGCTGCTTCGCAATGTTGTAATCTTCTTAAATGTTTCGAGATCAGGGCTTGTAAACTTGGACACGGCGTGGTGCGCTACGGTAAAATCGTAAATCTAATTTTTATGTCTGTGCAGCAACTGAATCAACATAACCAGACAGTAGTATTACCATTTGTTGGTGCAAATCTATTGACCTATGCAACGTTGAAATCCAGTGACAAGCATTTCTAGCGAATTACCAAAATTGAATGCCAGTTTGCTTGTAATCGACAAATGACCATGCACCTCCATATGAGTAATTTAAAGGAGACAACTACTTTAATCACCTTCACCAGTGCTTTCGAAGTCAAAAATTTTTGGATTACATTTATAACGGCACATCTACACAATTTAAATAAAAAACAACGCATCATCAAGCCAATGACTCAAACAGAAAATTATCTGGAAATAATTTCCAATTAGCTTCCACGCGCCGGGGAATGTTGAATAGAAATGTGATCCCCAATTTAGCTCAAAATCACGAAGAAATTTCAGTTTAAAAGAGGTACAACAGAGCTTCAAAAGGTCCAAAAAGACAGCCAGTCATCATCAAATGATCCTTAGGTAATCTCAAAATAGTCGACAATTCTTTTGAAGGGCAGAGGAAGGCAATAAAAGCAAACGTTCTTCTATTGAGCTCACAACCATCGGATAGTAAAACCAAATTTTACATTTACCAAATTTCATCTCAAACGTTTGGTAGAGTGCGAAGATACTTAAGCTTGATTATATCTTATAAACTAATAATCCACCAAACCGCTTCGCGCCATACATTTGGCCTTCTATTCGCACATCAGCTTCTACGAGAAAGACTAGCAGGATGCGCGATAATGGCAGTAATCTTTCTAAAAGCCTGTCTGCATAGGCAGTCGCATATGGAGAACGGGGTAAAACGCGAACCGGTTACGCTAATGGTACACTAGTTAATGCGCCCGGGGACGAAAGCGCGTCACTTGGCTCGTTACCCATGTGATGAACGCGACTTTTCAACCACGCGGTGCGACAATTTTCCGCCACTCCGGCGCTAACGTTTTATAGCGTTTGTCGTAAAACCGCGATTTAATAATTTAATCAAAAATCAGAGGGGAAGAGCAATTCCCATCGACAGCTAGGATTATGGTCTTTAAAATATGGCAGTAAATATGGTGAACGTGGTGAAGCGCTAGTGAGTGCCGAAAAATTGGAAGAGTTCCAATTTAAAGCAAACATTCTTTGTGCATTCAAACAACCAAAGCTACATTGTTTTTCGGTTTTTGTGCACATTTTGATTCGTGAAAAGTGCAGTAACAAATGTAATAAATATGGAATTTCACACTTCGGCAACATAGCAAGCATAATTGCATGGAATCCAAGCAGGAGAGCAAATTTAATGCATTAAATGCATTATGCAAATGCGTCATACATTTGCTTTAAATATGTAATTTTTACATAAATAACAACACTTCTGTCCATTGTTCGAATTGACATAGTGTTACATCATTGCTTCCGTCATTTTGAATTTCTAAATTGCGTTTAAGGTTGAATTTCGTCTTGAAAAAAATCATCCTGGAAGTGGATTTTGGAACAACTGAAGTTGATTCCGACTTCTGAGCACTATCACGCTGCCGGGAATACCTATATTGAATGATCCTCGGTTAGTTAATTCTCGACAGGATCTGGTATTTGGCCGTTTGAGGTTGTATTCCATGTACCGCAAGTCAGTATGCTCAATTTCAAAATGGCGTGTAGGGTCGAATTTTCAATGGAATTCTTAAAAAAACTCATCAATGTGAGTTTTTCCGGAACCCATGATATTTGGCCATTCTACAGCCTAATAATCCTCAGGAACCAAAGAAATAAGATCAACTGCGATACGGAATTTATATCTTCTTATATAAAACAATGAAATTCCATTACGCAGTGATCTTATTGATATTATTCCCTCTGTTTCTAAGTTGTACAGTTCTAAATTGATAAACTGAGCGGTGACATGCAAGTTTCTTACATGAAAAAGTTTTTATATAGTTGTACACTCAAAATATTTTTCACGTTATAATTACCGGAATAGTTATGTGAATATTTTCCACTGTCATTTTCATGTAGATTGTCCGTGATTGTCATTTGAGTTCATCATGAACTGGTGAGATGATTTATCCTGTGAATCTTATTAAGTAGACATATGCATTTTATGTGAGTTTCAAGTAGAATTTATCCACCGGTAAAGTGAAAAGCATTTGAATGACTGATAGGTTCTACGTTTTATACAACGTATAATTTTCAATTGTGGTTTCCCAAATTCTGGTGAGACTAGGAATAGTTTTCAGAAATTATCCAAATATGTTACCTGATAAGTCGCACGGGCATGCAAAATCGCCAATTCGTAAATAAACTAAACGACATACAAAATGGCAAAATGATATTGCGACATTCGCTGGCGATAATCACTGTTAGCTGCATTTGTTTATGTTCAGGAAATTCCTCGCAATTTGGACTGAATCTGTTCGAAAACTTGATGCCGGATTCTTATGGTTTTTCTAAAGCTCACTTATTGGGAAGTAATCGAGGAATTCCTTTCACGTTCAAAGACAACATCAGACAACAGCTTCGCCATTTTGATTTCTGTGTATTTTCACACGGAGAGTTCACGTGATACTTTATTCTGTTTGACGGTGCCAAGTTGACGTAGATGCTACGTGATAAATCATAGTATGCGTGTGATTTTCACGCAGATGTTATGTTTGTCACATAAATCATGCAAAATGACAGAAAAAGGAATAAGTACAGGAAATTTCACGTAACAATAATATCAAAAATATTTTGAGTGTAAAAAAAGTAGAAGTTTTCTCAATCTTAAAAATTGTGATATCATTCACATTCACAAAAAATATCACACCTGCTTATGTTTAATTCACCTCTAACTCAAAATTAGAAGCGGTAACATGTGATTTTTTTACAATAAAATATTCGTTGATGTTTAAGAAAGGCTCTTAAAAGTAAGTAATTGTAATTTGATGACAAGGCTTGTTATTCTCTCCGTTATGTGAAAAATAACGGAGGTATAAATCACTGCGCATTTCTTCTCCGGCATGAACTCTGCGTGTAGTAATTTTTGCACCACTTCTTTCTATGTGCTATGTGCTGTGCTTCTGCCGCTCGCAGAAAAAAAATTACTTATTGCTTACACCAAAGACGATCGAAACAAGAGTGGCAGATCACTATAGAGGGAATAGAGAGAAGTACACCACAGAGCGTACTGCTGAGATAATACAACAAAGACAAGTTGAGTTTTCCTGTAGCAGAACGTGATGCAGAGTGGCACCTAGATTTATTTTTAACTCGACAAAAAATGCAACCTAATTTCCTATTCAGACGCTGCGTAATGTCTTTTCGAAAGCAAGCTCCTCAGATACACACGAGTCGCTGCTTTGTTAAAGCAAGTGCGTCGGAAGGCTTACCAGTGCAAAATGGTCCAATAAGGCAAAAAGTGGAGCTTAATTCAATAGCGCCTTTCACCTTCATCTAAACTTAAAAGTGTCTTCAAAACAATTGTTTGCATGAATGACCCTCATAATCGCAAATTGTCAATATGAATATGAAAAATTTACTTTACTAAAAATATCAAAATTAACTTTTTTGTGTTAAGAGATAGAAGAATAGTTTATTCAGCAAAGTTGTAGGAAATTCAAAAATATGAAACTTTGTTGAACAAATGAAAATCCTATCTAATTTCGGTACAAAGTTATAAAGTATATTACATGGAACTTACTTAAAAGTTAGATCTTTGTACTTAACTTTTGTTAGTTGCATTTGTCACGAAAGTGTTGTTCGAAGGAATTATTAGGGCATACAAAACATACATTTTTGCTAAAGACCATATATCTCCAAGATTTTTTCTTACAAAGTTATATCATATTTAAGCTTATTTTTTCGATAATTTAATGAACGTATAGGTTAAAAAGGGGCAAGTGGAATCATGACACTTTTACTTGAAGCTGAAGTACTATAAACTCTTTCAGATTTCATTTGTCCCAATTCACCCATATTAGAGTACGGCGGGCATATGTTTCCGTAGGTTTTCATATTTCATATATATATTTTCATATTTTTTGCACTTAAGTTTTGTTAGTTACATTTTACAAGGAAACGTTATTCTAGAGAGGCATTTAGACATACAAAACACACGTTTTTGTTGAAGTCCACACATTTCCAGGACTTTTCCTTACAAAGTTATGGCATGTTTTAGCCTATTTGTTCGATAACTTTAAAAACGTATTTGTATGGACTCGTGTAGAAAAGACTTTTTTGAGTTGCAAATATAACGAAGAGAACCGTCTTAAAATATATGAAACTCATTTGAATATGATAGTGGTTAATCTAGAGACCAAAATGCAATATTTTGAATTTTGAGTGTTTACACCAAAAATTGCGATTTTTTTGGAAACTGATTAACTGATTTTCAATATAACATTTAGTAGTGATTTTCTACAATTCTTCAATGTTCTACAATGTTGTTTGCTACAACGAAATAAACAATTTCGTCAAAGAAATTGTATTTTTATCTCTTATACATTTCTTTGGTTATTGACGATATTTATTAAAACAATGCACTAATTTACTAACAGATATCTTCATAGCATGCAAATATTTGCAGACAAAACCATTTCTTATATCATTCAATTCAGTTATGGGTATTTGTCTCTCGCTCTCTCCTGTGTAGATATCTGTAAGTGAATTAGTGCATTATTCTTATAAAAATCGTCAGTAACTAAATAAATATTAGAGATAAAAATAAACTTTCTTCGGTGAACTTATGTGTTTAATTATAGTAAACAACATTGTAGAGCAATAAAAATTTGTGGAAATCACAATAAAAAGTTATATTAAAAACATGATTTTAAGGGGCAAGAAAACACCACAAAAGTTCATTTTAATTAGCAAATAGAAGTACGATGTCTTCGACAAAATTGTTTATTATAAAACCAGCAAAGTGGATTTTATATGCAAAACTGAGAAAAATAAAATTTGTTGCTCACTATTAGGTAGATTCGTTTCTCACTATTAGGTAGATTTGTTTCTCACTATTAGGTAGAATTTCTAATTAACATAAAATGGAAACTAATTAACGAAACAAACTTTACTGAAGACACTACGGCTCCAAATTCTATTTTTTTTAGGTAAACGTAATTAGTATAAATTAGTGCATTATTAAAGTAAAAATTGTCAAAAGCCAAAAAAATATGTGAGATGAAAATAAACTTCCTTCGAAGAAATTGTTTGTTTCATTATAGCAAACAATATTGTAGAATATTGCAAAATTGTTGAAAACCACTGTAAAAAGTTAAATTAAAGACAATTGATTTTAAGGGTGATCTTCTATATTAAACTCCACAAAAGTCAATTTAAAAAGGTAGATAGAGTATGACACCTCTCAACCGTTTCTATTAAAAGTGCTACTACTTTGCTGAATAAAGTGGATATTTAATATTCCAAAATGAGAAAAATAAAATTTGTTCCTCACTGTTAAGAGGATTAATCACAAAATTGCAAATTCTATAACATAAAGAACAATTGATGGAACAACTTTGCTGAAAACAGCGTGGCTCCAAAATCAATTTTTTGGGTCAAAATAACTTCGATCACGTTTTTGCAGCTTTGGAAACAGTGTGTACTGTGCATCGCCCAAATAATGTAGATAAGCTTGGAAAAGTATCCGAACAACGAAAGAACATAATTTATTTCCCCCTAAAGATGTCACTGATCAATGGCACAACGTCGGACAGGCAAAAAAAAGTCGTACTAAAGCATAATCCATTTGATATTTAGTCGCACAAAATGAGACATATCATCGTCGCAAATTTATTGACTTTTAAAGGAAAAATACAAAAAAAAAAAATTCGTCTGAGTTTCGGGTGAATTCACGCACTTTTCGTTTCATACCGCCCATCAATTTCTGCACAGTGGAACTGTCAACTCGGTCCGCCATCTTTTTCCACCATCTATGTAAATCAGCTGTTTTTTATCGTTCTGCCACTTTTCTTCAACTTACTCTTATTGTCCATCAAAATGCAGCCGTTGAATTTGGTCAAAACTTTCTCACACAGCATCCTAGCGCGGTGCTTAGCAAAGAGATTCTGCTTGAGGGTCCTGTTGGGGTGCTTGCTGCCGTGGAACAACCGCAGGCCTCCACGCCGAAAAATTCGTCGAACAGTGCTGTACGGTGCCGAGAACGCGAAGGGCGTGCAGGTGCAATCCCAGAGTTCGTCCGAACTGCTCTGCAGACTTCATTCGTAACTACTTGTCAATCGTTCCACTTCTGCAGTTGCTGTGATTAACGCGATCCAGCGTGGAGTTTAATTGAATCGTTTCAGCACGCTGTTTACGGTTGATTTGGAGAATTCGCATTTTTACTACTTCGCATTTTTTACACCTGACCACCTGACGTTGGATTTTCGACGTGATTGTGCAAAATTTTCTCGAGTCAGTTGTTTTCACGTTCCATCGTCGAAAACTTTTGATCCACCAACTCGAATTTGATGAAAGTTTCACCACTGCGTAAACCACCAAATGCGACCAAATATCAAGTGAATCTAAGTTTACGTTTTGAAACTGCTCAGCCGAAAATACACCCGACGTACATACCCATCGAACTCTTAGCAAGAATGTTAAAAACAGTTTGGTACCAGTGGCGTTCTTTGATAAAGACGTGAATTTTTAGAATATTGAAGGGAAAGTCAGATTTAAAGAAAACAACCTAAATGAATATCTGTCCACAAAACAGGATTAGAAAAATAGTGGTTACGTGGTTACGTCATTCAATACGGGTCTCAATACGGTATACGTTGAAGAAGAGATATGAGAGTGGTAGATCATTGGACAGGGAGATTAGGACAGACCAACGTAAAAGATCTTCATCGTTTATTTGTTTTCCTGTTATCAGTAGGAATACCGCTTACGTACTGTTTGAATAAACCGTTGCATAGTTCAGAGAACATCATTCGAATTGTTGTTTAGTTCATTTTTCCTACATTTTTCGCCAGAACAAACTGCTGATAATAGACACCATGTTTCCCATGGGAAACGACGACATGGCAGCAAAATAGGTAGGCAACAAAAAGCGATAAGCTTTTCCTTTCTTGGTAACTGTAAGTTACAGGACCAGAGCCAAAAATTGAAAGGCTACAACAAGAGAGGAAGACAACCGGAAAAGAGAATTGTTTCTCTATGGTTTTAGTGGGTTTTAATTGAGTAGAACTTGAACCCGAGCGGTCGTTATTTTTTCTACACGTACCTACTGGGACCAACGCTACCCGCCATAAATTCAGAATCGCTTCTCTGAGTATTGTAACACCCAGTTTGAATATTGCAGAAAAGTTGGACATCACCTAAAATTCATGTTATACTCTATCTCTTGATTCCAACAACGAAGAGAGCGGTGGTCCTCAGTAAAGATATCGTTGTCAAGGGCTTGTGGTCGGCGGACAGTATGGTCCAAAACTCAGGTGTAGTGTAGCGCTAGTGCGTGTGTAGTTTCGAACTTCTTGAACTTGAAATATCTCGAAAATTTTACCACTTACATAGCTGCGATCTGCAGTGGAAAGTTGTTTAGGATGTATGGGCTTTGGGTTGGTACAAATTTTTAAAAACTCCGCAGCAACACGGCTCCAAGCAGTTTCCAGTATTTTTAACTTAATTATCTAGTGAATCTGGCCAACTAGTAAGTTGCTATCTTCAGTTAAGATTTTGAAAAGGTCAAAGGGCTTCTAGTTGGTTATTGGTTTTATTCGGAACTCTGCCACAACGTGGAAGAAGTGTGTTTAAAGTTTATTGTATTTTCTACTCCAAACGCCATTTCGAAATTCATGGTGACATCCAGTATCTAGCAAACAGCCTAATTTGACCACATACCACCCAATGTGGGTATTTCCGTAATCGGCCTGAAATCAACTCTAGACACAATTTTTAATTTCAAGATGGCGACGTCCGATTCCAGGAAAACAGTCAAAAATAGCGAAATATCACCCTAGAAGGCTATTTCCGAAACCAGAATAATACCCAGAGTCCAGAAATCAATTCCAGACGCCATTTAAGGCCAAGATGGCGACCCCGGTTTGCGGGATACAGCCGAAAACAACCCAATATGAGTATTCCCATAACTGGGATGACACACAAAAGCCAAAAATTGACACCAGGTGACATTTTGAAATCCTTGGTGACGAATTCCGGTTGCTGGAAAACAACCTAAAATGACATAATACCACCCAATATGTATATTTTCGTAATCGGGACAATGCTGAAAATAGTGTAGCAGAAAAGATTCCAAAATAATTTACCCGTTTAAATTCCGTACTGAGCTGTCACCATCCAGAATTCCTTGAGCTTCTTAATAAATTTTATGAAGATTGTAACATTCTACAAGGTCGAAGACGTGAGATAAATTAAAGTTAAAATACAACGAATTTCGCACTGAAATGTCCACCGCACAGAATCCTTTGACCTACTGAACAACTTTGCTGAACAACACAACTTTCTAGGTCATCTGAATTTCTGGGAGGTACTGAAATATTCAAACTGGGTGTTACAAGACTTAGAGAAGCGGTTTATACCTATGGCGGGTAGTGTGTATATTACACGTCCCTAGAAAGGGTCTAGAATTTTTCTCAAAAATGTATTCGTTTATCCTTCAGAATAAAATTTTCGAGACGACCCACAGTGGTTTAAAACGCGAAAAACGTGATCGTCAGCCTTTTGAGTATAAAATTTTGTCCATACGGAAGTATCTAATCCATACCAAAATACATCCGTATGTACAAAATTAAAAAAAAATAAGAGTATCTATCTCTGAGCTGCCATTTTCTTTTCAGAATTCAAGCATTGGAAAAACGTCAAAGAATGTTGCTTATTTTGTTAAAAAAAACTTTGGCATTTGCATACACTAGTGACATAACAATTATTTTCGGGAAAAATCATTTTTTTCTATTTTGTATGTTTTCCAAATAATGCACGGTGCCGTAAATATAACTGCTAGTCGTACTTTTTAATGAAAAATCAAAAATAGTTTGGATTTTGTACATCTTTTAAGAAATAAACATGAAAAAACGCCGAAAAACCAAAAACAACTAATTTTTTCACCTACGCCCAAGTCTTTAAGAGATAGCAAGAAACTAGTAAACCCACCTGGGGAAAATAGTACTAATCCCCGTCTCCCGAATGAAGACTGTTGTTTTTGCAGCTTTTTGAGAAATTTTATTTTGAAAAAGTGCATTTTTACCTTTGTTATACTAAACAAAGGTTATAAAATCGGTCGAAAAACGCAAAATCGATCCAAGATCCAGAGTACCGAATCGTATATACCATTCGACGAACTGAGCAATGTCTGTTCGTATGTATGTGTGTATGTGTGTATGTGTGTGTGTATGTATGTTGTCTGTATGTATGTGCCGCAAAATACTAACGCACCTTTCTTACACAACGCAATATCCGATTTTAATGATCTTATACGCAAACGAAAGCTACTGTGCTCCCGCAGAATGCTACCGATTGAATTTTTGATTAGTGGCTTAGATTTTGAAATATTGATCAAAGAGTATTTTTTATATGAGACATTCAACTTTTGAGGCAAAATTAATGGCACGGAGAGCCATGTGCTGTATACCAATTTACTCAGATCGACGAATTGAACAATTTATGTGTGTTTGTGTATGTGTGCCTGTACGTATGTATGTGTAAATATGTTGTTTATATGTGTAGTGTATCAGAATCGACCCAAGAAAGAAAAATAACAAAAAAACACTCTTTTTACAGAACGCTTATTCTGATTTTGATGTTCGCATGCTCAAACGAAAGCCCCAGAGCTCTTTGAAAATCATACTGAGTGCGATCTTTTATTGGTTGCTTGAGCTGTAGAGTTTTGACCAAAGTATTGACCAAAGTATGTTTTAGACATGGGATAGCTTACTTTCTGAATAATTTTTCTCTCTCACTGCTCTTTCTTCTTCTCTATCTCTTTTTTTCGTATCGCTATTTATTTTTCAAAGAAAATCAACAATCATCGACAACTTTTCATAATCTTTACACTCTTCGTTGTGCGTCTCCACTGGTGTAAATAAATTACCCTTTAGCTTTTTCTTGAAAATTTGAACCAGATTTAAGACTTACTCAACTCCTTTTCTCGCTTCCGAAGCTTTCGTCCTCACTTCTTATAAAATAAATAAATACTTGGTACGTGGAACCTAGATTTGCGAAGAGTAAGAAACATTTACAGCTTTCGGGAGCCTAGCATTTTAGTAAAATCAGATCCCACAGTGTGCAAATGTAAAACAATTAGCGATGCAGATATTTCGAAAATCTTTACCAAAGATAAATAGACCTATTTACGTACGAATGTGTTAGTGCCACCCGTCGACAAAAACACAAATAAATCGCTGTTTTGTTTGCAATGCTACGTTTTGAACAGCTGTAAAATTTTTCAGTTGAACGCTTATTTTATGTTTTTTAAATTTGTGACCAGGAATCTAAAGTAGCTGGTGAACGTAATCGGCAAAAAAAGGAAAAAGTGTTGAAGCAACTTACTAGTGTGCGCAGGTGAAAAGTCACTTATCTCTATGAATGATACAGTATGCTCATGTAAGATATAAATATTGCTTTCTAATTTAACACTAAGTGCAAACAGTGTATCCATTTTGTTCCACTTCTAGTTATCGCAGCAAGATTCAAAGAGTCTTTAGGCCTTCGAAAAGAACAATGTTCTCGCCTACACTCTGAAAATCCAAAATTCTCAAAGATCGTGGAGAACCTTCATTTTTAGATAATGCATTTGAGATATAATTGAATTGACAACTTTCATCAATAGGTATATTTTTTTCCTGTATAATTCTGAACTATATTTTGTAGCAGGTTTGTAGAAGTTTGCTTCAATTCATAAAAAAAAACTTGATGCTGATTCATAAAGCTAGGTCCTGCGATTTCTGAAAATATGCGAATAAGTAGAACCGCATTGAATACATATTTGCTGTTCTAGTGTGAAATCAGCAACATTGTTATCTATTACTGTTTCCCCACGTTCGATTATTTAAAAAAAAAAAATTAATTGCTTCTAGACAGCATTTAAAAATTGGTTTGTGATCGAAAAATTAAGACTCATGTACTCCAGTTATGACATTCATATTATTTGCAAAAACCACGTCAAGCTTTAATTCAATTATCGTCTATGGTATACTATCTGAAAACTATCTATTAAATTCATTTCATTCATTATTGAAATTGGAATTACGTTGGGATACGATTTGTAATCGACTGGCCTTATATGTATAAAGTGATAGTTAGTATAACAAAGGTTTCTGCACCACTAGGTGGATAAATTCAGGTTTTTATCTAAAATGTCCTAAACCCTATGAAGAGTTGAAAATTTTCCCAAGGTATGTTCGGCAGAAGGATATATTTTTTAAACATGAAAAAATGTCTAGAACATAGTAGGCCTCTAAAATCACTTCAGAAAAAGTTATATGGTATTCTTCGATTTTTAGAAACTTTAAGGATGTCTGTGTTTAAAACTACCTGTATGTGGTCGATTTCAAGAGATAGAACCAAAGTGTCTTCAGCAAAGTTTTTCTACATAAGATTTTCTACAACTTTGCTGAAGACTTCGTTTTGATTTGATAATTAAATAAAAAAATAAAAATTTTATCTCACTTTTAGGTGAATTAATGAAAAATTTATTTACATCCAAAGATGCCCCTTAAGATTTACAAAAACTTTGTCGAATACACTGTAGCATTTGAATGACATTTTTATACTCAAAAGGCTGACGATCACGTTTTTCGCGTTTTAAACCACTGCACAGTGGGGCGACTCCATACAAAGGCTGGCCAAGCAAAAAAAGTGTCGATAAATGCGACAAAAACTTGGTATTCACATAATTTTGGGGCGCTGAACACGAATTTGGCATCCATTTTTTGTTTGGGGCCGTCCATAAAGCACGAAATTCAATTTTTAATATTTTTCGGCACTTTTTTCTTTTTTTATAGAATTATATGATCTTTGACCACAAGTAGTGCCATCGGGCGTCCTCCCCATTGAAAAAATACGTAATTTATGGACGACCCCTCGAACTAAACAAGTTTTGCCCAAATATATATATACAGTAATCACCCGATTATATCTGTACCCGATTTTATCTGCCCCCGATTTTATCACATTTTTCACCCGATTTTATCATCATAAAACATTTCATCAAAAAAATGTCAGGGTGAAATGATTTTCTATTACGCTTCAATATTTAAGATATTTTTCATAATTATGTGTGTCATTCTGGATGCAGTTTACATTAAAAATTCAACCGATGCACAATGTTACATTTTGCTGTTATCGTGCGAATAATTGATTAGTGATACAAATGTTTATTTTAACCGTATAATATGTTCGGAGAAGTTTCAAAAAATTTGAAAACGCATCTTTTGAATGTCATGTAGAAAGCTGGAAGATCAATTCTCCTAAAAGTGAGATAGAATATTTACTTTTTCATTAGATAAAGAAAGACGCTTGGTGTCTTAGGCAAAGTATTAGGTGATCTCAAAACAAGAAACTTTACAGAAGACATCATGTTTCTATCTCTTGGATATTGCAAGCAACATCAAGTTTTCTGTGAGAAGGCATTGAAAATCGTTATTTACATTTTAAGATTTTTCTGGTTGCAATATGTGAGAGATATCAGCATGCTGTCTCCGGCAAAGTGGGGGTGAGTGAGGTTAGTGTTGTGAGAACATCTAATATTTTGCCTATGGTACTGCGCTACAAAAAAGCAAGCAATTCATTTTACCAATTCAAACAAAAACATGAACAATAAAAAAACTTAATTGTAATTTATTTGCAACTTTACATCGATTTTTTTAGGTGTTTTATTTTGAAGGTTTGTTAAGAAAAGTTTCAGGCAACTGAATTATCTATCCAAAAAAATGTTTTGAAAAAATAGTGATGATCGATTTTTTATAGTCACTTTTCGTTTTTAAAATTTTTTTTTCAGTACAGGATCTCAAAATGAATTTTTTAAATATTTTTTTTTAAAGCTTAAACAGTTTTCTCAAATTCATCCCTTGACAACTTTTCTCTATCTTTAGTCATTATTCAGATATATCGATTTGTGAAAAAAACAACTGTAGCTTTTTTCATATGTTTGTACAGATAAATTTTCCAAAAAAAATTAAAATCGCTGATTTCACGTATTTCGTTATTGATTTAACATCTTCAATAAAAAAAATTAAATTTGAAAAATTTCCCGATTTTATCACTTTCCCTATTTTATCACGCCAAAAATCAACAGGGTGAGATATAATCGGGTGATCACTGTATATATATATATATATATATATATATATATATATATATATATATATATATATATATATATATATATATATATATATATATATATATATATATATATATATATATATATATATATATATATATATATATATATATATATATATATATATATATATATATATATATATATATATATATATATATATATATATATATATATATATATATATATAATATATATATATATATTTTAAACTAAAACAACATAAGCAATACAAACTAATTTCAAATTGAAAAAAATAATCACCAGCATCATCATCTTTCGCTGTGATCGCTAAAATCTCGTGTTGAATTGTTTCCAGAAAATTTGAAGTTCATTATAATACTTATCAGCAGGCGAAATGTCTTTCGCTGCAATTTTCATTTCTTCTAGTAATGTTCGATGTTTCATTGTTTCACACATATGTTATCTTCCTAATCCGGTTTCTATGGTTGCAAGAGGACATTTAAATACATGTATAACACCATGAATTGACAACTTACTAGACATTGAATTAGGTGGTGCCGCTGAAGTTGAAGGCTCCATAATGAAATTCAACGAATTTATGAATTTGAAAACCAAGACACTGGAATGACACAACGTTCTAAATGAATACGATGCGGAGGGCGACGACTGTTTTTTGTTTTTTTTTTCTCATAAAGCAAAATGTGTGCTTATGCAAACCAGTGTGAAGCAAAAGCAATCTTCAAACGGGCTATTGTTAGCCGGAGTTTGATGGTATGAATTTGCTGCTAGTATTTGACACTTCAATCAGTTTAGCGAGTTTCATGATCATATATTGAAAAGGGCTGAATGTTTTTATTATTGTTTTAAATTTGCAGAAAGTGATAAAGTTTGACATGATTGAAATTTCATAAAGATTTGTTTTCTATTTTCTTATTTAACACTTATTTTATAACTTTTAATTGATAAATTTTGTAATTTTTACCCAAATATTTATTTTATTCTTACGAATTGAGTTCTATATCATAAATTTCCATTAATGGGGTATCATGGTTATGATTAAAATTAATCCTGGATGAACTTTCAACCTCAGAAAAAAAATGAAAAAAAAAACTGGTATCGCTTTTTCACTAAAGTGACAATTTGCGCAGTTTTGCGCAGTAGCGGACAGTATGCATTTGAAAGCCTACGTTTTTACCTAAATTTTGAATGTAGTCACAACCGTGGCAAACTGCGGCAACTAAGCTTTTAAGCTACTTTTCTTCAAAAAATTACGCTTTTTTTTAATTTTTTCTAGTGTCAGGCCTATTATGACCAAATTTTACAATATCTAATGAAGAGGGTTTGTTTTGCACAATATTTAGAACAACTTTTTCTTTGACGTCAAAAAAATCCAAGCTATCATAAAAGCTACAGAGCGTTTCAAAGTAATGTACTTTTTTTAAAAAAAATGACAAGAAACGTCAGTTCGCCAAGCTTTGAAAAGTCATACAAAATTCAGATTTCATGATATTGCGCCCAAATTTTGGATTTAGATACTTGAATTATATAGCAATAAAGGAAAAATATTATGAAACAGCTAACGAAAAAAAAATTTTTTGGCTGATTGCCAGCGATTCCCCACTGTGCACTGTGCGACCGACCAATTTTTAAAATTATTGGTTTGGTATTGGTAACAGTGAGAGTTTCGCGAAAAGATCAACCACATAGTCGAAAACAATAATAATATGTTCTTTGTGGTTGCATGCAATTTATAATCGTTGTAACTTGCATACACATTTAAATTAGAGATATTTTTTTTCTTATCTGTGTTCTATATTTTTTAGTACATATTCAAGTAATATAGTGTACTATTTTTATCTATTTTCTATTTCAAGTTGTGAATAAATATTCTCTGTTTCATATAGTATTGGAGGTTCTAGAAATCTCAATCATTTTAATACACAAAAATTTTCTATTTCGGCCAAATCTCCATCCAATGTCACCCCGGCAAACGGTATTAAAAATGTCTGAATAATAAATATTAAATATGAATAAGCTAATAATTCACGAAGCTTTATCATCTTTTTTTAATTTTGTTAAAAATCTACTATAATTCTCAGAATTTTTTGCAAAAAATATGATCATTTTTCCACATAATAATGAAAAATAATTTTAATGTATTTTCACAATAAGTATATCAAAAATGTGCTGCATTTGCGTTTGGCATATTTCCACGAAACATGTCAAAGTAATAAGCAAAAATACGATAAACGAATTCAATACTCATAAAAATAGATTAATTGTGTGCTTTTTAAAAAAGAAATTTAACATCGGAATTCCGGCTGAAGTGTAACTTTTTAAACAAAAACCATTTATTGATATAATAACTCCACTAAAGATGAGATAATATGGCTATTGAGCTTGGAAATGGCTGTCACTTCACCACTACTCAGAACAACGTTAAACCAAATCATCCTCTGCAGCACGTGTCGACCCAAGTCCGGCTAGCCTAACATCGCAATAATCTACCAGTGATTAGTGAACTTTCAAGCAAGATCCTCCTTCGGTTCTGCTCGCAGCGCAGGTATAATAGCATAGCTAATACTGCACCGCTCATTACCACGTTCAATCGGATTTGACTTTCCCATAACTTCAAAACCGACACTTCCGGTCTCTATCGCCTTACACACTCTAAACCATCTCCAGCCGAGTCGAGTCCGGATATCTGATCTGATCAGCATACAAGATTTGCAATCGATATGTGCTTAATGTCGGTTTTCACTACCATTTCGGTGCGTCTTATCGTCTGCTTGCTTAGAAACTCAAACTCAACGCCGCTAGTGTACTGTATTGCTCCATTATTGTCATCGGAAAACGGAAAAAGAAATTTCAATTTTACTATTTCTTCGCAAAAAAAAACAAATTTCCGCCGACACACCTTTCCGGAAGAAAATTGTCGGCAGCTAAATAGTAATCCATCGGCAGTCGGCATACAAATCTAACCGAATCTTTCCCAGCGACTCAAACCACCGATAACCATCTCGAAGGCACCGAAATCCATTGCAGCAGACAGAATTGCTTCCCAGGTTGACCTTGCGCGACGGCACAACTACGAGAGGGCAGCAGCGAGCGCTGAAGATGTATATCATTACGTATCCACAAGCACGGGAAATCGAACTTGAAGGTTCTGCGGTACATCCGCACTCTCTAAAACCCCCCGCGCTTCCCCCAGCAATAACCTCTCGCTAGAGAGTGCCGTTCACTTTTGCATTCCGGTCGCCACCAGATCGAAAGCGGTTTCCCAGCAGAAACCGCACAACCTCCATATAGTCGTCCTACCCTACAATTTGCGTGCGAGTGGTTGAAAGTGTGGTTGTGCAAAAAGTTACATCCGGTTCGATCTAAGAGGAAGTAGATTTTCACCCGGATGAAATACGACTCAAAGCGTAACGAATGTTTAAAGGAGCTCCACAATGATTAAGTGAAATGGATATTCGTGTACGCATTTCACCTCCTTTGTACTGTGGGAAGAAAATCGATCCTTTATGTTTTGGAGTATTTTTGACGTTGCACTAACGTCTATATCGAAGTTAGGCTCCTGAATTTGAAAATCTAGTAATTCAACCAGGGAAAACCAAGGAAAAGTGGTCAGGTTTTGAGCGCTTATATATCAGCCATTTCTTTTCAGAATTTCGAGGTTTTGGCATCAACCGATCAGAAATTCTTTTACGGTTGAATTTATGTAACAAAAATAACCTATTGTTCGAGATACACTATTGAAAAATTGATAAATCACATCGATTGTCTAAATCATACCGAGCAACCAATCACTACCTCTCTTCACAAGCACAGTCGACACTAACGGATACAACCGATCTGACTTTGTAAACAGTCTCGCAGCTTTCAACCAATAATGAGCTCGCTTTCGGTAGCTGCAACAGGTGTTTAAACACCGTTTTAAAATGCTTCTTTTATCATTACCACTGAACAGATTCTTAACACTAATGGCTTGATTGATAGGGGAAATATTGCGCAAGATTGTCATATAATAATTTAAATATGTTTTCGATACTAAACTAGATAAAAGTTATGTTCAAAGTCGTGCACATTCAACCAATCACAGGCTCGCTTGTCCTTAGCTCGCGGATGGATTTTTGCATTTGGCTATATAACAGCCTGCGTCGTCTCATAGCAGTCATCAGTCACCAAGTGGAAGGCCACTAGAACGGTCCTGAATAATCAGCAGCGGTGGCTGATTCCAGTGGCGAAACTGAGCTGCAGCAGAACCAGAGCGGTGGTATCAGGCAGCAGCGGCGGAGGTAGTGGGCAGCTGCATTTCTTCATTTAGTTCGGTTCCCCTTCGATCTGAGTTGGACCCCACCAGCGGTAATCCAATTCAGATATCGTTGGGTGAAAACAGCCAGAAACTGCACGAGCCAGCACCGCCACTAGGAAAGCTACCGCCATTTAGTGTGTGTGCAGTGTGCACATATAGCGTATGTGCATCTGCATTGTTATGACATTTGCGATGATAGGGATGGCGCTGTTGCGTGTGTATGGCTAGCTATAGCGTGTGTAAGACATTAGCATGTGTAGCATATTATGACTATTGCGTGTATATCTTCAGCGTGTGTACGGATAGTTGTAGCGTGTGTGTGGATAGCTGTTGCATGTGTATTGATTAGTTATAGCGTATGTATGGATAATAATAGCACATGGTTGGATAGCTTATGCGTGTGTATAGATAGTTGTATCGGATGTATGGATAGGAATAGCGTGTGTATGGATAGCTTTAGCATGTGTGTATAAAAAACTATAGCTACAGCGTGTGTATGAATAGTTTAACCATGTGTATAAATAGTTATAGCATGTGTGTGGATAACTATAGCGGGTGTTTATCGAAGATTATTATTGTCATTAAAAATATTAAAACGTCTTAACGAACACGGTTGTGAATTTGATTTTACAGCAGCGATTTTAACTTCTTCAGCCAGTCTTTATTGATCGAGGAAAAATTACTGCCTATTAATGAACACTTATTTACTAGAAATTTCATTTAGATCAAAACAGGTGCTTTTTAGTATCATAAATTATTGATAAAAAGAGTTGCAAGTTTTCTTAATGAGCATTCATTAAATTTTCGTTTTTGTTTCTCGGTGCGCGGTTTTGATTTTGTTTCTCGCACACAGAGAAAGAAACTTGTCGCTATCGTGAAAAATAACAAAACAATTAGAAATGCTCTAAATCACAATTGAAGAAGTTAAGATATTTTCCTGTCACTCGCCAAAACCTTGATAACAACTACCGAAAAACGTGTAATTGAGCTCTTGCTATATTCAGTTATTGAAATAAACGTATTTTTTTAAATACATGAAGTTATATGCTGGGCTGAAGCTACCCTAGCATGAGTTCTATCGATTTAATGTCAAACATTTTTTAAATTTAAAATTTTCGTTTGAATCGTTCTGGGCTTCAATTTCAGATAGTTTCGTTAAGTTTGCTTTTTGCTTGGATAGGAAAATTTTACCAATTCGCTCAATTAAATGATTGTCTTAATAGTTCAGCTACGAACAAAGGTTTGATTCGAATATGTATGAAATGACAGCGATTAAATAAAAGATATCCATTCTTTTAGTATATATTATTATTTATAACGTTTTAACGTCTCAGCGTTCAGAAATGCACTGTTAGATAAAATTGCAGCAAATACTAGAGTTGCAATTCTCTCTATTATTTGTTTTAATGGAATATAAGAATACCGTAGTCCAACATCATGCGGTCGTGTCTTGAGTGCCACCCTCCTACTTTTTTTTTGTTCTCTTGCTTTCCTTCCTGGTTGGCTGCTTTTTGATGGGGAATTTGCACTGCTATGCAATTCTTCGAAGCAATTTACTTTGATCCAATTTCGAGGAAAATTTATCATCGTTTGCTGGTAGACTGCTTTGTTTCGAGGTTTATTTGCGGAACAGGAATGCATCGAAAACGTAAACATCTCGACTTACACAGGTAGGATGAGGTCCGGCAAGGACCATTCACGACCGGTGTTTTCCTACATTGCTACAGAAAGGTAGGGCAAAAGCTAAGCAAAATGTGGTAAACAGCTTGTCTGTTCGATGAATTTGTTCACAGTCTCTATTGACCGACTCTCTCCATGTTCGTTACCAGACCCCAAAAGGAGAAGAGCAGAGTGAAACCGAAGCTGCCAGAAAGCATATTACCGTACCTGCAGCATCTGGGCAGAAGGCAGACGTTCACATTACACAACCCTGTTGGCCGCAAATATGTCGAGAAATCATCAAACTCTATTGGGTGAGAAACATATTCCGTGTTCGTGTGGGTTTTTTGGTTTCTGACTCCATTGAGCCAAATGGACAGGTTGATTTGTGTATATCAGAAACTAACGAAGAAGGTTAACTATTCTACCAGAAATGTTGCAGTTTTGCTGATAGGCTTTTCTTCGGCTTCGAGTATGGTCGAGCTGGTTGTAGCATGTATGTATATTCAAACTGGTTGTTTGCTGCAATGTTTTCTCACCTGCTATGAATTATTGAACACGCTTCTCGTGATGGCAATGTTGTTTGTGGCATGTAATTGAAAACACAAAGGTGATTACAACAGAGTCACATCGAGCTGTTAGATGCTACCAGAGATGTTTCAATATTTGTTAAATGTTAGTGAGCGTTCCGCATAATTGAGACCTGTTTGATATTCTATCAAATTACATAGGCGTAAAAGCGCACTCTGCTTTGTTCTGTAATTGATACATTTTTTACCCTCTTTGAAAGTGTACAAGATTGTACATAAATGAGACTTTCGAAGAACTCACAATTTTCTCAACAATTTGAAACCAATCGGAAAAAAGCATAAAGTCAATAATTAT
Organism: Wyeomyia smithii; assembly: GCF_029784165.1. NCBI lineage: Eukaryota > Metazoa > Arthropoda > Insecta > Diptera > Culicidae > Wyeomyia > Wyeomyia smithii. The sequence goes on from NC_073696.1 coordinate 245,219,667, forward strand.
ATGCCGGAACCAATCCCATTGAGTTTTTTGCAGTACAGAGAAAATGATACTTAATGAAACTATTTAGAAAACTTTATAAGTGTCCAAACTACAAGGGACGATATCCCATCTGATAAGAAGTAATATCATGAAATTACATAAAAGCGCATTTTTCTCGACTTGCTAATTTATGTGATGGATGCAGCAGCTGTTTTCCATAACCAGATATTGACCATCTCACCGAATCTTTTTAACCTCACTTTTTTGACAGTTAGTGTACTGTGCAGTTTAGTTCTTAGTGTTACTGGCTCTTAGTATATTATTAGTTACTGTTCTTAGTGTACTGGCACCTTACGCAGAACATTTGAAGGGCATTTTATTCACAATTGCAATGATCTGCTGTGATTGAGAACAAACCCGCATCAACCTAAGGTATCTGTTAAACTCAAATGTCGGACGTCACCGTGCGATGGTCTATGGACAAATAATTCCATTTCCATAGACAGACAGACATTCAATACAACTTTCCGTTGCATAATCTGAAATAGTGTACACTGGGGTCTTTTTTACGCGGTTGGTTGTACCGCGTTGAAATACTCCGCGTTTAAAAAAACCGCGAAATTTGAAAAAATCGCGTAAAAAAATTCCATTCAATAAAAGATCCGATTAAAAATAATACCACGTAAGTACATATAAACTTGAAACATGATATGAAAATGGTAACAAAACGAGTTTATTGTGCCTAAAAATGAAAATTCATTGAAAAACAAAACAATAACTTTTTATAATGATTTTGCCATATTTTTAGGCTTTCGTTCTTTCATTGGAAGTTGATTGCAACGACCCTGACTCGTATCGTTATACAATTATTGATGTATTTTTGCTCCTTTTTCCCGAATCAACGAAAATTGCCTTTTATTTAATAATAAGCAAAATAAGCAAAAATGTTAAAAATATGCATTATTGAGATTGATAGAACAGAAAATTTTATTGTAATGAACCATACGATTGATTTTTTACTCTTTTAGATTTACTTGCACTAAACTTATTTTAAAAATAATCCGCGTTATTTAAAAGAAACGCGTAAAAATAATCCGCGTTAGTGTAAAAAATCGCGTAAAAAAAGTCGCGTATAAAAAACCGCATAAAAATAACCCGCGTAAAAAAAGAGTGTATTTTCCCGACATTCCATCGCCAGAATAAACTTTTAATTCTAGACACCTTGTTTTCCGTGAGGAAACATAGAAAAAGAATTTTTGTGTCGTTTAGAAAGTTTTTCCACATAAGATTCTCCTTCTTTCTGTGGTATAGGATGGTTGCTAGCGTAAAGTTTAGCATATTTTTGAAAGATTTAATTTCAGAAAACACCAAAATTAAGAATTTTCAGAAGAGCTTAAAAATTGTAACAACGAAATTTAAGCCACAACAAGCAGTAAATTTTTTTTTCTCTTAGTTTGAACTCCGAGGGGTTGAGCAAAAATACATTTGGGTTTGGTTTTACAGGATTTTCAAGTGATAAAAAAATTGAAATAAATACTCCAAGGTATACAGCCCTAGGGTTGTATGAAATGGTGGCGTGGGACTAAACACCGTAATTAGGGGTTTTTTATTCCAAAATATACAGATTCCGCAGACAGAATCAATGTGTTTGCTCGGTGACTTACGTTTTTTTATTTTCAGCCATCCCTGGCAATCTATTTTTAGAAATATGTGTAGAAATTTGAATAATTTCTCGTAATGCATCAAAGTCAGAATTAACTCTATATCCTATAAAAACCGAATTCATTAATGCTTACGTGATCATTTTTTACGTTATCATAATGTAGGATTTTGTCTTATTTCACTCTGATTAAATCAAATTTATAATATATATCTTACTTTCAAAATAATATGGGAGCCCTTACAAAAGTTCATTTATTGGCAAACATAAGAAGATATGTTAAACAAAATTATCAACAAGTTTCAGCAAAACCCTACAATTTCATCCGCTGTATTACGAAGACAGCTAATAAAGATTTAAGATGGTAAAGCTTAGAATAATAATATATCATCTAACAATTTTGAAATGTAAGAAAGAATTCGGAATGAATCTTAGTAAATGGACCAAAAGTTCACAAGCATTCACCGGCTCTTACTTTTCTATAAATTTGTATACGGTGATGTTTTGGAGGTTCGTTAGTTGGGTGTTCGCTAGTTGGGC